>NW_006781538.1:0-21174 GCF_000442215.2 Lipotes vexillifer
TCAGACCTAGGGACACATACAGACTGAAAGTGAAGGGATGGAAAAAGATACTCCATGCAAATGTAAATGAAAAGAAAGCTGGAATAGCAATTCTCACATCAGAAACAACAGGCTTTAAAATAAAGACTATTACAACAGACAAAGAAGGACACTACCTAATGATTAAGGGATCAAACCAAGAAAAAGATATAACAATTGTAAATATTTATGCACCCAACATAGGAGCACCTCAATACATAAGGCAAATACTAACAGCCATAAAAGGGAAAATCGACAGTAACACAATCATACTAGGGGACTTGAACACCCCACTTTCACCAATGGACAGATCATCCAAAATGAAAATAAATAAGGAGACACAAGCTTTAAATGATACATTAAACAAGATGGACTTAATTGATATTTATAGGACATTCCATCCAAAAACAACAGAATACACATTTTTCTCAAGTGCTCATGGAATATTCTCCAGGACAGATCATACCTTGGGTCACACATCAAGCCGTGGTAAATTTAAGAAAATGGAAATCATATCAAGTATCTTTTCTGACCACAATGCTATCATATTGGATATCAATTACAGGGAAAAATCTGTAAAAAATACAAACGCATGGAGGCTAAACAATACACTACTTAATAACCAAGAGATCATTGAAGAAATCAAAGAAGAAATCAAACAATACCTAGAAACAAATGACAATGAAAACACTATGACCCCAAACTTACGGGATGCAGCAAAAGCTGTTCTAAGAGGGAAGTTTATAGCAATACAATCCTACCTCAAGAAACAAGAAACATCTCAAATAAAAAACCTAACCTTACACTTAAAGAAATCAGAGAAAGAAGAAAAAGAAAACCCCCAAAGTTAGCAGAAGTAAAGAAATCATAAAGATCAGATCAGAAATAAATGAAAAAGAAATGAAGGAAACAATAGCAAAGATCAATAAAACTGAAAGCTGGTTCTCTGAGAAGATAAACAAAATTGATAAACCATTAGCCAGACTCATCAAGAAAAAAAGGGAGAAGACTCAAATCAATAGAATTAGAAATGAAAAAGGAAAAGTAACAACTGACACTGCAGAAATACAAAGGATCATGAGAGATTACTACAAGCAACTCTATGGCAATAAAATGGACAACCTGGAAGAAATGGACAAATTCTTAGAAAAGTGCAACCTTCTGAGACTGAACCGGGAAGAAATAGAAAATATAAACAGAACAATCACGAGCACTGAAGTTGAGACTTTGATTAAAACTCTTCCAACAAACAAAAGTCTAGGGCCAGGTGGCTTCACAGGCGAATTCTATCACACATTTAGAGAAGAGCTAACACCTATCCTTCTCAAACTCTTCCAAAATTTAGCAGAGGGAGGAACACTCCCAAACTCATCCTACGAGGTCACCATCACCCTGATACCAAAACCAGACAAAGATGTCACACAAAACAGAAAACTACATGCCAATATCACTGATGAACAGAGATGCAAAAATCCTCAACAAAATACTAGCAAACAGAATCCAACAGCATATTAAAAGGATCATACACGATGATCAAGTGGGGTTTATCCCAGGAATGCAAGGATTCTTCAATATAATCAAATCAATCAGTGTGATACACCATATTAACAAACTGAAGAATAAAAACCATATGATCATCTCAATAGATGCAGAAAAAGCTTCCGACAAAATTCAACACCCATTTATGATAAAATCCCTCCAGAAAGTAGGCATAGAGGGAACGTTCCTCAACATAATAAAGGCCATATATGACAAACCCACAGCCAACATCGTCCTCAATGGTGAAAAACTGAAACCATTTCCACTAAGATCAGGAACAAGACAAGGTTGCCCACCCTCACCACTATTATTCAACATAGTTTTGGAAGTTTTAGCCACAGCAATCAGAGAAGAAAAAGGAATAAAAGGAAGGCAAATCGGAAAAGAAGAAGTAAAGCTGTCACTGTTTGCAGATGACATGATACTATACATAGAGAGTCCTAAAGATGCTACCAGAAAACTACTAGAGCTAATCAATGAATTTGGTAAAGTAGCAGGATACAAAATTAATGCACAGAAATCTCTTGCATTCCTATACACTAATGATGAAAAATCTGAAAGAGAAATTGAGGAAACACTCCCATTTCCCACTGCAACAAAAAGAATAAAATACCTAGGAATAAACTTACCTAAGGAGACAAAAGGCCTGCATGCAGAAAACTATAAGACACTGATGAAAGAAATTAAAGATGATACAAACAGATGGAGAGATATACCATGTTCTTGGATTGGAAGAATCAACATTGTGAAAATGACTCTACTACCCAAAGCAATCTACAGATTCAATGCAGCCCTATCAAACTACCAACAGCATTTTTCACAGAACTAGAACAAAAAATTTCACAATTTGTATGGAAACACAAAAGACCCCAAATAGCCAAAGCAATCTTGAGAATGAAAAATGGAGCTAGAGGAATCAGGCTCCCAGACTTCAGACTAAACCACAAAGCTACAGTTTTCAAGACAGTATGGTAGTGACACAAAAACAGAAATATATAGCAATGAAACAGGATAGAAAGCCCAGAGATAAACCCATGCACATGTGGTTACCTTATTTTTGATAAAAGAGGCAAGAATATACAATGGATAAAAGACCTCTTCAATAAATGGTGCTGGGAAAACTGGACAGCTACATGTAAAAGAATGAAATTAAAACACTACTTAACACCATACACAAAAATAAGCTCAAAATGGATTAAAGACCTAAATGTAAGGCCAGACACTATCAAACTCTTAGAGGAAAACATAGGCAGAACGCTCTATGATATAAATCACAGCAAGATCTTTTTTGACCCACCTCCTAGAGAAATGGAAATAAAAACAAAAATAAACAAATGGGACCTAATTAAACTTAAAAGCTTTTTCATAGCAAAGGAAACCATAAACAAGACGAAAAGACAGCCCTCAGAATGGGAGAAAGTATTTTTAGATGAAATAACTGACAAAGGATTAATCTCCAAAATTTACAAGCAGCTCATGCAGCTCAATTACAAAAAAATAAACAACCCAATCCAAAAATTGGCAGAAGACCTAAATAGACATTTCTCCAAAGAACATGTACAGATTGCCAACAAACACATGAAAGAATGCTCAACATCACTAATAAATAGAGAAATGCAAATTAAAATTACAATGAGATATCACCTCACACCAGTCAGAATGGCCATCATCAAAAAATCTACAAACAATAAATGTTGGGGAAGGTGTTGAAAAAAGGGAAGCCTCTTGCACAGTTGGTGGGAATGTAAATTGATACAGCCACTATGGAGAACAGTATGGAGGTTCCTTAAAAACTAAACATAGAACTACCACATGACCCAGCAATCCCACTACTGGGCATATACCCTGAGAAAACCATAATTCAAAAAGAGTCATGTACCACAATGTTCATTGCAGCTCTATTTACAATAGCCAGGACATGGAAGCAACCTAAGTGTCCACTGACAGTTGAATGGGTAAGGAAGATGTGGCACATATATATACAATGGAATATTACTCAGCCATAAAAATAAACAAAATTGAGTTGTTTGTAGTGAGGTGGATGGACCTAGAGTCTGTCATACAGAGTGAAGTAAGTCAGAAAGTGAAAAATACCGTATGGTAACACATATATATGGAATCTAAAAAAAAAAAAAAAGGTTCTGAAGAACCTAGGGGCAGGACAGGAATAAAGATGCAGACATAGAGAACGGAGGTGAGGACACGGGGAGGGGGAATGGTAAGCTGGGGCGAAGTGAGAGAGTGGCATGGACTTATATATACTACCAAATGTAAAATAGATAACTAGTGGGAACCAGCCGCATAGCACAGGGAGATCAGCTCAGTGCTTTGTGACCACCTAGCGGGGTGGGATAGGCAGGGTGGGAGGGAGACACAAGAGGGAGGAGATATGGGGATATATGTATATGTATACCGGATTCACTTTGTTATAAAGGAGAAACTAACACACCATTGTAAAGCAATTATACTCCAAAAAGATGTTAAAAAAATTAATTAATTTATTTTTTAAAAAAGACAGCAGCCATTGGGTTTATAGCCTATTCTAATCCAGTATGATCTCATCCTAACTTGATTATATCTGTGAAGACCCTATTTCCAAACGTGGTCTCATTCGCAACTACAGATGTTAGCAAGAACTTAGGTGAGCTAGAGAGAGCTGAGTTGCCAAGTTCTGGAGTAGCAAAATAAAACAACAAGCCAGATGAAAGTAACAGTCAAGTTTTTAATCACTTACTGCCCCATAGTATAAGCAAGAGCCTAAACTAGAGAAAGCAGTGACTTCCCCTCTGTTCTGTTTTCCCCATGGAATGGTTCTTGTGGAGAACCAAATTGATCAGCACAGACATAGTGAGTTTTCTCACTGCTGAGAGAGCCCCCAACCAAAAGCCACTGCAGTTTTTTGGACCTGGGGGCCAGAGGGCAAGTGAGGGGAAAGGCTAGTAATGGAAAACTACTGAGTACTGTCAGAGTAGGGAAAAAGTGTCTTCAAGGTACCCTCCCATGAGTAAGGAGGTTTTGGCAGGTGTTCCTGAGGAAAGCCCCAATACAAAGGCTTTTGAATGCAGGCTCCTAGGCTAGGAATGCAGAATCTGTAAAAGGATGGTCCTTGACTGCAGCTTCCTAAAGAGACTTCAGTTCATTGACTGTGCACCCCCAAGTCTGGTGTGGGGAGGTCAGATTTTCCTTGTGAGGCATGGCAGCTAAAGCCTTTGTAATTTCTGTGTTTGGGCCTGAAAAATCACATGCAGCTTTTTGACCAGGAGATGGATTCCTGAAGGACTTGAGCATATCTTTTTGGAGGGGGCGCAATTCAATCCACTACTAATGGTAATTTGGACACTGCTGGAGAGTGAGTGGTCTATTATGAGAGAAAGAAACTCCTGAGGCTGCAGACTTAAGGCTTCACCTACAGGAATCCCACCAGATGTTCACAGCAAAGATCTAAGAAAGATCCTCTCTTGGCTCTTGCAGGAAAGAGGAATATTAATCAAAATGAAATACATCCCAAGTCTTCTTCATAACAAAGGCCTTCTCTCCAAAGAAAATTACTTTTCCAGACTCTTATCCTAGTTGGGGAAAGGGCATTCCTCCCACTCCAGCTCCCTTTAACCTTACTGTTTCACCTAAGGGGTAAAAAATTATAGTCAACAGGGCTCAAGGCTTCAAGGAGATAAACTGGTAATGCTGTAGCCGAGGAAAAAGATAAGGGACAGTGAAGATAAAATGTATATTACTGGAGAAACAAGTGTGAAGGTCATGGGCCCAAGACAGGGAGTCACCAAAGGCTGAAATTTAATTAGAAGATTACAGAATGCTCCCCCTCCCCATACCTTACCACACCACCAAAGAGACTCCAGAATAATAACCTTGGATTACAACTGAAAGAGCTATAAGACAGACTCTCTCTGTGAAGGAATACTCAGGGAAGTTCAAAGTCAAGAGAGAAGACAAAAGCAAAGACCCAGAGGAATTTGAAATCTCTTACACCTATAACTATAGCAATCATTAAATATAGCCCAAGTCCTAGGCAGGTTATTATAAATCCCCTCACCAAGGGCCCATTTACCTTTGGTTCTATTGCCTGATACCATAGGTATCACAAAATATTACGAGCATGCCTAAAGCTAGAAAAAAGAGTGAAGAGACAAAGCAATTATCTAAGCCAGACTCAAGTATGACACAGCAGGTGGAATTATCAGACAGAGAATTTATAATAACTATGATTAATACATTAACAGCTTAATGGAAAACTAGAGTACATGTAAGAAAAGATGGGTAATGTAAGCAGAGAGATGAAAACTCTAAGGAAGAATCAAAAGGAAATGCTAGAAATCAAAAACACAATAGTGGAAATAAAGAATGCTTTTTTTTTTTTTTTTGTGGTACGCGGGCCTCTCACCGCTGTGGCCTCTCCCATTGCGGAGCACAGGCTCCGGACGCACAGGCTCAGCGGCCATGGCTCATGGGCCCAGCCACTCCGTGGCATGAGGGATCCTCCCGGACCAGGGCACGAACCCGTGTCCCCTGCATCGGCAGGCGGACTCTCAACCACCGTGCCACCAGGGAAGCCCATGAGGAATGCTTTTAATGGGCGCATCAAAAGACTCAGCATAGCCAAGAAAAGAATTAGTGACCTTGAATATAGGTTGATATATAGTGCAAAGAGAGAAAAAAACAATAGAACATACAAGAACTGAGGGACAATTACAAAAGGTGTAACATACATATAACTGGAATACCAGAAGAAGAAAGACAACAGAGAAGAAAATATTTTTGAAATAATAATAACCAAGAATTTTCTAAAATTAATGACAGATACCAAACCACATATCCAGGAGGCTCAGAGAATAGGAAGCAGGATCAATACCAAAATAAAAACAAAACAAAACAAATAATCCAAAAAACAAAAACAAAAGTGACCAAAACATATAAAATCCACAGTTAGGTATTTCATATTCAAGCTACAGAAAAGCAGAGACAGAGAGAAATATCTTAAAAGAAGCTACAGGAGAAAAAATATCTCACCTCTAGAGGTAACAAGAATAGGAATGACAGCAGACATCTCAACAGAAATCATACAAGCAAGAAGAGAGTGAAAAGAAATATTTAAAGTGTTGGGGGAAAAGACACATAACGGACTAGTATCCAAAATATACAAGGAATTATTAAAATCACCAATAAGAAAAGAAACAACACAAATTTTTAAAAAGCAAATGATCTGAACATACATCTCACCAAAGAAGATATATAAGTACATAAGCATACGAAAAAATGCTCAACATCATTTGTCATTAGGAAAACACAAATTAAAACAATGAGGTACCACTACATACCCATTGGAATGGCCAAAATGCAAAAATCTGACAAAACCAGTTACAGCCAATAGGAACTCTCATTCATTGCTGATGCGATGCAAAACGGTTAGCCACTTTGTAAGACAGCTTACAAATTTCTCATAAAGTTACACATAGCCAAACAACATAATCCAGCAACCACATTCCTAGGTATTTAAGCTACTGATTTGAAAACTTATGTCCTCACACCAAAACGAGCACATAAATGTATATAGCAACTTCGTTCATTAACTGCCAATCTGGAAGCAATCAAGATGTCCTTCACAGGTGAATGAATCAGCAAACTGTACTTGTTATCTCACCAATACAATTTGAGCAATAATAAGGAATGAACTACCAAGACATAAAAAGATATGGATAGATCTTAAATGCATCTAAGTGAAAGAAGCCAGTATGCATAGGATATGATTCCAACTACATGACATTCTAGAAAAGTCAAAACTGTAGAGACAGTAGAAAAAGGTGTGAACCTTAATGTATGCAAACTTTAAAAAATCATTTAGGAGGTCCGGGATCACAGGATGAAATACAATATGTAACAAAAGAATCCAAAAATATTGCAAATATATGAAACAACTTCACTGAATAGGACTGAGGAGAAGATGCTGACTTAAGTAACTTTAGAAATGAGTGGAAATTGTAATGCTAACAGCAAAGGGAACCGTACATAAGCAGGCTACTCCGGTTGATAAAGTATCGAAAGCTTCCTACATGGGTATGAGGTAACAATTCTGAAATTATACTGTAATTGAAAATTAAGTAAACAGATCATGGATGGTAGGAGCCAGGTTTCTCACTGTTGAAATGGGAAGTTAAAGATAATCAAGGGGAGACTAGAATAATCCACATGGTAATGGCTCAGAGTCAGAAATATCACATGAACTCATGTTTAGCTTAATAGAGATACAGATGGTTAAAACATATAAATATTTATAGATATGTGTATACACACACATATATTTCCTTGGTCTATCAGCTGAGAGGGCCTAGAGGACAGGGTATCTAGCACCCAGATCTTGGTTTCCAACACCATTCTCCAATGACAGGAACCAGGGCTCTTTGGAGAAATGGCTGATCCTAGGAATACGGCAGGATATACACAAGATGAGCCTGGAGCACTTTGTAGTGCCAGAAAGCAAGTGTTAAAACACTCATACATACACACACACATACACACAATGATAGGAGTATGTCAATAGGAACAGGACCAGCCAAAAGAGCTCCCACTGGTCAAAGCTGGAACAATTTGAGCTACAAAATAAAGTAATATTGGAGTACAACGCAAAGTATAAAATGCATATTCATCAATCCATACTGATATCAATAAAGGATTGAGTATGTAAATAAGGGAAAATAGACAAACCCGTTCAGAAGAATTCCAGATAGGTTTGTAGATACTGCCCCCTCAAGGAGATGGAACACAAATCCCCATTCCTTAAGTACAGGCTCCTCATAGTGGCTTTTTGCCAAAGATTAGAGTATAAAAAGAGGGGAAAAGAATAACTTTGCAGTGGAGAAATCTGGCAAACACTGACTGCCAGGAAATCAAGGTAAATATCAAAAGTGATAACTCGTATTGATAGTGTGTTCCCTTGATATGTGATGAGAATCAAACTTTACCTCTGTGGTCTTCCTCCCAAGAACACAATGCTCCAGGCTAATCATGAGGACACCAGACAAATCTCAATTGAGGGATTTCTACAAAGTACCTGACCAGTACTCCTTGAAATTGTTAAGTACATTAAAAACAAGGAAAATCTGAGAAACTCTAACAGCCTGAGGAGACATGAATGACAAATAACGTGGTAACCTGTTTGGAACCCTGGAACAACAACAAAACACAATGAGTTAAAAAGGAAGGAAATCTCTATGAGTCTGTTTCTGTCTTGTAGATAGGTTCATTGGTGGTTGCCAAGGAGGAGGAGAGCGGGAGAGAGATGGGCTGCAAGACCCATACATACGCTGTCTACAAGAGACCCACTTCAGACCTAGGGACACATACAGACTGAAAGTGAGGGGATGGAAAAAGGTATTCCACGCAAATGGAAACCAAAAGAGAGCTGGAGTAGCAATTCTCATATCAGACAAAATAGACTTTAAAATAAGGACTATCAGAAGAGACAAAGAAGGACACTACATAATGATTAATGGATCGATCCAAGAAGAAGATATAACAATTATAAATATATATGCACCCAACATAGGAGCACCCCAATACATAAGGCATCTGCTAACAGCTATAAGAGAGGAAATCGACAGTAACACAATAATAGTGGGGGACTTTAACACCTCACTTACACAAATGTACAGATCATCCAAACATAAAATTCATAAGGAAACACAAGCTTTAAATGACACAATAGACCAGATAGACTTAATTGATATTTACAGGACATTCCATCCAAAAACAGCAGATCACACTTTCTTCTCAAGTGCACCCAGAATACTCTCCAGGACAGATCCCATATTGGGTCACAAATCAAGCCTCCATAAATTTAAGAAAATTGGAAACATATCAAGCATCTTTTCTGACCACAACACTATGAGATTAGAAATCAATTACAGGAAAAAAAGTGTAAAAAACACAGACACATGGAGGCTAAACAATATGTTACTAAATAACCAAGAGATCACTGAAGAAATCAAAGAGGAAATCAAAAAATACCTAGAGACAAATTACAATGAAAACACGACAACCCAAAACCTATGGAATGCAGCAAAAGCAGTTCTAAGAGGGAAGTTTAGAGCAATACAAGTCTACCTCAAGAAACAAGAAAAGTCTCAAATAAACAATCTAACCTTACACCTAAAGGAACCAGAGAAAGAAGAAGAAACAAAACCCAAAGTCAGAAGGAGGAAAGTAATCATAAATATCAGAGTAGAAATAAATGAAATAGAAACAAAGAAAACAATAGCAAAGATCAATAAAACTAAAAGCTGCTTCTTTGAGAAGATAAACGAAATTGATAAACCATTAGCCAGACTCATCAAGAAAAAGAGGGAGCGGACTCAAATGAATAAAATTAGAACCACAGAAATACAAAGCATCCTAAGAGACTACTACAAGCAACTGTATGCCAACAAAATGAAAAACCTGGAAGAAATGGACAAATTCTTAGAAAGGTATATAACCTTCTAAGATTGAACCAGGAAGAAACAGAAAATATGAACAGACCAATCACAAGTAATGAAATTTAAATTGTAATTTAAAAAATTCCAACAAACAAAAGCCCAGGACCAGATGGCTTCACAGATGAATTCTATCAAACATTTTGAAAAGAGCTAACACCCATCCTTCTCAAACTCTTCCAAAAAATTGCCAATGAAGGAACATTTCCAAACTCATTTTGATGAGGCCACCATCACCCTGACACCAAAAACAGACAAAGTAACCCCCAAAAAAGAAAATTACAAACCAATATCACTGATGAATATAGAAATCCTGAACAAAATACTAGCAAACAGAATCCAACAGCACATTAAAAGGATCATGCACCATAATCAAGTGGGATTTATCCCAGGGATGCAAGGATTCTTCAATATATGCAAAACAATCAATGTGATACAACATATTAACATATTGAAGAATTAAAACATTTGATCATCTCAATAGATGCAGAAATAGCTTTTGACAGAATTCAACACCCCCTTATGATAAAAACTATCCAAAAAGTGGGCACAGAGGGAACCTACCTCAATGTAATAAAGGCCATATATGACAAACCCACAGCCAACACCATTCTCAATGGTGAAACACTGAAAGCATTTCTCTAAGATCAGGAACAAGACAAGGATGTCCACTCTCGCCACATTATTCAACATAGTTTTGGAAGTCCTATCTATGGCAATCAGAGAAGAAAAAGGAATAAAAGGAATACAAATTGGAAAAGAAGAAGTAAAGCTGTCACTGTTTGCAGATGACATGATATTATACATAGAGAATCCTAAAGATGCCACCAGAAAACTACTAGAGCTAATCAATGAATTTGGTAAAGTTGCAGGATACAAAATTAATGCACAGAAATCACTCGCATTCCTACACACTAATGATGAAAAATCTGAAAGAGAAATTAAGGAAACACTTCCATTTACCATTGCAGCAAAAAGAATAAAATATCTTGGAATAAACCTATCTAAGGAAGCAAAAGGCGTACTCAGAAAACTACTCACTGTTTGAGATGACATGATATTATACATAGAGAATCCTAAAGATGCCACCAGAAAACTACTAGAGCTAATCAATGAATTTGGTAAAGTTGCAGGATACAAAATTAATGTACAGAAATCACTCGCATTCCTACACACTAATGATGAAAAATCTGAAAGAGAAATTAAGGAAACACTTCCATTTACCATTGCAGCAAAAAGAATAAAATATCTTGGAATAAACCTATCTAAGGAAGCAAAAGGCGTACTCAGAAAACTACAAAACACTGATGAAAGAAATCAAAGACAATATAAACAGATGGAGACATATACCATGTTCTCAGATTGCAAGAATCAACATTGTGAAAATGACTATACTACCCAAAACAATCTACAGATTCAATGCAATCCCTATCCAATTACCAATGGCATTCTTCACAGAATTAGAACAATTTTACAATTTGTATGGAAACACAAAAGCCCCCAAATAGCCAAAGCAATCTTGAGAAAGAAAAACGGAGGTGGAAGAAAGAATCAGACTCCCTGACTTCACACTATACTACAAAGCTACAGTAATCAAGACAATATGGTACTGGCATGAAAACAGATATATAGATCAATGGTACAGGATAGAAAGCCCAGAGATAAACCCATGCACATATGGTCACCTAATTTATGACAAAGGAGGCAAGAACATACAATGGAGAAAAGAATTCAATAAGTGGTGCTGAGAAAACTGGACAGCTACATGTAAAAGAATGAAATTAGAACACTACTTAACACCATACACAAAAATAAACTCAAAATGGATTAAAGACCTAAATATAAGCCCAGACACTATGAAACTCTTAGAGGAAAACATAGGAAAAACACTGTTTGACATAAAGCAAATCTTTTTTGACCCACCTCCTAGAGTAATGAAAATAAAAACAAAAATACACAAATGGAACCTAATGAAACTCAAAAGCTTTTGCACAGCAAAGGAAACCATAAACAAGAAGAAAAGACAACCCTCAGAATGGGAGAAAATATTTGCAAATGAAGCAACAGACAAAGGATTACTCTCCAAAATATACAAACAGCTCATGGAGTTCAATATCAAAAAAACAAGCGACCAAAGTTAAAGTGGGCTGAAGACCTAAATAGATATTTCACCAAAGAAGATATACAGATGGCAAAGAGGCACATGAAAAGATATTCAACATCACTAATTATTACAGAAATGCAAATCAAAACTACAATGAGGTATCACCTCACACAAGTCAGAATGGCCATCATCAAAAAATCTACAAACAATAAATGCTGGAGAGGGTGTGGAGAAAAGGGAACCCTCTTGCACTGTTGGTGGGAATGTAAATTGATACAGCCACTATGGAGAACAGTATGGAGGTTCCTTAACAAACTAAAAATAGAACTACCATATGACCCAGCAATCTCACTACTGGGCATATACCCTGAGAAAACCATAATTCAAGGGACACATGTACCCCAATGTTCATTGCAGTGCTATTTACAGTAGCCGGAACAAGGAAGCAACCTAAGTGTCCAACGACAGATGAATGGATAAAGAAGATGTGGTGCATATATACAATGGAATATTACTTGGCCATAAAAAGTAACGAAATTTGGTCATTTGTAGAGATGTGGATGGACCTAGAGTCTGTCACACAGAATGAAGTAAGCCAGAAAGAGAAAAACAAATATCGTATATTAAGCCTATATGTGGAATCTAGAAAAATGGTACAGATGAACCTATTTGCAGGGTAGGAAAAGAGACATAGATGTAGAGAATGTACATGTGCACACAGGGGGGAAGGGGTGGGTGGGACGAATTGGGAGATTAGGATTGACATATATACACTACTATTAGTAAAACAGCTAGTGGGAACATGCTATAAAGCACAGCAAGCTCAGCTTGGTGCTCTGTGACGAGCGAGATGGGTGGGATGGGGGCAGAGGTCCAAGACGGAGGGGATATAGGTATACATATAGCTGATTCACTTCATTGTACAGCAGAAACTAACACAACATTGTAAAGCAATTATATTCCAATTAAAAAAAAAGTTTCAGGGGTAAAATTATCTCTAGGACTTCCCTGGTGGCGCAATGGTTGAGAGTCCGCCTGCCGATGCAGGGGACACGGGTTCGTGCCCTGGTCCGGGAAGATCCCACGTGCCGCGGAGCGGCTGGGCGCGTGAGCCATGGCTGCTGAGCCTGCGCGTCCGCAGCCTGTGCTCCGCAACAGGAGAGGCGACAACAGTGAGAGGCCCACCCACGTACCGCAAAAAAAAAAAAAAAAAAATTATCTCTAGAAAACTAAATAAACAGAGAGCTCTATGAGAATAACTTTGTTATATCAGACACCTCAGAACTTATTTTTATATTCCCTTCTCTTTATTATACATAATGTTAATTTAGAGAAAAATAATATGTAAAAAGAGTGGAGGCAGTACTTAAGTGGTTGAATGTTGAGGAAGATTGCTCTGTGGGATTGTGGTAAATAGTCTTCATTTTATTAGCCATGAGACTAATCCCTTTAATTAACTAGAAAAAAAAAGAAAGGCAATCTACCTTTCAATTTGGTTTGGTGCCTTGCACCAAGTGTTGCACATAGTAAGAAATGCATTAGTAAAAAGGGAAATAAAATCACACATTTCACCCCTGAATAGTGACTCTCTAAGGTCATTCACACATTCAGTCCTTCAGTCATTCAACAAATACTCATTGAGCATCTGCTATGCAGCAAGCTCTGTTCAACCAGCCATCTGTATGCTACAATGACTGTGTAAAAAAAGCTTGAAATTTTCATTTTTAACAGGTTATCCGGATGACTGTGATGAGCGTTCAGGTTTAGGAAGCACTGGTCTGTGTTACATGGATGTTTAGTCTTATATTCATTAACACTGCCCTCATGAAACATGTATTTTCCATGTGGGAGAAGTAGGCAACAGACAACTTAGCAAATAAATACATAGTCTGACAACTAGTAAGTACTATAGAAAAATAAATCATGGTAGTACCAATTTCGGGCAGGTGGTGTTACTTTATATCCAGTAACCCACAAAGTCCCATTTATAAGGTGGCACTTGAACAAGATCTGAAGAAAGGAAGGGAATGAGTCATGGGCTGTCTGGGGGAAGAGTGTTCCATGAAGAGAGATCAGGGAAGGCCCTGAAGCAGGAGCTTAAATGGAATGCTTAAGGAACAACAAAGAGGCCAGACAGGGAAGTTGAGCCACAGAGAGAGATGTAGGAAATGAGGTTATTGAAGTAGCAGAGGAGCTGATCTTAAAAGCCTATTTGACCATAAAAAGACGTGGAATCTATTCTGAATGAAATGGAAGGCCAGTTGATGATTTTGAGGAGAAGGGCATAATCTAACTGATGTTTTAGAAAAATTATTTTGCCTGCAATGTTGAGTATAGACCATAGGAAGAGCAAGTATGGAAGCAGGGAGACAAGTTAGATGAATAAGGCTGTAATGTGTGCAGAGAATTTGGGAGGTGATCATAATAAAAGCGGTAAGAAATTGATCAATTCTGTATGTATTTTGACAGTAGAGCCAACAGGATATCCTGAAAGATTAGGAGCAGGGCTTGGAAAAAATAGAGGAATGAAGGATTACTCTATGGTTTTTGTTTTTGCTCTTGGTTTGCTCATTTTTTTATTTGTTTTTGCTGGGATTTTTGGTTTTATTTTGGGTTTTTGTTTGTTTGTTTGTTTGTTATTTTTGTCTGACCAACTGGAAAGAAGGAGTTTCCATTTATTAAAATAGGGAAGACTCTTAGAAGAGTAATACTGGGGAGAAATCAAAGTGCAGATTGAGACATACAATACTAAGTTTAATAAGTTTACAGTACCTTGAAGTGGAAACAACAAGTAGGCATTTGAGTCTATGTGTCTGGTGTTCAGGGAGGGGGTCAAGGTTGGATACAGAAATTTTGGAGTTGTTAATATTTAGAAGGTATTAAAGCCATGAGATCTGATGAAATCACAAAGTGAGGGAGTGTGGATAAAGAAAAGGGACACTCTAAAGATGTAGCCCTGAGGTGTCCCAAATAAGTTAGGGAGATAAGAAGGAACTACAGACTTAGAAAAAGTGCCTAGTAAGGTAGAAGAAGAATCAAGAAAGAATGCCCCCGAGGCTAAATTGAAAATTAGGGAGCGAGGATCTGTGTCAAATGATCTGAAAGGTCAAATAAGATACAAACTAGGGATTGGTCATTAGAAGAGCAAAAGGAAAGTCACTGACGACTTTGACAAGCACAACTTTGAGGGAATGAGGGGAGAAATGCACAGAGAGAATGAGAGGAGAGAAATCAGTCACAGAGTTTTTCTAGAAGTTTTGTTATAGAGGGGCTACAGAATGGGATGGGAGCTAGAGGAGGAAGTATACTCGAAAGGTTTTTTAGTGGATAATACTCCATCATACCACTAGGCTGATAAAAATTTTAGTGAGAAAATTGATTTACAGAAGAGAGGAGAATTGCTAGACTGATATTTTTGAAAAAAGCAAAAGAAAATGGGACCCTGTAGACCAGGGGAAGTGTTGGCCTTAAGAAGGAAAACAGATAGTTTTTCCATAGTAACAGAAGGGAAGGCAGGATAAGTGGATATAAATGCATACAGGCTCATACATGTGGTAGCATCAAACAGTACCCCAATACCAGACCTCAAAAATCCTAAAACATTATTCTGTGTTTCACTTGACAAGAAGAAAAGATGAGCCATTATTCTGTTTTCCACTGACAGAGGATTTTAATTGGGTCCAAGTTTTGAATGAACATAGTTTTACAGAGATGTTCTAATCAGCTGGAAAGAAAAAGTAGAAAATAGCAATATTCAGATATGTAATCAATCAAAACTATGTTGACTTCAAATGCTCCCTAATAATGAGTGAAGGAGGGAGTAAAGTTTGAAAGTTTCTTCACTACGTATATTACTCTTTTTATTTTTAATGTTATCCGTAATAACTAATAATTACAAAACTCAATAATGTATCATTTCCTTTTGACTACAGTTGGTCCTAGCTATAGGATGAGGTGATTGATTGTGGCCTGACTTAGTCAATGATGATATGTCTCTTTCAACTTTCCAGTCGAATTTGACTTAGGAATCCCTGGATTATGGTAAATTTGATATTGAAATGATAATTTAAAAGCCTGTAGAAATATGTAATACACTAAAATTGTGCACACCTGGATGGGATCCAAAACGTGATTAGCTTTTCCTGCTACCCGACATCAGGCCAAAGTCCCTGGAATGCTGAAGCATCCAGGGTCAGCCTTGATCAACATCCAAAATAAATCAACGATGTAGGAAAAGTTGAACAAGATTGGCCATTAAGCCCTTGAGAGCAACTGAGGTTTGCATTTCTCATTCTGATGAGCTAACAACAAAAACAGAATAATGAAACTACACAATCTTACACTTGAAGCTGATTTTTCCATAGACCATAAGTATATGCAGCATCCTCTCAATATTCAATAGCTTAAGAATAGCACCTCTAAATGCAAAAACATCTCTGCTATATTTGAGAATATCTGATATTTACATATGGAACCAGTAACTTTTCACATTTGATACAAAAATGATGGTTGGGGCAAGGCCTACAATTACTTTATTTCCATTAGTTGTTGGGAATCAGTCATTCTTCTGCTTCTGATGTAAGTGTTAAATCACTTTTCTTTCCAAATTAGTGACCCAGAGTCACCCTAAAAGCAGACCAATTCTTCTTTTAGGCAGTAGAAAATTAAATTGTTTAACTTCCAAATGTTGAAGGCTCTTATAAATCAAACCTAAACTTTACTCATCATATAGTTACCAATCCTTCACCATGGCTAAATGAGAATATAAAATACTTAGCTCTGAAAAGATATGTCATGATGTAATATGTAATATTGTCACATTTCAGTACATCACTTTCTGAGTCATTAATAAATACACAAATCTGCACAAAGTACATGTCATTGGAAAACCAAGCACAGGAAATACCTGAATGAAATGCAAGCACCTGACAATCGGGAGAGATGGTGTCTGGAAGGACAAGTTGAGCTTTTCAGGTGCTCTAACCTGCATGAATCATTAATACTTCTTCAAGTATTTAGGACACAATTTTTATTTTTCACTGAAGCCATCGTGAGAAGATTTATAATAGTTTTTCAGTGGTTATATTACCACTTCTATTTACCTAAATAAAACTATATCTTGCTTTATGTACGTGCTCGCAACCACATTCTAATGCTAAAGACCAAATGCACAGTGCAGCAGGTTTTGTGACATCAACCACTTCAGTTTTATTAATCCCCAAAGATATCAGAAAAGAATATTTTAGCACTTTTAAATACCTGTGTCATAAGGAACTACAGCAGAAATAACTGGAAATAGAATTATGCACACTAGAACTAGCTGATATGTAATTCCACATGTCAAATACAATAATATAAATATATAAATGTTTCTAATCATAGTTTTCTACCTACTGAACCAAATCTAGCTTTTCTTCACTTTTTTCCTAACTAGAAATTTCATGGGTGAGTCAGAGCTCAAACCTAAAAGAAAGTGAGGAGGGAAATGAGTCAGGAAGTCTTTGAAAAAAGCTATACCAAAAAAAAAAAACAAAAAAAACAACTAATTTTCTTATCTATATTAACAGAAAACACTTCTGTCTCCATAATGTCATCTAATACTATAAATGCAAAGTTAATAGCATAAGTCAAAAGCCTTTCACTAATTCTAGAAGCACTTCTGGGTTCAGACCCCCTTTCTTCACTCTTTACATCCTGTTTATGGTTGGGGAATACATGGAGACTACAGGATTCTCAGAACTGATCACGCATCAGAACCAGGCCTGCTTATCTGGAATCTGCCTTTTCCATCAGGAAGAGCTCAGTCCCATCACGAAGAGCTCAGTCCCTGAGGATTATATGGCTTCAATTTCATTATTTATGATTAGTCTTCCTATTAAACAACATTCAGAAAGCAGGATAAATGGAAATGCTTTCGAGTTTCTGTTTGCAGTATGAGTACTTACAGAAGCTTGTAACATCCAGTGTAGTGAGCCCCGGTGACTGTCCACATATGGCATGAAAGGTAGGAACTAGGTACTGTTTAGCATCTACCAAAATGTGAACATAATTCCTTCTGCTCTTGCTTTCTACTCTATGCTCCAAGAAGGTTATGGCCTTTAGATATTCAGTAGATGACATATTTAATAATTCTGTAGACCCAAGTATACCCAGGCAGTATTTTTCATGAAAAAGTATGACCATATTGTCCCCTGCATTAATCAGTAATGCATTGAAAACCGTTTTTTATAAATTCTAATGGCAACATAGTTCAGTGGGGAAAACATGACACTTATGATGGAAGACTTACAGCTTACTCTAAGCCACCAAATATTTATGATTGCAATCCTGTCATTTTTCAGGTTCCCTTGCTGGTATATGGGGATGGAATCTGATTACAAACAAATGCTGTGGGGTTCTGAATGAGAGAATGCTGGATACAAGTTTACAGCATATGGTCAAAGGCAACATGCACTTTCCAGTCTATCATTATGACACTCATCCCCACAAGGCCACAGGGTATAAAGGCAATGACATCTGTGAGATAGTAAGTTCACTGAAGATTGCCTTTGGGATTGAGTCAGGTCTCAAAGCAGAATTTAAAAAACTGTGTATCCCAGCAGTCCCAGGTTTTTATAGCTTTTACCTGCACTTGCTTCAGCAGAAGCAGGGACCCACCTATCACCTTTCCATCCCACTCATGGTGGCTTCTTTGGAAACCAGACGGCACATCTAATTGGCTTATTCACTCTGAAAACACACACACACACACACACACACACACACACACACACACACACACACACAAAGCGAGGCTACTTTTTTTTTCCCTTTTCTCCACACCCGCTGCAGCATTTATTGTTTCTAGATTATTTGATGATGGCCATTCTGATTGGTGTGAGATGATATCTCATTATGGTTTTTTTTTTTTTTCCCCAGTATGCAGACATCTCACTGTTGTGGCCTCCCCCATTGCAGACATAGACTCTGGACATGCAGGCTCAGTGGCCATGGCTCATGGGCCTAGCTGCTCCGTGGAATGTGGGACCTTCCCAGACCGGGGCACGAACCCGCGTCCCCTGCATTGGCAGGTGGACTCTCAACCGCTGCGCCACCAGGGAAGCCCGAGGCTACTTTTAATGGTACAAGTTTTTTTGTTTGTTTGTTTTCCTTGCTCATTGAGGTAAAGCTCAGTAATCTTTAAAAAATAAAAGATCTTTTAAGTACAAAGTCCAGTACAGTTCCTTCTCTGACAACATTTTACTGTAGAAAGTCTCTAATTAACCTTCATTTAAACAAATCACTAGATTAAAAGACCTGTTTCATTCCGTCTGATAGACTCACCAAACTAATATCCGTGGCATGATAAACTTATAGGCATTTTTCTAGCATTCTATCCAATTATGGGCCCACCAGTTGGGTTGTACTTTTACCAAGAGTGAACTGTGTTTCTTTGATCCTACCCTGTTGAGACCAGTTGAACTTGTCAAGGTAATTAAAGCACTTAATAAACTGTTGTGTAAACCATGGAAATATGAATTCAAAAGAATGAAAGGTGTTTTTCCATGACAACCAAGGTAAATGTTTCTAAAAGATGTTCTAAATAGGACCACTATCAAAAATTGCTATTAAGTTGTGTGAATGAGATGGGGGTGGTGATAAAAAAAAAATCTAGATGGAGTCTGGAAGTAGACAGCTTCACAATATTTTAAAATTCTGACTCTTTTTAAAGAAATGGAACCTGAAACAGGATATAAGTGAACAGCAACCTCACGGGTATAGCTTAGTCAAGAAAAAAGATAGAGAACTCCAATCAGTGAAGCTCCCCTCAAACAAAGGCCTCAGATTATATCAGTGAGATTGGCAAATGAATATATATTTAAATGTTTTACATTAAAACAAAATATTTAACTGTGTATGTTTCATTTTTTTATGATTCCCTCATTAAATGACTTTTTCAATTAACCCACCACCCACTGTTCCTACTTGCTTTGGGTAAGAGGTCTGCTTCTATTTTTCTAATCTAACCACATTTCATTTTCTCCTGTTACTCACTCCATTTCCTCAAGGCAAACTCCTCAGAATAGTATTTATTAAAAAATCTCTCTACAGCATGACTAAAAATGCTGGCAAATAAAAAGATACAAGTCTTTGCATTCTTTGTGAGTAGTGATAAGGAATCCTATTAACCTGCATAAAGTAAGATTTCATTCTGGCTTCAATTTACTTCTAGCCCTGTTATCATTCCATGACATTTTGCACTACTGGGGGAAGAGGTTGGCTAAATCGTTGGTGCAGATGTAATTTATGGCAATTTAAACTGAGTCAAGAAGTTAATAATTTGAAATAATGCATGCACCTCATACTGAGTTTCATCAGGGTTTATTAAAAGATGGGTTACATATGCCTTTTTGCCATTCACGTATCCTCATGTAGAAACAAGTTTACCAGTAATTAAGCAAAAGCCCTCACAGTGCTCTTAATCTGAATTGTGAGCTTTTTGTAAAAATGACTTGTCAGAACGTAAATGGTTAAAAAAAGATTCCGCAGCTCACCTTCATCACTCCTAGGGTATATTATCAGCAAAAAGCACATCTCTCTCCACTTTGAAATTGTAGAAAATGACCCTCTTGTGAAGCCTGTGGGACTCCTCGCTAAACATGAATATTCAGCACCGAGAACAGAAACTTCAGCACATCAAATTAAATGTAACCTTAAGAAGAGCTTATCATTTTTAAGTCATTTGCATCTTTTCCCCACAGACTTCCTTTCCCAACTGTGGAGGATGACTGGGCATCTCTACCCAGTAAGCATGAACTTCAAATGGATGCCTTTGCTGGCAGCTCCAGGGTGAGAAGCTTGGGCTGGTCACCTGTAACAGCCATGCAACCGCCAAATAGTCAGTATTATACGGGATCAGGTTATCGCTGACAAGCCTCACAGCACTATTCAAGTCCTGTGAGAGCAAGTATGAGTTAGGAATTCTCAATTATGATTGTTTGGTTACAAGTATCAGAAACCCAACTGAAGCTGATTTAGGCAACAGCAGGA
>NW_006781538.1:21344-59014 GCF_000442215.2 Lipotes vexillifer
AGCAGGAATATATTGTTACACTTAACCTGGAAGTTACAGGGGAGCGGATTAGCCTCAGACACAGATGGCTGAGGGGTTCAAACTATGCTGTCATGTCTCTTGCTCCCTCCCTAATCTCTGTTCTCCCAGATATCCCTCACTGTATAAGAGCTGTGATAAGGTATGCTGTTCTCTGAGCCTGTAAATTCAGCAAAAAGAGCACCCCTGGGTGTCTGTGTCAGCCTCTTGATTGCGCCATCCCTGTTTGGGTTACGTGCTCATGCTTTGGGCAGGGAACCCAGGGCCAAATAATTAACCCTTTCAGGAGAGCAGGGTATGGAAAAAAAAGACAGTTCCCCCAAAAACAGATGCAGGACAGACCAAAATATAAATTAAATAAAATAGCCAACATCCACAAATATCCCTTAAAAGAGTCAATAGACAGGGAGGTAGGCAGAGAGGATTTATATGGGTAAGAAAAAGGATGCAAGCTTTGGAGCCAGAGTTCTGTCTTTGAAAACTGTTTATACCACCTACAAGCAGTGAGCCCCTAAGTCACTCACCTCTCTAAGCCTGTTTTCCCCCCTGCAAAGCAAGTCCTAGCTTGCAGAATTATTTCAAGATTAGATGTCCTCTTTGTAAAGCACCTAGTGTGGGACCTGCCAGATAGCAGACATCCAGTAAAGGGTAGTTCTTATTATTTGGGTGAGGCAAGGGAACCGAGATTAATTCTAAATCTCAGTCAAAAAGAAGCAGACAGTTGGCAAGATATGAAAAACTATAAATTTACTCTCTCTAACAGGGAGTAAATAAAATGACTATATTTGCTTTGAAATAAAATTTAGCACAAACTTACAAACCAGCAATTATATTTAAGTATCAAAGTATCGTTATACAGTGAAGTATTACAGTGACATTTACAAACCAAGCATGTTGCTCAGAGACTGTAGTTGCAATAAATAAGTGGTAAATTTTTTCAGCCTCAATATTTACATTGATATTTAATACACACTGAATAATTAGCACAACTCAAGATGTGTTTCTCAAAGCAGAACTAGGAGAAGGCAGCAGCAAAGGCTTGTGGATGAGCAAGGAACAGAAAGCTAGAGTTTGAAATCCCATTTCTGGTTCTCACACTAACCTCCTCTGTGACCTTGACTGCCAAGTCCATTAACTTCTCAATGCTCACCTCATCTGTGAAAGAAAAAGCTAGTGGGCTCTAATCACCTCTAAACGACAGTTTGTGCTTGAGAACGTGCCATGAAAAAGAAAGGATTTATTTCAATCCTCAATTTCACCTCACCTCCCAGGACAATTTTATTAAATGAACAGTTAATTAATACACACCTATCCTTCTGATTAGTTACACATCTATGTTAATTGGGTCTTAATATGTAAGACCAAATCTATTAAATAGGCATATTTTGTAGTTAATATATTCAAATCCACAGAATCACAAACCTATAGAGACAGAGGTAATCCTAGAATTGAACTAGTCCAACTAGTCCAACTAGTCCAACTCCTTCATTTTATAGATGAGGAGAATCAGAACCAAGTCCATATCTTCCAGGCCTGAACTGTATTCTACCATTCCAGTTAAGCAAGAGCTTTTAAAGGTTGTAAAGTTATTTTTAAGGCAGTGTTAGGTCTCTCAACTACAAAGAGTAAAACCGAGTCCCCCTAAAACCGAGTCCTCTGCCAAGTTTATGACTAACTTGTCTCTCCAAACATGATTCCCTTTCTTTGCCAACACCTGTTCCCCTCAAGACTGAGGAGTAGCAAAGAAAAGGGGGGACTGAGGGCTCCCCTGGTGGTGCAGTGGTTGAGAGTCCACCTGCCGATGCAGGGGACACGGGTTCGTGCCCCGGTCCGGGAAGATCCCACATGCCGCGGAGTGGCTGGGCTCGTGAGCCATGGCCGCTGAGCCTGCGCGTCCGGAGCCTGTGCTCCGCAACGGGAGAGGCCACAACAGTGAGAGGCCCGCGTACCGCAAAAAAAAAAATGGGTGGGGGGGACTGAAACCTAGCAGGACCCTGTGGGACCCTCCCAGACATGAAAGCCTTTCTGTGTCCCCTATTTCTTGTTTGTAGGAAAAAGGTTTTAGTCTCCTAGACCTTCCCTGAATTCCAAAGGGCAGATTCAAACAGTCACTAATTAGGGAAGTGAGGGAATGCAGAAAGAAACAATACTGCAGAGATGGTGCCTGGTCCTGGCTCCTCCCCAAGGAATATATATAACAATCTGATACACATCTATGTGTATCTATGATACACATCTATGAGTTCTTTTACAGGAACTAGGGCCCCTACACAGGTGGAGGATGGTAAGTGCAGGCTGAGCACTAGCACTACTGCTTGGAACTGGAGGCTGATGACTGAGATACCTGGAACACCATCCTTTTACCTTACCACCAACCAATCAGAGGAAGGTCACACACCCTGCAGACCTTACCCCAAATTTTGCCTATAAAAGCTGTTCCCTGAAAACTACTTGGAAGTTCGGGTCTTTTGAGCATGAGCCACCCTGTTCTCCTTGCTTGGTCCTGCAATAAACCTTTCTCCACTCCAAACTCCAACGTTTCAGTTTGTTTGGCGTCACGGTGCATTGAACACACAAACTTGGGTTCGACAACAAGAGGAGGAGACTATAAATAAGAAAAAATAAAGATGTAAGAGTCAGTACTGAACACAGATGGTCCAGATTGGGGTCTGAAACTGGTTGAAAAGATGTCCTTGAGATGGGAGACTGGAGAAAGCCATTAACCATGGAGATGAATGAAAGAGCAGAAATGAGAGGGCCTCAGAGAATTTTAACTTAATAATCTTCACATTCCACAAGGACAGCGCATGACTATCTACAAAGTAAAGAATCAGGTAGATGTATGTCAGAGGGAGAACTAAAGACTAGAATTCAATGAAAATGTTCACTAACCAATGTAATATAAGGTTGCTAAATTAGCAGTTGATAAGGAAAATGTTCAATAAAATGTCATCATACCATACAACTGTTTTGAGTAACTACAAGCAAATTCTAAGCAGAGAAGTGATTATTAGTAGGCGGTATGGGCCAATGCCTAGAAAAATCAACAAATCCATTGTGTTTAATAATAGAAAACATTTTTTAGTCTTAAATATACAACCTCTGTAACCTTATCTTTATGGCTCAGAGAACTGCTAAAAAGTGACTTGAGCAGGACCCGTGGAATTCTGGAGTAAGAAGCTCAACAGATCCTCTCCTCAAAAAGCATTGATAAAACTGAACAAAATTATCCAAAACTAACATTTCAGAATTTTGAAATGGGCCAAAGGTACAATTTCACTGGAAATGGACTGAAGGCATACAACAAATTGAGATACGTTTATTCAAGAAAAAAAATCCTAAATCTTGGGTCATAACTGTGGGAGTCCATGGGGTTTTAGCCAGGAATTGCTTCCAACCCCTTACCCAGCACCATCAGCTTCAAAGATCTACTAGGGTGGCAGCAAGCTCTGAAAACCAGGGATATTGATTTAGATACTGATTGAAAGGGATATTGATTTGGAGGGATATTGTTGCCTGAGAGGGATATTGATTTGGAGGAAAAAGTCAGAAAAAGCCCATGCTCCTGGGAACTATCAAAAAGCATAGCCACCTAGATGTTAACAGAATGGGGAAGACCAAAGTCACAGCTGGCCTGAGGAGATGATCCTGGTTGGGTCTAGTAATAAACTGGCAGACTAGCTAGAAATTTAACAGGGAGGTCCACAGAATGAGACATACCTATTTGGCTTTGATAAGCAACTATATATCCCTGGTAGTCTAAGAAGCTACACATAAGGACAAGGTCATGAAAACCAAGCAGGACCCTGTGGGGTTCCTGGGCACAGAAGCCTTTATGTCCTCTGTTTATTGTAGGAAATAGACTCTAGCCTCCAAGACCTTCCCTAAGTTCTAAAGGGCAGATCTGGCAGTTGCTTACCTGGGAAGGGACAGGATGAAAAGACAAAGGAGGGGCAGCCAAGAAACAGTAGTGCAGCCTTGGGGCAGGGTCCTGGTTCCACCTCAAGGGACACACATAACAATGTCTTTAAGCTCTTTAAGATGTCAATATTCTTCATACCAAAGAAAGACCACCTGAAGCTACATTAAAGGAACCAGAGAAGCTCATCAAGAAGATTACCAGAGACCAGGTTAGAGGAGTACAGGCCCTGCACACACCCTTATCTTATCAGCAACCCCACCCTTGAATCATTGCTATAAAACTCCTCATCAGTACTGGTGCACCAAGGCTGAGCTTTCGGCATCAAATTTCTTTTCTACTTCACCCAAAACTCTATCTCTGAGATTCTATTTGGCACTGGTACACAGAGGCCAAGCTTTTGGCATCAGTCAGACAGGAGAGCAATCACACTCTCCTATGTGAATATGAGGCCATGCACATGAGCAGAGGTGAAAGAGGGCTGAGCAGTAAATAAATGTCAGGGAAACTGTAAACTGATGGAACTTTGCATGCACTCCCCAAACCACACATACATCCATTGGCAAAGGGTGGAAACGTTACCAAGTTGAGATGTTTGAACGTGAAGGAAATCAGAATATGTAACCACCAAATAAGCTACTTTGGCACAAAGATTATTTTGAGCTGAAGGCATTTGAGAAGCAGACACAAGAAAAGATCCCTGCCTTCTCCCTCTTTGCTAAAAGCAGGACACAAATTTTCAAAGGTGTCTTTCCTCCCCTCTCTACCAGGAAAGACAAAAGTTAACCATTGGAGAAAACTTCAGACCCTATTACCCCAGTAGCCTTTAACTATTGTACCATTCGTTTCCCATATATTTACTTCCCCATAGTTTGTTGCTCTTGAAGCCTATAATTGCTTTCCTTTGTCCTATCATTTCTTTACAAATTTATTGTTTCTTTGTTGGAGGTATTATATAAGGCTGCATTCTAAGCCAGATCTCTGAGTTACTTTTCCTTGAGTTATATATATACATACAAATAAACATGTTTTTATTTTCTCTTGTTAATCTTTTATTACAGAACCCCAGCCAAGAATTGAAGATGAACAGAGTAAAATTTTTTCCAACCCTGCAAACATAACCTTTGACCAAACATTGGCTGAACATCAAGTCATGCTGACTCAAGGGTGACCCCAAGTTAGCCAGATTTTAAAATAAATATAAAAATTAAGGAAAAACAACAATAATAAAAACACTGAACAGACACATCTGTGGCTACACATGAAGGGGGAGATAGACCCCAGAGAATTAGTCCAGGCAACTTACTTACAAAACAAACAAAATAGCAACAACAAAAAAAACTCAGAAGGGTAAAAATCAGAATCCAGAATTATGTTAAAAATGCCCAGTTTCAACCACAACAAAAAATGAGATATGAAAAGAAATAGGAAAATTTGATTCCTAACGGGGGAAGAGAAAAATAGGCAATTAGACATGTTTCTGAGGGTTCCCAGATGTTGGACTTGGCAAAGACTACAAGACAAGTATCATAAATATGTCCAAGGTACTAAAAGAACTATATTTAAATAATTAAAGGAAATTATTATGATAATGACATATTAGACAATTTCAATAGAAAGCATTTTTAATGAAAATTCTGGAGTTGAAAAGTACAATAATCAATTACTAAATATGACTCTAGAAAAAAGATAAACAATATTCTTTCATTTACTCTCCCACAAAATTCCATGAGGCCGGTATTAGACACAACAAAATAAATTACAGAACAACATCCCACATGAACATAGATGTAAAAATTCCTCAACAAAATATTAGCAAGCCGAATCCAGTAATATATAATAATGATTAAACACCATGACCAAGTGGGATTTATCCCAGAAAAATAAAGTTGGTTTACTAGCTAAGATCAATCAATCTAATGTTTACTGGACTAAAGAACAAAAATCACATGACCATGTCAATAAATGCAGAAAAGGCATCTGACTAAAATTAAACATATTCATGATTTAAACTCTCCACCAAGTAGGAAAAGAAGAGAACCTTCTTCAGCGTAATAAAGAGCATTTAAGAAAATCTATGGTTAACATCAAACTAGATTTTGCCTTCCCCCTAACTTTGAGAGCAAGGCAAGACTGTCACTGTCTGACCTGCTGTCACCACTTCTATTCAGCATTGTACTGGAGGTTCTAGCCAGTGCAATAAACCAAAATAATAATAACAATAGTAATAATAATAACTGTTATAATACAATAATAATAGGAAGAAGGAAGAAAGAAGTAAAAGTGTAAAAATTTCTTCATCAACAGACAATAAAATCTTGTAGAAAATCCTATGAAATCCACAAAAACACAGTTAGAACAAATAAACATGTCAGCAAGTTCACAGAATACAAGGTTAATATTTAATAACATTGTATTTTACACATTAACAATGAGCAATCAGAAAAGGAAATTAAGAAAGAAATTCTTTTCACAATAGCATCAAAAAAGAATAAAATACTTAGGAATGTCTTTAACAAAAGAAGTACAAGACTAGTATACTGAAAAATACAAAGTTTTGCCAAGAAAAATTAAAGATCTAAATAAATGGAGATACATTCTATATTAATGGATTAAAGATTCAATAGTGTAAGATGGGAATTTTCCCAAAATTGATCTTTAGATTCAATTCAATCTCTATCAACATTCCAACAGGATTTTGTGCATAAATTAACAAGTTGACCCTAAAATTTATATGGAAAAGCAAAGGATCTAGAAGAGTCAAAACAGTTTGAAAAACAGAAAGAAAGTGGGAAGACTTACTCTAAGTTCGAAACATTCAAACTACAGCAATCTGGACTGTATATCACTGGCATAAGGACAGACATACAGATCAGTGGCACAGAAAAGAGAGTCCAGAAATAAACTCTTACACTTATAGGCAATTGATTTTCAATAAAGGTATCAAGAATTAAGAAAGGATAATGCTGCGACAGTTGAATCTCAAAAAGCAAAATTATGAATTTAGATCCTTTCCTCATATCATATTCAAATATCAACTCAAAATGGATCATAAATCTAAATGTAAGAGCTACAATTATAAAATTTGTACAAGAAAGCACAGGAGAAAATCACTGTGAATCAGTTTCCACAAAGTGTTCTTACATACAACACCAAAAGCATGATCCATTAAGGAAAAAAACTGGTAATTGGATTTCATCAAAAGACACCATTAAGAAAAAAAATTTTTAAATACCAATTGGGAGAAAATATTCATATATCTAATGAAGCTCTTATATCTAGACTATTTTTAAAAGAGAAAAAAATAAAACAATCTTACAACTCAGAAATGGAAATGCAAACATCCAATTAAAAAATAGACAAAAGGTTCGGACAGATATTTTATTAAAGAACACATACAAATAGCTAGAAATCACATGAAAATGTGCTCAATATTTTTAGTCATTGGAGAAATGCAAAGTAAAACCGCAGTGAGATACCACTTCATACCAACTATAATGACTGTACTTCCAAACCAGATAATCACAAGTGTTGGCAAATATGTGGAGAAACTAGAACTCTCATTCATTGCTGGTTAGAATGTAAAATGGTACAGCCACTTTGGAAAAGAGTTTCACAGTTTTTTTATAAAAGTTAAACAGGAAACTTAATATATGACACAACAATCTTATTCCCACCTAAGAGAAACAAAAACATATCCACACAAAGATTTATACACAAATGCTCACAGCATTTTTATTCAAAAACCAGAAACAATTCAAATGCCTACCAACTAGAGAATGAATGAAGAAACCGTAGTATATCCACTCAGTAGAATACTATTCAGCATTAAAAAGGAACTAACTACTGATCCATGCTACAATTTGCTCAAAAACATTATACAAAAGATTAAAAAATTATATATTATATAAGTTCATTTAAGTGAAGTGTTACAGGCAGGGCAACTGAAGAAATAAATAGCAGATCAGTGGTTGTCTGATGCTAGAGGTGTAGCAGAAATTGACCACAAATAGGCATGCGGGATTTTTTGAGTTGATAGAAATGTTCTAAAATGGAATTATAATGATAATTGCACAACTCTATAAATTTACTAAGGTCATTAAATTTTACATTCAAAACAGGTGAATTTTAGAGTATGTGAATTTCGCTTCAATAAAGCTACTAAAGTAAATGATAGATAGATTTAAAAATTAAATGACTATGGGCACCATAGTTTGGGCACCTAGTTTTTTATGGAGTAAGGTTGAGGAAAATAAGGAGACTGGAAAGCACGGTCATAACGGACAGAAGCTCATCTACAAACTCTGTATGAGACCTTTCTTCTTTGAGTTATGCGTAAAACCAGCCTGATCTATTGTTACCATCAAGTTCAAAATAAGTCTCCCAAGGTTCCAGGAGTCAGGTTGATCTCTGTATTTACCTTGCTTACCCAGGATTCTCATGGAGCCTGAGTTACAGGGTGTGGGGAGGAGTACCATGGTATTTGTAACAAATTGACCTTATTTAACAACACTGAGGGATTACAAAGATCTTTAACACTAGAGTTTGATTCCTGTTTTACAAAATTGAACTGGAAGGCAGTGGAAATTTTAATAAAGAAATCCTAAGTCACATTCAGTTTAAGACAGGAACGGGGCTGTGAGCAGAGACTAAACTTTTAAAATAATGCTACATATGGAATACAAAAAAGAAAAAAGCCCTCCTGATGTGCTGTTCTACGTGTTAAGGGTACAGGGCTCAAAGCTGCATCATCGATGCTATAAACAGCCAGGAGCATGGGGTGAGTGTCTGTGGGGCATCTCTCATAAAGACCTCCTGTCTACTCTTATCACAAGTAAAGAGGTGCAAACCTCTTCTGTTCACTGAGTGCTCTTCTAGATGATATCCAGTCCATATATTCATGAAATGATTTACTTATTTTTTTCACTATATCAGATTACAGCCTGATATTTTCATTTATCTGCTTTTTAGATATTAACGTTGATGTTACTATTGCTTCCTCAAGTCATGACGTTAGCCATCACTGAGAATACATTAAGGTATTTGCATTTATTTCAATCTTTCTGGATACCTAGGAAAAATAATGTTCCAGTGTAAAGAGCTTTAAGGACAATAGACTTTAGAAGTCTGGGCTTTGTCACTAACCAGCTGTGAACACTGGGGCAATTTCCTTAAACTCTCTGAGCCTCTCTAGAGGGCTAAGAGACAGTTTAAAGAAACTGCATATATAAACTATTTATGATAGAGCCTGAGAGGGTACATTCAATAAGACAAATAAGGGGACATTTTCATAGTTAAACCTGGGTGTTTGATCTTAGGAATTGCCTGGATCCTGCAACTCAGTTTACGTGTTAAGGAAAAATTAAAGCTGTAGAAAACTTCATTACACTGAGAATCATCCAGATCTTAATGCTTCTTCTACTGAGGCAGGAGTGAGCAAATTATTGCCCAGAGGACAACCAATCTACCACCTGTTTCTGCAAATAAAGTCTTATAAGAACACAGTATATCCAGTCATTTACATACCACCTATGACTACTTTTATGCTGCAAAGGCAGAGTTAAATAGCTGTGACAGAAACTGTATGGCCTGTAAAGCCAAAAATATTTACTATCCAGTTTTCTGAAAAAGTTTACCTACCTCTCCTGATACTAGAGTATGCTATATAAGCACATACAGCAAAATCAGTATCAGAACCTATATAGTCTTTTTTTTTTTTTTTTTGTGGTATGCGGGCCTCTCACTGTTGTGGCCTCTCCCGTTGCAGAGCACAGGCTCCGGACGCGCAGGCTCAGCGGCCATGGCTCACGGGCCCAGCCTCTCCGCGGCATGTGGGATCTTCCCGGACCGGGGCACGAACCCGTGTCCCCTGCATCGGCAGGCGGACTGTCAACCACTGCGCCACCAGGGAAGCCCCAGAACCTATATAGTCTTGAAGATAATTCCAAGCTTAATCATTCAAACTTAATCTACTAGGAAAAGAAATAAACAAACTGTGGCTGTTAACTCTGACAAAAATTCCAGAAGAATATGCCATGATTATGATCCAGTGGAATTTCTTAGAAATCCTACATTCTGACTGGGGGGGAGGGAGGTGTCTGAATGTACAATACAGCTTTCTTAACATATTTTCTAACTTAAATTATCAACACTCAGGTAATTTGCAGAAGAGCAAGTTTATTCCTAAATAGACTAATTTCTTGAGTGACAACTAGGTATCAAACAGTCCACAGAAATGTTATCTCATGGGCACTGAGTCATTTTTCCTGTATGTCTGTTTTTAAAGTTTAAACAATGAACACTGCTCAAGGGACAGAGACTAATGGAGGACGATATTCTGTCAGTCTTTCTTAACCAGTATTCCATGAGAGCATTAAGTCCTGATGGCCCAAGACACTCACCATATATAGTGAAGTAACTTATTTCCTATGCACCTAGAATGGTACTAGCATACTATTCTTGGGAGAATTGAGCTCAATCATTTTCTACATGGCTTAGTTTTCTCATAGAACACTGGTAGACAAAAGCTGGTAGATATAGGGTTGGGGGACTATGATTTAGTCACATTTTCTTGACAAGAGCTATGCACGCCCTACTCTCTGTCCTGAGATTTGACCATCAGGAAATGTCTATGGGATGTGAATTAGAAACAAATAGACTAGAATAAGAGATTATAAAGAAACCACAGAATCATCCTAGCTCTGGAGTTAAATAATTACTAATGGTGAGACTTTGGTAAACTAAATGTAATAATGCTTGCTAAGGGCTTGCAATTTAATAGGGACTCAATAAATGATCATGGTTATTAGTTATTCCTACTATTATATCCAATTCTCAAAATCTTCTAGCAGAAAGAACCACCTTGCTTTAAATGCACCGTACTATAATTGCTAACCAAAGTCTCAGTAAGCAAATGTCTAGAAGATGAAAATGGAGAAAGTACTTGAGCATATCTTTTAGATTTTCAGTAAGTTACTGAGTCAAATAATTCAAAGATTTAAGTGACTAAAGAATCACTATTCTTGGGCTTCCCTGGTGGCGCGGTGGTTGAGAGTCCGCCTGCCGATGCAGGGGACGCGGGTTCGTGCCCCGGTCCGGGAAGACCCCACATGCCGCGGAGCGGCTGGGCCCGTGAGCCATGGCCGCTGAGCCTGCGTGTCCGGAGCCTGTGCTCCGCAATGGGAGAGGCCACGGCAGTGAGAGGCCCGCGTACCACAAAAAAATAATAATAAAAATAAAATTAGGAGGACCAGAGCATAGAGGCTTGTTGCTATATGAAAGAAGACTCTTCATCTTCAAGAAAATTTCACTGGTAATTAGAAAAATACAAATAAAATAACAATGAGAGATCATTTTCACACATTAGTTTGTAAAAAGTAAAAATAAATAATAAATATCCATTGTTACCAATGGTATGGAGATAAATACTCTCACACGATAGAAGTATAAATTGGCTCAGCCTTTTTAGAGGGTAATTTGATATCTATTTATGTGCACATCTTTTCACTCAGTAATTCTACTTTTATGAATCCATGCTGCAGAATTCTGACATGTTCAAAGATACATGTTCAACCCTAGCTTTTATCTCCAGCCTTAATATTTCACCTTTACTGTAGATTCTCACATACAACTGCCTATTGGACATTTCTATCTGGATGAATGATGGCACTCTCACAATTTAACATTTCCAAATCCAACTTTTGAAAATACTCTTCCCCAAAAAGAAAAAAGGAAAAAAGAAAAATAAAACACAAAGATACGTGTTCAAAAATATTATTGTGTACTCTTTTGCAATTAAAAATGAACAAAAATTTCATCAATAGGAAAATGCATACATTATTTATGATTACACTATGCCATGGATGCAATACGATTTTAATCATGAAACAATTTCTATATGCTGATTTGGAAAGTCATCCCATATATACTGTTAATTGAAAACAGATTTTAAAAAAGCAAATTGCAGAACAAGTTTCAGAGCATGATATTATTTATGTAAATATTATTTATGTCATTAGGGTGCATTTGTGCACATGTGTGTACATACATGATTCCAAATGCAAAGAAAAACGTGGGAAGATATATATCAAACAGATGACAGGATTTTCTCTGGGAAAAGAGATGGGATTAGGAAAATGTGAGTAGGGAAGAGTTAGTTTTCACACTCTACTTACTAATTATTTTAAAGTTATTTAAAATTGCCATCAAGCATACACTACTTCTGTGATTAAAAGTATTTTGAATCATTACTAATAGATATGATATCTATTATTCCTATTTGGTTCAGATACAGACCTAGAAGCTTCATCTAATAATGAAGACTTCTATCAATAATTATTAGTCAGAAAAATCAGTGCTAATTTTCAAAAATAAAGAACAATAAATATTTTAGGATAACTATAAGGACAAAGAAATGGATAGCCTAATTTTAAATTCAACAAACATTCATTTAGTACTACCAATATGTCACTCACTGTGAGTTGCTTGGCATTGAAAGATTGTTAAAACAGATACAGTCCCTGGCCTCAAGGAGTTCTCTGTTTAGTGGAAGCATTTGACATATAGGCAGATTGCTTCAGTATCCTAGGATAAAGGCAGTGATTGAAGATCAAAAGTCTATAAGAACGGTGAAGAGGAGTCCCAGAAAGGAAGTCTGGATGTTTACCCTTAGACTCTAAGGAATTAATCTCTAGGAACTGAGACTCTTATCCATCTAACTGCAAATAAGCTGAATTGAAAAACAGAAAACACTGAAGAGGCCATGCCCTAATAATTCTTCAATACATTTCTTTTACGTAAGGAGTAGAGAATTAAAGATCCATATCAACACCGTGTTACACTTTAGCTTACTACGAACAAATTAAAAGATTTGGGTTTACATCATTTATTTATTTGTTGCTGAGCTCCCAACGATATAGTCATAGGCAATTATTCAGTCATTTATAGTTTACAAAGCACCTACATATACATCATTTTATTTCATCCTTACAATTTCTGTGTTAGATGTAGGAATTTTTCCCATTGCAAAGATTAGAGAAGGGAGGTTTACAGAGGTTATAATAGACTGTCCCTAGCCAGATGACATTCTGCAAAAAATGGGGCATTTTTCTTCATCTGGAGGAAGATTCTGGATTTGCAAATACACTATTTAGTAATCAGAGAAAATGTAATAAAGTGTTTCTGTTTTATCCCAAATTAACAGCAGGACCTTTTTATACCATCCTTATATGATTACAGTAATTATGACAGTAACAAGAATAAAACATACTGTAAGAAAAGGGGAAAATATCAGCCTAAACTTCCCTTAGAACTCCTAAAAATGCCCAAAATAGCACCTTATTGTTTTCAAATCTTAATTCCTTCCATGCAGTTGTTCCCTCCATCCAAAGCTTTTAGTAATTTAATCTTCCATTTCCATGACTTAATTCACTAAGTTACTACATCAACCATGTGACTTTCAGGAAATTAAACACAAAATAGTTTATTTTAAAAAGGAAAGGTGTAAGAGTCATATAATGTAAATTCCAAGAATATCTTTGTTTCGGGTATGTCTTGATCCAAGGGCTCAAATAATGACATGAGGACCGAGATCTTTTCTTTCTCCTGGTTCTGCTCTCCTCAATGTTGGCATCGATCTCAGGGGGAAAAATAATTGCCAACAATTCCAGACCACAGGCTTCCAGGTTCAAATGCAATAGGAAAAGTACCCATACCTTTTTCTTAGCAACTTAAGAAAGTTTTGTTTTGCCTCATTGGCTTTGCCTCATTGACATACTTATTCCTAAACTTTGGCCAGAAAAAAGTGATCCTTTGAATGGTTAGGCGTTAATCTCAAGTCAATCCCTTAAACTGGGGGTGAGTCAATGACATACAAAGCACACAGAATGAGAAGGAAAATGAAGTGTATCCCCACAGGAAAATCAGTATACAATTGCCAGAAGAAAGTTTAATGGATTCTGAATGACAGAAACAATAGTCATTCATGACAGTTCCATATAGGTCTTATATTAAACCCCAAGCTCAATTTTGTATTAATTGAAGGCTGAGTGCTAGTTTTAGGGCATAAAACTACATAAAGAAGGGTAAGAAAAGATGCTGTAGATCAGGTTCCCTGGGAAGCAGACTCTGAAATGGAGATCACATGCATGAATTTCACTGGGACGTGCATTCATCGACACTTGTGAATGGGTAAAGGAAGCAGTATTGAGAGGTGGAAAAAGAACTCTGAACAAGTTGGTCTTAGCCAGTGCCACAGGGAGCTCTGAAGCTAGTGTAGTCTTCAGAGTTGTCCTGAACTGTGGCAAGTAATTGACTCTCCACATTGTTCAGTAATTGGATACAGGCTACACCAGGGGAGGGGACATAACCTTGGGTGACACAACAGCCTTCCACTGAAGTCAGTTCCTGGGAGACACTCAGCTGTGCCCTCTCAGCAGATAACACTACCAAAAGTGCCTTGATACTGATGTAGGGGATCTAGGCAGCATACCACAATATTCACGGGTTTGCCTCTTTGCTACTCAGATCCATTGGTAGTAAATAAGTTTACCTCATTTGGAAACACCTCCTCTAGCATTCTGATTGCTCTCTTTTCCTGGGAAAACTTGCAAGTAGAAAGTTAGTGGGATAAACTACAGCTTGTCCACCACTGCAACTATTCTCAGGGCCTCAACTGATATTCATCATCTCCTTCCTATGCTATCAATTTGAGACTCCCCTCCCTCACCCCCAAGCTAGCACATCTGCCAGTATAAGCCCCTTTTCATCATGCCTTTCTCAGGTCACTGCACTTGTCCACTTATGGTCAAAATCAGGCAGAGGAATACCAAGAGATGCCTAGTGAATGTTTGTGTGGATCCGGGTGTGTTCATTATATAAAAGCAATCCTACTTCCTCCTAATGATGATAGTCAATTATCTTTGCCAGGGTGGTCCCCCCTTACCTTGCTTTCTAGTTTCTTGGCACAAGGATATCAAATGACTGGATCCTTAGCCATAGATTAGAACTTAATGAAATGTTTGCTGTGTCACCTGGTGGATGGATTCTCTCTCTGAGACCATAACCTCTAGACCCACAGAACCCAGAGTTAAAAGAACAAGAAAAAAATTCCTTAAAAGGATCATTGGGAGTGACAGGAAGCAAGTCAACTCCTACCACCACTCCTTGGTTTCCAGACCTATGCAGTCAGCTTACTGGGGCCATAATATAATGGCTATTGACTAAGAAAGATTGTATCTGGTGTTCTGCACCCTTAAAAAGCTGTTCATTCATCATACTTACTCTGACAGGCCAGCATTTTTTGGATGTTTTGGTATAGGATAGAACAGTGAATACCACAGTCAAGCATTCACAGTCACACCTCCTTAACTATAAAGTGGGTCCCTTGGTCTGAAGCAATGTTATGTGGAATCCTATGTCCATGGATCAAACACTACTAAACCCTTGGATAGTGGAGCTGGCTGAAGCCCTGTGGTCAGGAGAGTCAAAACCATACTTAAAATGTATTCCAACCCCACTCAACATTAATCTCTTTTCATTCATGGTGGAAGGGGTCCAATATAATCAACTTATTGTAATGACTACCAAATGGTTATTTAGTCTTTTCAAGGAATGGTGGCATATCAAGGGTTCAGCATTGTCTCTGTTGCTGGCAGTTTAGACATTAATCAGCAGCAGCACAGCTGGATTAGCCCAGGTGAGTTAAAGCTGTGGGCTCATGGATAGCCTCCATCCTTGCTACCATGGCTATTCCCAGAACTTGGGTGCTGATGATAGGCTAGTAGACATCTCCTGGTATAATCATTGTTATCTATTTAGTTATTTGGTGAAATTTTGTACAAATGCTCTCTGATAAGTATTAACATATAATGCAGAAGCTTTCACAAATGATGAAGTTAGAGACTAAATTTATACTCCCACCTGAAACGATTTTTAAAAACCCATAAAATATATGAAAGCACAGTTTCAACACACTAGACGTCAGGCAACAAAAGACAGTAATTCTCTTCAGTTGAGGACATAAAGCTGAGTGTCCATCATTAAGGTATGGAAAGAAACTGTCAACCCCAAATTATATACTCAGTGATAATATCTTTCAAAACTAAAGATGAAATAAAGGCCTTTTCACACATATAAAAACCAAAAGAATTTATCAACAGCAGAGCTGCACTATAAAAAGTGGTAAAGGAAGTCTTTGAGCCAGTAGGAAAATGATACCAGAGAGAAACATGGATCTACACAAAAGAATTAAGAATAGAAGAAATGGTAAACACATGGGTAAATACTTGTTTTATCCTTATTATTTAAATATAATTAAACCACTTGACTGTTTGACTGTTTGAAAAAGAATATCAAAATATTGTGGGATGTGTAACATATATACATATGTAAGTATGTATAAAACAAGAGCATAAAGTTGGAAGGAGAAAAATGGAAGTATACTACCATAAGGTACTTACACAATTTACACTATATATGAAGTGGTATAATACCACTTGAACGTAGATTGGAATAAGTTAAACATGTACTTTAAATCCTAAATCAACCACTAAAATAACAAAAAGTTACAGCCAACAAAAGAGATGAAGTGGAATAATAAAAACTACAATTATTCCAAATGAAGGCATAAAAAGAGGAAAAGAAAACAAAGAACAGATAAGTCATATAGAAAATGAATAGCAAGAGGATAAACTTAAACCTACCCATATCAATAATCACATTAAGTGTAAATGTCTAGATAGAAAAATATATTCCATAAAAATGGAAACAAAAGGAAAGCTGGGGTAGAAATAGTTATATCAGATAAACTTTAAAATAATCTATAATAAAAGACAAAGAATGACATAATATAAATAAAGGGGTCAATCCAAGAAGAGGATGTAACATTGGTAAATATATATGCACCTAGTTTAGGAGCACCTAAATATGTAAAGCAAACATTAACAGACATAGAGTGAGAAACTGACAGTAATACAAAAATAGTAGGGGACTCTAACACTCCACTTATACCGGTGGATAGATCATTCAGACAGAAAATCAATAAGGCAACAGTGGTCTTAAATGATATACAGGAACAGATGGACTTAATAGATATCTACAGGACATTCCATTTTAAAAACATTCTTTCCCAATGTACATGGAATTTTCTCCAGTCTAGATCACATGCTAGGCTACAAAACAAGTCCTGGTAAATTTAAGAAGACTGAAATTATATCAAGCATCTTTTCCAACCACAATGGTATGAAACTTGAAATCAGTTACTGGAAAAAAAATGAAAGACAAACATGTGAAGACTAAACAGCTTAGTATTAAAAAAACCAATGGGTCAACAAAGAAATCAAAGAGGAAATCAGAAAATATCTTGAGACAAATAAAAATAAAAACAAAACTTTCCAAAATCTATGGGACAGAGCAAAAGCAGTTCTGGGAAGATTATAGCAATATAGTCCTACCTCAAGAAGATTATACCAATATAGCCCTACCTCTAGAAACAAGAAAAATCTCAAACAAACATTTTTCATCTAAAGAAATGAAAAAAAGAAAACACAAAGCTCAAATCAGAAGAAGGCAGGAAATAATAAAGATCAGAGCAGAAATAAATAAAATAGAGACCAAAAAAAATCAATAAAACTAAGACTTGTTTTCTTGAAAAATAAATAAAATTGATAAACCTTCAGCCAGGCTCATCAAGAAAAAAGAGAGAGGGTCCAAATAAACAAAGTTAGAAATGAAAGAGAAGTTACAACCAAAATATAATCATAAGAAAATACTACAAACAGTTATACACAAACAAATTAGACAACCTAGAAAAAATTAATAAATTCCCAGTAACATACAATCTTCCAAGATTTAATTAGGAAGAAATAATGTGAACAGACTGACTACTAGTACTGAAATTGAACCAGTACTCAAAAACTCACAACAAACAAAGTCCAGGATCTGAAAGCTTCACAAGGGAGCTCTACCAAACATTTAAAGAAGAACTAATACCTATGCTTCTCAAACTATTTTCCAAAAAAATTGAAGAGGACAGAAGACTCCCAAATTCACTTTACAAGATCAGCTTTACCCCATTAATGAAACCAGACAAAGACACAAGAAAGAAAGAAGGAAGGAAGGAAGGAAAGAGGGAAGGAAGGAAGGAAGGAAGGAAGGAAGGAAGGAGAGAGAGAGAGAGAGAAAGAAAGAAAGAAAGAAAGAAAGAAACAAAGGAAGAAAGGTAGGAAGGAAGGAAGAAGGAAATTACAGGCCAATCTCCTGATGAACATATATGCAAAAATCCTCAACAAAAATTTAGCAAACTCAATTCAACAATACATAAAAAGGATCACATACCATGATGAAGTGGAATTTATTCCAGGAATGTAATGATGGTTCAATTGATGCAAATCAATCAATGTAATATACCACATTAACAAAACAGAGAATAAAAGTTACCTGATCACCTCAGTAGATGCATAAAATGCATTTGACAAAATTCAACATCTATTCATGATAAAAACTCTTAACAAAGTTGGTATAAAGAAACATACCTCAGCATAATAAAGGCCATTTATGACAAACCCACAGCTAACACCGTACTAAACAATGAAAAGCTGAATGCTTTTCCTCTAAGATCAGGAACAAACAAGGATGCTCACTCTCACCATCTCCATTTAACATAGTATTCAAAGTCCCAGCCACAGCAATCAGACCAGAAAAAGAAATAAAAGGCATTCAAATTGGAAGGAAGAAGTAGAACTATTTGCAGATGACATACCAGATAGATAGACAGATAGATAGATAGATAGATAACCCTAAAGACTCCACCAAAAGCTATTAGAACTAATAAATGATTTTGGTAAAGTTGCAAGATTAGTATACAGAAATATGTTTCTTTACTATACACTGATTATGAACTATCAGAAAGAGAAATCAAGAAAACAAGATACCTAGGAATAAATTTAACCAAGGAGGTGAAAGACTTATACTCTGAAAACTATATGACATTGATGAAGGAAACTGAAGACAATACAAATAAATGGAAAGATATCTCATGTTCATGGATTGAAAGACTTGATATTGTTAAAATGTCCATACTACCCAAAGCAATCTACATATTTAATGTAATTCCTATCAAAACATCCATGACAGTTTTCACAGAACTAGAATAAATAATCCTAAAATGTGTAAGGAACCCCAAATAGTCAAAGCAATCTTGAGAAAAAGATAGAACAAACCTGGAAGCATCAACCTCTCTGACTTCAGACTACACTACAAAGCTACAGTAATCAAAACTGCATGGTACTAGCACAAAACAGATGCATAGATCAATGGAACAAAATAGAAAACCCAGAAATAAACCCACGCACCTATGGCCAATTAATCTATGACAAAAGAGACAAGAGTCTACAATGGGGAAAATAGTCTCTTCAATAACTGGTGTTGGGAAAACTGGAAAGTTACATGTAAAACAATAAAATTGGAGCATTTTCTCACGCCATATACAAAAATAAGCTCAAAATAGATTAAAGAACTAAATGTAAGACCTAAAACCATATGTGGAATCTAAAATATAAAACAAATGAACAAATATTTTAAAAGGAAACAGACTCACAGATACAGAGAACAATCTAATTGTTACCAGTGGGAAAAGGGGTGGTGGGAGGGGCAATAAAGGCTAAGAGGTACAAACTAGCAGGTATAAAATAAATAAGCTACAAGGATGTGCTATACAGCACAGGGAATACAGCCAATATTTTATAATAACTTTATGTGAAGTATAATCTTTAAAAATATCAAACTACTATGTTGTACACCTAAAACTATTAGAATTATTTTCCTCTTTATGACTTAAATGATGAATGGAAGATGAAACAATTTTAAAAATTAGGGCTTCCCTGGTGGTGCAGTGGTTAAGAATCCTCCTGCCAATGCAGGGAACACAGGTTCAAGCCCTGGGCCGGGAAGATCCCACATGCCGCAGAGCAACTAAGCCTGTGTGCCACAACTACTGAGCCTGCTCTCTAGAGCCCATGAGCCACAACTACTGAAGCCCGCATGCCACAATGACTGAAGCTCAGGCGCCTAGAGCCCATGCTCCAAAACAACAGAAGCCACCACAATGAAAAGCCTGTGCACTGCAAAGAAGAATAGCCCCTGCTCGCCGCAACTAGAGAAAGCCTGCAAGCAGCAACAAAGACCCAACGCAGCGAAAATTAATTAATTTTTAAATAAAATTAAATAAAAATTAAAATTAAAGGACTTTATGATGTTTCCATTAAAGAAATGTGAATGATGTAAACATGCCAATAAGGCAAAGACTGGAAAATAAAAAAACAAGACCCAATTACATGCTGCTTATAAGAAATGAACTCTAAATATATAAACACAAATAGGCTAAACTTAAATGGATGGAAAAAAAATACTTTCCACAACTTTTTGATTAGATAACACTAATCAAAAGAAAGCTGTGTTGAGTATATTAATTTCAGCATCATCTTCAAGCAAAGAGATTGTACTAGCATTTAACAGGATGTAGTGAGCCACTTCTGCAGGTCCAGAGGATTCAGAAAGATCTGAAGTTTCAATTTTCTCGGATAATTTAACTTAAATGTCCCCATCCCAAGACTCAGCAACCTGCTCTTTCCCAACCAGGATCTTTACCTTGCATAGCAGAATTCCTGGCCTTGAGAATATTGCAGTTCTCTTAGGAAACCCCATTTTGATCCTGATATTCAGTGTTCTCATTTCTCTGACTTTGAGAGACGAGAATTTCTTTGTATCTTACTACTGAGGTCTTTTGACTTTCACACTTAAGTCAGTGATCAATCACATGCAGTCTTTCACTCTCTTCAAAGTACTCATGGCACCGAGCAAGAGATAATCAATTCCACAGACCTTACGATTACTACTTGCCCTAAACCTTTCAAATGTCTGCGATATTGAATCTTGTAGTATATTTCCTTCTATCAGCATCTGATCTTGATTCACCACCAAAGGATATTTTAATATTTGCACTGATACCATAGACTATATACACTCTGCCTACCATCGGTGATGTAATCCTTATTGCCAGCCAACTGGTAATCAGCACCAAAATCTCATTTTAGAATCTGCTTGTCATTTAGATTCTGCTGATTCCAACTGTCTTAAGTCAGGCTCACCAGGTAACAGACTCTGAGATTGAATTAACATTCAAGTAGTTTATCAGGAAATGCTTTCAAGATAAAATCCTATAGGAATGAAAAGAATTATATAGGACTGAGTAGGAGAACTTCAACTGTGATGTAGTTGAAACAGACACTTCAGCTGCTCCCATGGGGACCTCTGAATCTGAGATTTGCCAAATAGAAGCAAGAGAACCAAGCCCTTATTCCCCACATTGGTCAGTCTTTGGATGCCGGTGGTTCCTGAGGTGGGGCATAATCTTGGGCAAGAAGACTCTCCTTTGATGAAGGTAATGCCTTGGTAGGCACTCAGCTGTGAGCTGTCAATAGATAGCTTATGACAAGTTAAACATGTGTACTATAAATCTTAATTCAACTTCTAAAATGAAGCTGAGCAACTGGGTGCCTAGATACTAAAGGTAGAGGGTGCTGGGGAGAATGGGGAAGGAAGGCTGAGAATTTAGGTAGCACACCATAGATCTACCATAAAAGACAATACTGAGTGAAAAGGGGTAAAAAAAACCCAGTTAATCTCATTCCTATTTTTAGTTCTGTGAACTACATTATAAAAAATAAGTACCACTACTGCTTCACCTTCTTGGGGGAGGGGCCGATGATAACTAGCAAACCCTTCAGTAGGAATTTTTGGCATCTTCCTAAAAGAACCATAAAGAATAGATCCCCCTTACTTACAGATGTCAAATGGTTACACACTTATTATAGACACATAATTCTTTTACTTCAGGTTCATTGATGGATGCATCAGTCTGTCATAGATGAAAGGGAAAAGGCCAAGGGAACAAAGAATCTAGCTGATACTCATTTTCAAATCAAACAAAACCATTTCCTAAGTGCTAATTTCTCTCAATTGTTAACATGAGCTCAACTCTTCTGTTTGATCCTCATTGAACCCATATTGTAGAATTGGTCTACTCAACCCAATACTAATTCAGTTGAAATAATTTTTAATGTGTATACAGAAAACACGTGTCTGTTTTTTTCCAAATAATTATCATGTGGAATAAGCATTTCTGAATCATATAATTTCTTTCCATCTCCATTTAACTCAAATCCCCTCATAATGAAGTTTTTCTCTTTTAGAGTTAATGTGAGCCAGACCTATCCAAAAGCAAAGAGCTGCCCCCAGACCAAACGTATCAGACAGTTTCATTTCCCTGACTAAAACTAGCTTTAGGAGACTTCTCTGGTAGCACAGTGCTTAAGAATCCGCCTGCCAACGCAGGGGACACAGGTTCGATGCCTGGTCGAGGAAGATCCCACATGCCACAGAGCAGCTAGTCCGTGCACCACAACTACTAAGCCTGTGCTCTAGAGTCCGCAAGCCATAACTATTGAGCCCGCATGCTGCAACTACTGAAGCCCGTGCACCTAGAAGCCCATGCTCCACAGCAAGAGAAGCCACTGCAATGAGAAGCCCACGCACTGCAACAAAGAGTAGCCCCCGCTCACCACAACTAGAGAAAGCCTGCATGCAGCAACGAAGACCCAACACAGCCATAAATAAATAAATAAATAAAACTGAAAAAAAAAGTTGTTGATTATTCAAACCTGTAGCTATTTAAAAAATAATAATAATAAAAACAGTAAACTGATTTTTAAAAATAATAAAAATATTGACAAAAATAAAAGTGTTCTCCCAAAGTAACACTCTAACAATATTCAATTAAAAAAAAATCTAGCTTTACCCCAGGTTCAATTTCAAATATAACTCACCAAGAACTTACCCCATACGTTCTCCACACAGTACCTAACAAAGTCACAAGAAGCCAACCACACCCAGCCATCACAGGTTCCACCTACACTTCCAAAGTAAGCTTTGACAAAATACATGCCATGAAATCCATATCATTTTACATTTTCAAAGAGCTTCAGAACAGAAAAAACACCTGCCTTTACATTCCAAACAGTCAATGCAGAACTCTGATGCATGGGTTACTAACACCAGAGTGATTAGATAACTACATTTGTTGGCTCAGGCTGCCATAACAAAATACCATATCCTGGGTGGCTTAAACAACACAAATTTATTTCTCACAGTTCTGAAAAGTACAAGACCAAGAAGCCAGGCTATTCAGTTCCTAGTGAGGGGCCTCTTCCAGGCTTGCAAATGGCCACCTTCTTTCTATGTCCTCACAAGGTAAAGAGAGAGAGAATTTTGGTCTCTCTTCCTCTTCTTATATGTACACTAATCTCATGATGGGGACCCCACCCTCATGAAGTCTTCTAAACCTAATTACCTTCCAAAGGACCATCCAAATACCATCACATCGGGGTCAGGGTTTCAGCATATGAATTCTGGAGTAACAAATACTCAATCTATACCACTAACACACTCAAAGATTCATGATTATGTACTTTCTTGGTCATAATTTCAAGTCTGTTTTCTGTATATTAAACAAATGCCTACGTTAGCTGCCTTTTATATAAGAATTAAAATTGGTCACAAAAGTACATTTTAACAATGACTTTTAAACACAGATTTCATAATAAGTAACTGGTTAGATAAATGCTTTTCTGATATGGTCTTGAATTTCATTTTGTATTTTAATTGAATAATTTATCAGCTAATCTAAACATTTTACATTAAACAGAAAGCTCATGCATTGAAAAACTATGGTTACTTGAATTGTCTGGTTAGTTAAATACTGAGGCAGAAGATCCTTTAATTCAACAATTTCTCAATACAAACACACACACAAACACACACCGTCTCTCTATATCTATCTATCTATATCTAGCTATCCATATATATGTTGCATAATTTAATCTTTCTCAGTGCCTGAATGTCTTTCAAGGCTTTAAGAAGACTTTGACCAGCAATAGTTACACTATAAATGCAGATGGTCAACATCAGGCTGCTTTGTACATATCAGAAAGTAGATTTGTATATTTTTCATTTTCTGAAAAAGAGACAACTTAGAGTCCTTCATTAAATGTATGTAATACATATTGATAAAGAACCTGTATAAGTCCAGCCAATTAGATGCTCCAGATTACCAAAAGAAACACTGATCTGCTACCTAGAATGACAAAAGCTTACCACAAATATTCATAATATTATAAAGTAGAAGGTGAATTTACTTGTAATGGCATAGTCATGCCGGCTTTGGTCTTTCCAGCTACAGAATATTCAGTAGGCTTTAATAATAACTACAAGTAGTTGTTCGGTCTTGAAAGATACAACAACCTTGAACTAAAAGGCCTAAATCATCTTTCTTTGACCAGCATTTACAATTCCAAAAAGTGAGGATTTTATTGATGCCATTCAATATGAAAATTTTGTATTAACCCCCCTTCCTATCTACTCACCCCTTATTCAGAGCTACCTATGAAGTGACAGATTCCCTTCATATTCATCCCATTTATAGTTCCTAGCTCCTGGCCCCATTTATAATTCCTAGTCCCTGGCCCAATCATCTGTTTTAATCCAACAACTAGCTCCATCTCCCTAACACAGCATTCTGCAAAGATGGCTGGGGCTGAGGTAGAAAAGTAAACAGCTAGGGTGCAGGAATACGAATAGATGGAATCCAATTGGTCAGGTTTGCATGTAATGAAAGTTAATTCACAGGAATCTACTTGACTGGGTTTCCTATGTATGAAGCCCTCAAGAACATCTTCTTCCCAAATCCTTTTCCCCTAAGTCCATCAAACAAAACAAATATAAAGTCTTTCTTTTTACCAGACCATGAGTCCATCTTTTATGCAGCACCTAAATTTCTCACTATACAACTGACAACTCTTCCACCCCAGTTTCATTTAGTTATCTTATTCCCAGAAATCACCATCATTCTAATTACTCTTAATCCTTTTTGGAGGCATATATCGATTAATCTTCAGTAATAACTTCACTTAGAAAAGTCTTTTTATTTTTCACATACCCTTAAGCTAATTCTGAAAACCACTGACTACTCACATGTATGATTCTTGAGCTGGATGTTTAAACAGTGGTTTTTGAACACATAGAACAAAATAGAGAAATCATCACTCCATATTCATGTCTGATCCTTTTCCCTACTCTGGGATAAACAATGGGCTTGTAATTTTTTTACTGAAACTGACAGATGAAGGTTTTATGTTTCTTATGTCCCCAAAAGAATCACCTCCAAAAAAAAATATTGGGTAAAAGTTATAGTCAGTTAAAATTTTCTGTCAGTTTGATTTAAATTTAAACCTATAATATAAAAAATATTCTCACCCAAAGCAAGATAAAGTAAAATAGACAAAGCATAGTCTTGGCTTTTTATGTACTCAACTTCAAATTTTTCATGCTTTTTGTAAAATTGCCATGCTGAGAACCTTTTTTCTCTGTTTAACATTCAGGACAAAGCAAAGTATATGTCTACAGACCTATTTGTCTAGAAATAAAAGTAATAAATGAGAGTCACATTTGAATAACAAGAGTGGAATAGACATGAGAGAATAGAACAGACCTAGGCAGCTTCAACTGTCCATCTTAAAATTACTTACTATTGTTGGGAATAATAGAACATCAAAAGGATAAATTCAAAACTCAAATTAATTCCTGTCCTCCCAGGAGAGACTGACTGCCTGATTCTGATCTGTCTTTCATGCATCGTTCTCACTCAAAGTTACAATTTCAAGGGCTAGAGTGTCATTCCAATATGCAAAAGAGAGTTGGCATTGATGAGAGTTATATTTAGAAATCCTTCTACTGTGAGATAGAATATAACATTAAACTTGTGAATTTTAAGGACATGACAAGGACATATTGACAAACTAAAGTTTCAAAACTATGTAAATTAGCTACTTGGATAATCACAGGCTCTACAAATCTTCTGCTCAAATTAAGAGACAAGCTTGTTCATTCTTTCCACAATTAAGGATCTGTCAGAATAGGGCTATGCTATTTTCTGCTAACAAACAATCCCTAAATCTCACTGAGTGACTTATAAAAGCCAAGGTCTATTTCACACCACATTGCTGCCACTGCAGGTTGTCTCACTCTGGGTGGCAGCTGATAGAGGAGCAACCATCTCAAATGTTGCTGGTCACTTTGACAATGGGAAAACATAGCTCTAGGGTGTGTTGCACCAGTGATTAACTGTTTTTGCCTAGAAATGACTCTCACTTCACTCAGAAGTTATTGATTAAAACAAGCCATAGCCATACAGAAACAGGAGGGAAGGGGACAGGGCACAACATTTAAAAGAATGACACAGCCATAAGACATGACAAAAACTGATTAGAACTAACTAGATCCAAGATGGCAGAAGATTCGACTCCCAGTGGACCTTAAGCCTCATTGTATGCTCATTGTAATACATCAGCACAATAAATGACACACCCACAGGAGCCATGGCAGTTCCAAGGCCCACCATAAAAGGTCAAAAAGTGGGCCATGGCCCAATTCTGGAAATCCCCACCCCTTCCCCAAAGTAGCTGGAATACTCCTCCCACTCATTAGCCTATGAAATTACCCACCCCTATAAAAACTGATAACCCCTGTATCCTGGTGTCTCTTGCAAGATGGCCCACACTCTGTCTGTGGAGTGTGTTTCTCTTTAAATAAATCCACTTCTTACCTATCACTTTGTCTCTCACTGAATTCTTTCTGTGAGGAGACATCAAGAACCTGAGTTTCATTAAGTCCTAAGACCACATGTGTGATCTCAATTAAAAGACCTTGGGTTCAAGTCCCAATCTGGCTTTAGGCCAGGTTCAAGTCCCAGCACATGGGTTCAAGTTCCAATCTGAGTTACATGGTTTCAGTACCAACCAATCATAATGGGGGCAGGGAAGTACAATCTCTCCAGGTACCTAAAGGAAAAGAAGATGACAGCCAGAGCAGCAATCACAACAATAAAAGTCCCTGCTCTTAGAAACTTATTAGTGAAAGGAGTCATACAAATACAAAATATACAAATGAATAGGGGAGATACGTACCCCCATTGGAGTAAGTGATATGGAGGAGATAACCAATGATGTGGTAGAGAGTAATGTGAGGGGAGAGAGATGAGTCGGAAGGTCCACTTTAGACAAGGTGGTCAGTTATAAGATAAAGTTGACAGTAGATACATTTTGGTATCTTCCCTTTGTCCTTTCAGGTTCACTCTCCTTCCTTTTCCACCCTGCTCTGTGCCTTGAGAAGACATGGGAAGGGTAGCAAAATATGGCACCCCAAAATATGGCTGTAGGGGTTCAGGACATGCTACCCCAAGATATGAAATATGCCGCTTTGGTGTATTGATTATTTTGAGCTTATAGGCACTTGAAAAATAGCAAATGCAGGGAGAGGCTTTCTCTGAACTCTCTTTATCTGGCTAAAGCTAGATCCTCCAAAGGGAGCTCAATTGTCATAAATCCTCTACCCAGGAGTTCTATCAACCAGGGAAGACTGAGTCTTTTTTTTGTTTTCTTCCATTCTTTTCCAGATTATTTTCTGTTGGTGTTGAAATACCGATTTGGGGAAGGAGGGCCTCAGACAAGTTGTGTCATTAGTGTCACAGGAATTTGAATTAATTTGAATGTGATTTGAGTTGAAAAGTCTTTGGGTATCTTTAAGATAAGATAATGAAGGTCATGGTTTAAATATATATATTTTGGAAGGGGACATAATTGGGTTATTAGATGCCTGGTAGAGAATTAGTCCCTGAGTCCAGGCACACAGGGTCAGAAGTAAGGGATCAAGAAGTAATAGATGAGGGGTTGCTAAGGGGAAGGAAAGAGAGTGGTGAATCTGGAAAAATGAGAGTAGAAGGATGCAAAGAAAGGGTCCTCCTTGGGGGTAAGCTCTTTAGTCGATCTCTGCTAAGATAAGGCCTTGTCCTCATGAAGTATGCAGAGTCATGACCTCAGGTGAAGATCTTTCTGGTTTCAGTTCCCTAGAGAAGAGGCAGGTTCTCAGACAGGAAACCTCATGTAAGGAGACTAGCCTTAGGCAGATAGTAGAATGGTGGCATGGTCAATTTTATGTGTCAACTTGACTGGGCCACGAGGTGCCCAGACATTTGGTCAAACATTATTCTGGGTGTGTTGGTGAGGATATTTCTGAGTGGGATTAGAATTTGAATCAGCAGACTGAGCAAAGCAGAATGCTCTAATTTGAATGAGCCCTATCCAATCAATTGAAAGCCTGAATAGAACAAAAAGCCTGGCCCTTTCACAAGTAAGAGGGAATTCTTCCTGCCTGACTGTCTTGAGCTGGGACGTAGATTCTTTGCTGACTTCAGACTCAGACCGAAAGAAGACTGACTCTTATCACAGGAGAGGAGAGTAGCAATAGACACCAGACCCAGACAAAATTACTCACAAACTATCATACCTCCCATCTATTCTTCTAAGGGCCCATTCATCTTTCTTAATACCATTAACCATCCTTTTAGGGGCCTACAATTCCCCACCTCCCCTTCCTGTGTTAAGATGGTATTTGTCTGAGGAGAACAGACTTGTGGTTGCCAAGTGGGTGAGGGGTTGGGGAGGGATGGATTGGGAGTTTGGGATTAGCAGATGCAAACTACTGTATACAGCATGGATAAACAACAAGGTCCTACTGTATAGCACAGGGAACTATATTCAGTATCCTGTGATAAATCATAATGGAAAAGAATTTTTTAAAAAGGAAGGTCTATATGTGTATAACCGAGTCACTTTGTTATACAGCAGACATTGGCACATTATAAGACAATTATACTTCAATTTAAAAAATTAAAATTAAAAACAATTTTTTTAAGGGCTTCCCTGGTGGCACAGTAGTTAAGAATCTGCCTGCAAATGCAGGGGACACAGGTTTGAGCTCTGGTATGGGAAGATCCCACATGCCGTGGAATAACTAAGACCATGTGCCACAACTACTAAGCCTGTGCTCTAAAACCCATGAGCCACAACTGAAGCCCGCATGCCTAGAGCCCGTGGTCTTCAACAAGAGAAGCCACTGCAATAAGAAACCTGCATACCGCAACAAAGAGTAGCCCCCGATCGTCACAACTAGAGAAAGCCTGCACAGAGCAACAAAGACCCAATGCAGCCAAAAGTAAAATAAAATAAAAAATTTTTAAAATAAAAAATAGAGAGGAGCTTCAAGATGGTGGAAGAGTAAGACGCGGAGATTACCTTCCTCTCCACAAATACATCGGAAATACATCCACATGTGGAACAACCCCTACAGAACACCTACTGAATGCTGCCAGAAGACCTCAGACCTCCCAAAAGGCAAGAAACTCCCCACGTACCTGGGTAGGGTAAAAGAAAAAAGAATAAACAGAGACAAAAGAATAAGGACGGGACCTGCACCAGTGGGAGGGGCCTGTTATGGAGGAAAGGTTTCCGCACACTAGGAAGGCCCTTGGCTGGCTGAGACTGCGGGTGGCGGAGGCGGGGAGCTTCGGAGCCACGGGGGAGAGTGCAGCCACAGGGGTGCAGAGGGCAAAGTGGGGAGAGATTCCCGCACAGAGGATCAGTGCCGACCAGCACTCAGCAGCCCGAGACGCTTGTCTGCTCACCCGCCGGGGCAGGTTGGGGCTGGGGGCTGAGGCTTGGGCTTTGGAGTTCAGATCCCAGGGAGAGGCCTGGGGTTGGCTGTGTGAACACAGCCTGAAAGGGCTAGAGCGCCACAGCTAGCCGGGAGGGAGTCTGGGAAAAAGTCTGGAGCTGCCGAAGAGGCAAGAGACTTTTTCTTGCATCTTTGTTTTGCAGTGCACAAGGAGAGGGGATTCAGAGCGCCACCTAAACAAGCTCCAGAGAGTGGCGTGATCCGCAGCTATCAGCATGGACCACAGAGACAGGCATGAGATGCTAAGGCTGCTGCTGCAGCCACCAAGAAGCGTGTGTGCAGGCTCAGGTCACTATCCACACTTCCCCTCCCTGGAGCCTGGGCAACCCGCCATTGCCAGGGTCCCGTGATACAGGGACAACTTCCCCGGGAGAACAGACAGCACACCTCAGGCTGTTGCAACATCATACTGGCCTCTGCCGCCGCAGGCTCACCCGCATTTGATACCCCTCCCTCCCACCCCTGCCCCGCCGCCTGAGTGAGCCAGAGCTTCCTAATCAGCGGCTACTTTAACCCCGTCCTGTCTGAGCGAAGAACAGACGCCCTCAGGTGACCTACACACAGAGACAAGGACAAATCCAAAGCTGAAACCCAGGAGCTGTGCAAACGAAGAAGAGAAAGGGAAATTTCTTCCAGCAGCCTCAAGAGCAGTAGATTAAATCTCCACAATCAGCTTCATGTACCCTGCATCTGTGGAATACCTGAATAGACAACGAATCATCCCAAATTGAGGCGGTGGACTTTGGGAACAGTGACATATATATATTTTCCTTTCTCTCTTTTTGTGTGTATGTATATGCTTCTGTGTTTGATTTTGTCTGTATAGCTTTGCTTTTACCATTTGTCCTAGGGTTCTGTCCGTCCATTTTTTGTTTTTCTTTTCGTTTTTTTACTATAGATTTTAGAACTTGTTATCATAGGTGGATTTGTTTTTTGGTTTGGTTGATCTCTTCTTTCTTTCTTTTTTTTAATTAACTTTATATATTTTACTAATTTTCAATAATTATTTTTAGTTTTTATCTTAATAACTATATTTTATTTTATTTTAGTTTTTTCTTCCTTACTTTCTCCCTTTTATTCTGAGCCACATGGATGACAGGGTCTAGGTGCTCCAGCCGGGAGTCAGGCCTGTGCCTCTAAGGTGGGAGAGCTAAGTTCAGAACATTGGTCCCCCAGAGACCTCCCAGGTCCACTAATATCAAATGGTGAAAATCTCCCAGAGATTTCCATCACAACGCCAAGACCCAGCTCCACTCAATGACCAGCAAGTTGCCAAACAACTAGCAAGACAGTAACACAACACCACCCATTAGCAGAGAGGCTGACTAAAATCATAATAAGGTCACAAACACCCCAAAACAAACCACCAGAGGCAGACCTGCCCACCAGAAAGGCACGTCCCCTCAACCAGGAAGCCTACACAGCCCACTGAACCAACCTTACCTACTGAGGGCAGACACCAGAAACAATGGGAACTATGAACCTGCAGCCTGCAAGGAGACTCCAAACACAGTATGTTAAGCAAAATGGGAAGAAAAAGAAACACACAGCAGATGAAGGAGCAAGGTAAAAACCCACCAGACCTAACAAATGAAGAGGAAACAGGCAGTTTATTGGAAAAAGAATTCAGAGTAATGATAGTAAAGATGATCCAAAATCTTGGAAACAGAACAGAGAAAATAAAAGAAACATTTAACAAGGACCTAAAAGAACTAAAGAGCAAACAAACAATGATAAACAACACTATAAATGAAATTTAAAATTCTCTAGAAGGGATCAGTAGCAGAATAACAGAGGCAGAGGAACGAATAAGTGACCTGGAAGATAAATTAGTGGAAATAACTACTACAGATCAGAATAAAGAATGAAAAGAATTGAGGACAGTCACAGAGACCTCTGGGACAACATTAAATGCACCAACATCAACATTATAGGGGTCCCAGAAGAAGAAGAGAAAAAGAAAGGGACTGAGAAAATATTTGAAGAGATTATAGTTGAAAATTTCCCAAATATGGGAAAGGAAATAGACAATCAAGTCCAGGAAGCACCGAGAGTCCCATACAGGATAAATCCAAGGAGAAATATGCCAACACACATATTAATCAAACTGTCAAAAATTAAATACAAAGAAAAAATATTAAAAGAAGCAAAGAAAAAACAAGAAATAACATACAAAGGAATCCCCATAAGGTTAACAGCTGATCTTTCAGCAGAAATGCTGCAAGCCAGAAGGGACTGGCAGGACACATTTAAAGTGATGAAAGGGAAAAACCTACAACCAAGATTACTCTACCCAGCAAGGATCCCATTCAGATTCGATGGAGAAATTAAAATCTTTACAGACAAGCAAAAGCTAAGAGAATTCAGCAACACCAAACCAGCTTTACAACAAATGCTAAAGGATCTTCTCTAGGCAGGAAGCACAAGAGAAGGAAAAAACCTACAATAACAAACACAAAACAATTAAGAAAATGGTAATAGGAACATACATATTGATACTTACCTTAAATGTAAATGGATTAAATGCCCCAACCAAAAGACATAGACTGGCTGAATGGATACAAAAACAAGACAAGTATATATGCTGTCTACAAGAGACCCACTTCAGACCTAGAGACACATACAGACTGAAAGTGAGGGGATAGAAAAAGACATTCCATGCAAGGGAAAATGAAAAGAAAGCTGGAGTAGCAATTCTCATATCAGAAAAATAGACTTTAAAATAAAGACTATTACAAGAGACAAAGAAGGACACTACATAATGATCAAGGGATCAATCCAAGAAGAAGATATAACAATTGAAAGTATTTATGCACCCAACATAGGAACACCTCAATACATAAGGCAAATGCTAGCAGCCATAAAAGGGGAAATCGACAGTAACACAATCATACTAGGGGACTTTAACACCTCACTTTCACCAATGGACAGATCATCAAAAATGAAAATAAACAAGGAAACACAAGCGTTAAATGATACATTAAACAAGATGGACTTAATTGATATTTATAGGATATTCCATCCAAAAACAAGAAAATACATTCTCTTTTCAAGTGCTCATGGAACATTCTGCAGGACAGATCACATCTTGGGTCACAAATCAAGCCTGGGTAAATTTAAGAAAATTGAAATCATATCAAGTATCTTTTTTGACCACAACACTATGAGCCTAGGTAACAATTGCAGGAAAATATCTGTAAAGAAATACAAACACATGGAGGGTAAACAATACACTACTTAATAATGAAGAGAACACAGAAGAAATCAGAGGAAATCAAAAAATACCTAGAAACAAATGACAATGAAAACACAGAGACCCAAAACCTATGGGATGCAGCAAAAGGAGTTCTAAGAGGGAAGTGTATAGCAAAACAATCCTACCTTAAGAAACAAGAAACATCTCAAATAAACAACCTAACCTTACACCTAAAGCAATTAGAGGAAGAAGAACAAAAAACCCCCAAAGTTAGCAGAAGGAAAGAAATCAGAAAGATCAGATCAGAAATAAATTAAAAAGAAATGAAGGAAACAATAGCAAAGATCAATAAAACTAAAAGCTGGTTCTCTGAGAAGATAAACAAAATTGATAAACCATTAGTCAGACTTGTCAAGAAAAAAAGGGAGAACTCTCTACTCAATAGAATTAGAAATGAAAAAGGAGAAGTAACAACTGACACTGCAGAAATGCAAAGGATCATGAGAGATTACTACAAGAAACTATATACCAATAAAATGGACAACCTGGAATAAATGCACAAATTCTTAGAAATGCACAACCTTCCGAGACTGAACCAGGAAGAAATAGAAAATATAAATAGACCAGTCACAAGCACTGAAATTGAAACTGTGATTAAAATCTTCCAATAAACAAAGCCCAGGATCAGATGGCTTCACAAGCGAATTCTCTCAAACATTTAGAGAAGAGCTAACACCTATCCTTCTCAAAATCTTCCAAAATATAGCAGAGGGAGGAACACTCCCAAACATCCTATGAGGCCACCATCACCCTGATACCAAAACCAGACAAAGAGGTCACAAAGAAAGAAAACTACAGGCCAATATCACTGATGAACAGAGATGCAAACATCCTCATCAAAATACTAGCAAACAGAATCCAACAGCACATTAGAAGCATCATACACCATGATCAAGTGGGGTTTATCCCAGAAATGCAAGGATTCTTCAAAATACACAATTCAATCAAGGTGATACACCATATTAACAAACTGAAGAATAAAAACCATATGATCATCTCAATAGATGCAGAAAAAGCTTCCGACAAAATTCAACACCATTTATGATAATAACCCTGCAGAAAGTAGGCATAGAGGGAACTTTCCTCAACATAATAAAGGCCATATATTACAAACCCACAGCCAACATCGTCCTCAATGGTGAAAAACTGAAACCATTTCCACTAAGACCAGAAACAAGACAAGGTTGCCCACTCTCACCACTATTATTCAACGTCGTTTTGGAAGTTTTAGCCATAGCAATCAGAGAAGAAAAAGAAATAAAAGGAGTCCAAATCAGAAAAGAAGAAATAAAGCTGTCACTTTTTGCAGATGACATGATACTATACATAGAGAATCCTAAAGATGCTACCAGAAAACTACTAGAGCTAATCAATGAATTTGGTAAAGTAGCAGGATACAAAATTAATGCACAGAAATCTCTGGCATTCCTATACACTAATGATGAAAAATCTGAAAGAGAAATTGGGGAAATACTCGCATTTACCACTGCAACAAAAAGAAAAAAATACCTAGGAATAAACCTACCTATGGAGACAAAAGACCTGTATGCAGAAAACTGTAAGACACTGATGAAAGAAATTGAAGATGATACAAATAGATGGAGAGATATACCATGTTCCTGGATTGGAAGAATCAACACTGTGAAAATGACTCTACTACCCAAAGCAATCTACAGATTCAATGCAATCCCTATCAAACTACCAATAACACTTTTCACAGAACTAGAACAAAAAATTTCACAATTTGTATGGAAACACAAAAGACGCCGAGGAGCCAAAGCAATCTTGAGAACAAAAAATGGAGCTGGAGGAATCAGGCTGCCTGACTTCAGACTATACTACAAAGCTACAGTAATCAAGACAGTATGGTACTGGCACAAAAACAGAAAGATAGATCAATGGAATAGGATAGAAAGCCCAGAGATAAACCCATGCACATAAACAGAAATAGAGGTCAATGGAACAGGATAGAAAGCCCAGAAATAAACCCATGCACCTATGGTCAATTAATCTATGACAAAGGAGGCAAGACTATATAATGGAGGAAAGACAGTCTCTTCAGTAAGTGGTGCTGGGAAAACTGGACAGCTACATCTAAAAGAATGAAATTAGAACATTCCCTAACACCATGCTCAAAAATAAACTCAAAATGGATTAAAGGCCTAAATGTAAGGCCAGACACTATCAAACTCTTGGAGGAAAACATAGGCAGAACACTCTATGATATAAATCACAGCAAGATCTTTTTTTGACCCACCTCCTAGAGAAACGAGAAATAAAAACAAAAATAAACAAATGGGACCTAATGAAACGTCAAAGCTTTTGCACAGCAAAGGAAACCATAAACAATACATAAAGACCACCCTCAGAATGGGAGAAAATATTTGCAAACGAATCAGCAGACAAAGAATTAATCTCCAAAATCTACAAGCAGCTCATGCAGCTCAATATCAAAAAGCAAACAACCCAATCAAAAAATGGGCAGAAGAACTAAATAGACATTTCTCCAAAGAACATATACAGATTGCCAACAAACACATGAAAGAATGTTCAACATCATTAATTATTAGAGAAATGCAAATCAAAACTACAAGAGATATCATCTCACACCAGTCAGAATGGCTATCATCAAAAAATCTACAAACAGTAAATGCTGGAGAAGGTGTGGACAAAAGGCAACACTCTTGCACTGTTGGTGGGAATGTAAATTGATACAGCCACTATGGAGAACAGTATGGAGGGTCCTTAAAAAACTAAAAATAGAACTACCATACGACCCAGCAAATCCACTACTGGGCATATACCCTGAGAAAACGTAATTCAAAAAGAGTCATGTACCACAGTGTTCACTGCAGCTCTATTTACAATAGCCAGGACATGGAAGCAACCTAAGTGTCCATCGACAGATGAATGGATAAAGGAGATGTGGCACATATATACAATGGAATATTACTCAGCCATAAAAAGATACAAAATTGAGTTATTTGTAGTAAGGTGGATGGACCTAGAGTCTGTCATACACAGTGAAATAAGTCAGAAAGAGAAAAACAAATACTGTATGCTAACACATATATATGGAATCTAAAAAAAAAAAAAACTGGTCATGAAGAACCTAGGGGCAGGACGGGAATAAAGACACAGACCTACTAGAGAATGGACTTGAGGTCACGGGGAGGGGGAAAGGTAAGCTGGGACAAAGTGAGAGAGTGGCATGTATATATATACTCTACGAAATGTAAAACCGATAGCTAGTGGGAAGCAACCGCATAGCACAGGGAGATCAGCTTGTGCTTTGTGACCCCCTAGACGGGTGGGACAGGGAGGTTGGGAGGGAGGGAGGGAGACACAAGAGGGGAGAGATATGGGGATATATGTATATGTATAGCTGGTTCACTTTGTTATAAAGCAGAAACACACACACCATTTTAAAGCAATTATACTCCAATAAAGATGTTTAAAAAAAATAAAATAAAATAAAAAATAAAATTTTTAATTAAAAAAAATTTAAAAAGATGGTATTTGTCTGAATTCTAAGCCACCTCAGAGAGTTATTCATTTTTCCCTAGGTATCTCTCATGTATACATTAGTTATATGTGTTAATAAACTTCTGTTTGTTTTTCTCTTGTTAATCTGTCTTTTATTACAGAGGTCTAACTCAGAAGGGTAGAGAAGAAGTCATCTTTTTTCCCCTACACCTGTATGGACTTCATCAATGAAAATTCTTTTCCCTCTGGCTTCCAGTTAGGTTCCTCCGCTGAGAAGCACAAGGGTAAAATCAGAGGCAGGCAGAAGAGTGAAGCCCTCACATGTTTCCTGATGGGTTGCTGCTGGCTGGCTGCATTCCCCAACTATAGTTACAGCTCCTGCCAGGTAGCCATCACCACATGCATTCTCTCTCTGCCCATAGTAGTGGCCAAACCCTCTTCAGTTACTTCAGGCCCAAGAATGGTAACTCCCTAATGTTTGTAGCCACAGGGCACTGTAGTATGCAATGTGGTTTCCCTAACTGCTATAGACTGAATTGTATCCCCACTAAAGTCATGAGAGGACACGATGAGAAGGCAGCCCTCTGCAAGCCAGGAAGAAAGCTCTCATCACAACCCAACCATGCTGGCAACCTGACCTTGTTGGAGGAAGGAGGACCCCTTCCAGGGACTCAGAGTGAGCTCTTGTCTAACAGTTGGAAATGAATTGTCCGAAGAGACATACGTGCTGACAAAGCAAGAGACTTTATTGGGAAGGGGCACCCGGGGGGACAGCAGGAGGTAAGGGAACCCAGGAGGACTGCTCTGCCACGTGGCTCGCAGTCTCCGGTTTTATGCTGATGGGATTCGTTTCTGGGTTGTCTCTGGCCAATCATTCTAACTCAGGGTCCTTCCTGGTGGTGCATGCATCACTCAGCCAAGATGGATTCCAGCGAGGATTCTGGGATGTTGGTAGGACATATGGACTGGTGTCTTCTCTCTCCTCTGGACCTTTCCCAAATTCTTCAGGTTGGTGGTGGCTTTTTAGTTCTGCGTTACTTACCAAGACCTCATGTCACAATGTAACTCATGAAAATGGTTACTGTGGTGCCTGGCCAGGGTGGAAGGTTTCAGTCAGTGGTTCCCCTAACAACCTCAGACTTCCAGCCTGCAGAACTGTGAGAAAATAAATTTCTGTTGTGTAAACCACCCAGTCTATAGTATTTTGCTATGGCAGCCTGAGCAGTATTAGACACTAACCTATACTCTTACAATAATCCCTTTATTAAACTTTTCTCAAATTATCCCACACAAGTGTCTCTTTTCCTGCTG
>NW_006781538.1:59053-114279 GCF_000442215.2 Lipotes vexillifer
CTGAGATCCTGAATGCAAAATATGTATTTTGAATTCTCATTTGTTTGCACCTATAATTTCTCTTCAACTTGTAATTTCCTGTATACATGACAGCTTAATTATGACTTAGAAAATTAGAACAAACTTTTGTTTTAAAAGGTAAAATATTTAAGTAAATATACCATTTACCTTTTATTTAAGTCACGAGAGCATAATCATTCAGAGAACAGGACTAGAGGTTTAGGCAGACTTGGAGTTCAATCCCATTTCTGCACCTGGTAGCAGAGATACTTGGCCAAATTACTTCTCTAATGTTCATGTTCCTCATCTGTCGAATAAGAATCACAATCTGCTTTATAACCAATGTGGTTATCATAGGGTTGCAGTAATAGCCCAAAGTGAAACAGAGAAAGCTATTACTATTACTATTAATCATTATTATTATTATTCTCTTACCAAAAATCCTTTTGTGATATTACTATTTGGGGAAGCTTCTTGGAACTTGAGCATATCCATGGATACTAGTTCTCACAACCCTCGAAGACTTTGGGATTTTTACATCAAGGAGAATAGATTAGCACCCATATACAGGCTCCAAAGGCAACATGAATTAAGGCCAGGAGGCATCCTGCATTTTGCCTATAGAACATTCCCTTCAGAGGGGAAGTTAATCAGTGCCTTATTACCTTTAATGAAGTTCTCATATTAAATGCAGGACACTTGATATAATTTAATTAATTACTTTTCTACGCTTAGAGGAAGCTGCTTGACAAATTATTTGTTCTGCCTGTATATTCTCTCTTTATCCTTTTTCTTGCCTGCTGCCACATCAGACATGGATATGACCTGTACAGAGAGCTGAAAAATACTCACAAGCATTAACCCCTACCTCAGCAACTGACATAAGACTTATTCACACATCACTTAATTTTTCTTTAATTACACAGAGTTTTCTATGGCTCAGTCAATAAGCATCTTATAGGAAAGTCAAGCTAGGCTCTGAAGTCTGCACATATTATGAGCCTTTGCAATAGGAAAAAAGATTTCTCAGCAGGCAGATTAAATCATGAAAAATCTGAAAACCAACCATTTATACAACAAGGTTATGCAACAAGGAATGTTTAGCTTTCTAAATTCAAAGTTCAAAAATAATTTCTAATAAATTGCTACTTACACATGACCTTGAAAAATACCTAATCAACCCATACTTCCAAGATGAGAATATTAAGCAAATGAGATACATGACCTTGATCAAGTTCCTTAGCCTCTCTGATTTTTAGATTCCTCATTAAAATGGGGAAATAATAGAACATAGGGCAAGAGCTGCTCAGAGAATGACATGAAATAAGGCATGCGAACTGTAGTTTCTATTACATAGGAAAGCACTCAGTAATTGTTAGATAGTCTATTATTAAGATATATGATATCCATTCTAGCTCTACTATATTATGACCCATTGCCATTTAGAAAATTTGACTCATCCTACAATAGAAAAGGGTTATTCCTATTACTATATGACTACCGTTTTAGTTTAAAGCTTTCTTATAGATATCTGTATCCCAAGAAAGATTCGACAGTTTTCAGTTTTCAAGGTTATCCCATGTGGGTGTGCCCATGAAGATCACTGGCTTATTAAATAACTTCATACTGATAAGCAAAAAAGCTTTCTCTGATTTCTGGCTCATCACAGTCTAGAATATAATAAAACTAGGGTAAATTTTACCCTAAATAGCTTGAAGAAATAGGGAGACCAGGTTTTAAACATTAAATCTTAAGTATCTACTAACTTGCTCCAAGGATTCATTTACATAAACTGTAAAGTTTATAACTGGTAAAAAAAAAGATAAAGTAAAAATGAACAAATAAACTAATAGAGAAGTTCTTATTCATGTTTTGAGGTTTTTAAGCTTTATGATGGGTATTTTTTTAATAACTCCAAAGTATATTTGTAAAAACAGTTTTTACATGGGGAGGGGGTATAATCCCAGAGAGCCTACCACATGAAGAAATGTTTCTGAAGTGCATTCATTCATGCCAGACAGTTGGTCACCCTTACTGGACAAACTAGTCAAAAAGAAGGCATGTTCAAGCAGTCAGACATTTCACAATCCAGTTTTTATTTCCCCAGTCAGGACCGAAAATGTAAGGAAATAAGCAAATGAAACTCTAGTCCTTTTAAATATTTTTCTATTTGGTTAATTTTCTTTGGAAAGAAGAGAGAAGTCTTAAGACAAAAATAACTATTTTTGCTCCAGAAATTAATTATAGTTACATTAGCTTAAGGAATAAAGCCTATCATATAAAAATACAATTCAGGCAAAGATGGCATGCTAGTCAAGATAGTCCATTTCTACAGTGAAGTCTAAAGCTGGATGAAATGTGAGCTTTCCTACAGGATCAGAACAAAAAAGGATTTAATATTGATTTTCCTAGGAAAACTGTTCACAAGACAAATTCTCAGTATCATGCCATGGGCAAATGCCTCATACCTTAAATCTATTCTCACCTGGAGTTAGCAACCAGAGAATTAACAAAGCGACTGCCTACCAAAGGCTGTGAAATAAAAGGGCTCAATACAGTGTCCTTTAAATCACTTTCAAAACCTCCTGAATGTGGACAGTTCCACAAGATGTCGTTCTTGGACTCTTCAAAAGTCAATGTCATGGAAAACACAAACAAACAAATACACACATCAAAAAAAGTTTAAGGAGGGAGAGGACTGGGGTTGGCGGCATGAACACAGCCTGCAGGGGGTTAGTGCACCAGGGCTAGCTAGGAGGCAGTCCAGGGAAAAGTCTGCACCTGTCGAAGAGGCAAGAGACTTTTACTTCCCTCTTTGTTTCCCGGTGCGCGAGGAGAGGGGATTAAGAGTGCTGCTTAAAGGAGATCCACAGACGGGCGCGAGCCGCGGCTAAAAGCGCGGACCCCAGAGACGGGCATGAGACGCTAAGACTGCTGCTGCCGCCACCAAGAAGCCTGTGTGGGACCACAGGTCCCTCTCCACCCCCCCCCCCCCGGGAGTCAGTGCAGCCCGCCACTGCCAGGGTCCCGTGATCCAGAGACAATTTCCCCGGGAGAACACACAGCGCACCTCAGGCTGGTGCAACGTCCCACCGGCCTCTGCAGCCGCAGGCTCGCCCCACACTCCGTGCCCCTCCCTCCCCGCGGCCTGAGTGAGCCAGAGCCCCCAATCAGTGGCTCCTTTAACCCCGTCCTTTCTGAGCGAAGAACAGATGCCCTCTGGCGACCTACACACAGAGGCGGGGCCAAATCCTAAACTGAGCCCAGGGAGCTGTGCAAAGAAAGAGAAAGGGAAATGTTTCCATGCAGCCTCAAGAGCAGCGGATTAAAGCTCCACAATCAACTTGATGCACCCTGCATCTGTGGAATACATGAATAGACAATGAATCACCCCAAACTGAGGAGGTGGACTTTGAGAACAAGATATATTATTTTTTCCCCTTTTCCACTTTTTGTGAGTATGTGTATGCTTCTGTGTGAGATATTGTCTGTATATCTTTGCTTCCACCATTTGTCCTAGGGTTCTAACCGTCCATTTTGTTTGTTTGTTCTAATTTTAAAAAAATTTTTTCTTAATAAGAATTTTTTAATTTTATATTATTTTACATTATTTTATTTTCATTTATCCTCTTTCTTTCTACTTTTTCTCCCTTTTATTCTGAGCCGTGTGGATGAAAGGCTCTTGGTGCTGCAGCCAGGAGTCAGTGCTGTGCCTCTAAGGTGGGAGACCAACTTCAGGACACTGGTCCACAAGAGGCCTCCCAGCTCCACATAATATCAAATGACGAAAATCTCCCAGAGATCTCCATCTCAACACCAACACCCAGCTTCACTCAATGACCAGTAAGCTACAGTGCTGGACAACCTATGCCAAACAACTACCAAGACAGGAACACAACCCCACCCATTAGCAGAGAGGCTGTCTAAAATCATAATAGGTCCACAGACACCCCAAAACACACCACCAGACGTGGACCTGCCCACCAGAAAGACAAGATCCAGCCTCATCCACCAGAACACAGGCACTAGTCCCCTCCACTAGAAAGCCTACACAACCCACTGAACCAACGTTAGACAACGGGGACAGACACCAAAAACAACAGGAACTATGAACACGCAGCCTGCAAAAAGGAGAAACCAAACACAGTAAGATAAGCAAAATGAGAAGACAGAAAATCACAGCAGATGAAGGAGCAAGATAAAAACCCACCAGACCTAACAAATGAAGAGAAAATAGGCAGTCTACCTGAAAAAGAATTCAGAATAATGATAGAAAAGATGATCCAAAATCTTGGAAATAGAATAGAGAAAATGCAAGAAACATAAAAAAATGACCTAGAAGAACTAAAGATGAAACAAGCAATGATGAATAACACAATAAAAGAAATTAAAAATACTCCAGAAGGGATCAATTGCAGAATAACTGAGGCAGAAGAATGGATAAGTGACCTGGAAGATACAATAGTGGAAATAACTACTGCAGAGCAGAAAAAAGAAAAAAGAATGAAAAGAACTGAGGACAGTCTCAGAGACCTCTGGGACAACATTAAACCCATATAGGGGTCCAGAAGAAGAAGACAAAAAGAAAGGGACTGAGAAAATATTTGAAGAGATTATAGTTGAAAACTTCCTAAATATGGGAAAGGAAATAGACAATCAAGGCCAGGAAGCACAGAGTCCCACAGAGGATAAATCCAAGGAGAAACACACCAAGACACATATTAATCAAACTGTCAAAAATTAAATACAAAGAAAACATATTAAAAGCAGCAAGGGAAAAACAACAAATAACACACAAGGGAATCCCCATAAGGTTAACAGCTGATCTTTCAGCAGAAACTCTGCAAGCCAGAAGGGACTGGCAGGACATATTTAAAGTGATGAAGGAGAAAAACCTACAACCAAGATGACTCTACCCAGCAAGGATCTCATTCAAATTTGATGGAGAAATTAAAAGCTTTACAGACAAGCAAAAGCTGAGAGAGTTCAGCACCACCAAACCAGCTTTACAACAAATGCTAAAGGATCTTCTCTAGGCAAGAAACACAAGAGAAGGAAAAGACCTACAATAACGAACCCAAAACAATTAAGAAAATGGGAATAGGAACATACATATCAATAATTACCTTAAATGTAAATGGATTGAATGCTCTCACCAGAAGACACAGACTGGCTGAATGGATATAAAAACAAGACCCATATATATGCTGTCTACAAGAGACCCACTTCAGACCTAGAGACACATACAGATTGAAAGTGAGGGGATGGAAAAAGATATTCCATGCAAATGGAAACCAAAAGAAAGCTGGAGTAGCAATTCTCATATCAGAGAAAATAGACTTTAAAACAAAGACTATTAGAAGAGACAAAGAAGGACACTACATAATGATCAAGGAATCAATCCAAGAAAACGATATAACAATTGTAAACATTTATGCACCCAACATAGGAGCACCTCAATACATAAGGCAAATACTAACAGCCATAAAAGGGGAAATCAACAGTAACACATTCATATAGGGAACTTTAACACCCCACTTTCACCAATGGACAGATCATCCAAAATGAAAATAAACAAGGAGACACAAGCTTTAAATGATACATTAAACAAGATGGACTTAATTGATATTTATAGGACATTCCATCCAAAAACAACAGAATACACATTTTTCTCAAGTGCTCATGGAATATTCTCCAGGACAGATCATACCTTGGGTCACAAATCAAGCCTTGGTAAATTTAAGAAAATTGAAATTGTATCAAATACCTTTTCCGCCCACCACGCTATGAGACTAGATATCAATTACAGGAAAAGATCTGTAAAAAATACAAACACATGGAGGCTAAACAATACACTACTTAATAACGAACTGATCACTGAAGAAATCAAAGAGGAAATCAAAAAATACCTAGAAACAAATGACAACGGAGACACGATGACCCAAAACCTATGGGATGCAGCAAAAGCAGTTCTAAGAGGGAAGTTTAGAGCAATACAATCCTACCTTAAGAAACAGGAAACATCTCGAATAAACAACCTAACCTTGCACCTAAAGCAATTAGAGAAAGAAGAACAAAAAACCCCCAAAGTTAGCAGAAGGAAAGAAATCATAAAGATCAGATCAGAAATAAATGAAAAAGAAATGAAGGAAACGGTAGCAAATATCAATAAAACTAAAAGCTGGTTCTTGGAGAAGATAAACAAAATTGGTAAACCATTAGCCAGACTCATCAAGAAAAAAAGGGAGAAGACTCAAACCAATAGAATTAGAAATGAAAAAGGAGAAGCAACAACTGACACTGCAGAAATACAAAGGATCATGAGGGATTACTACAAGCAACTCTATGCCAATAAAATGGACAATCTGGAAGAAATGGACAAATTCTTAGAAATGCACAACCTTCTGAGACGGAACCAGAAAGAAATAGAAAATATGAACAGACCAATCACAAGCACTGAAATTGAAACCGTGATTAAAAATCTTCCAAAAAATAAAAGCCCAGGACCAGATGGCTTCACAGGCGAATTCTATCACACATTTAGAGAAGAGCTAACACCTATCCTTCTCAAACTCTTCCAAAATATAGCAGAGGGAGGAACACTCCCAAACTCATTCTACGAAGCCACCATCACCCTGATACCAAAACCAGACAAAGATGTCAAAAAAAGAGAAAACTACAGGCCAATACATCTGATGAACATAGATGCAAAAATCCTCAACAAAATACTAGCAAACAGAATCCAACAGCACATTAAAAGGATCATGCACCATGATCAAGTGGGGTTTATTCCAGGAATGCAAGGATTCTTCAATACACGCAAATCAATTAACATGATACACCATATTAATATATTGAAGGAGAAAAACCATATGATCATCTCAATAGATGCAGAAAAAGCTTCTGACAAAATTCAACACCCATTTATGATAAAAACACTGCAGAAAGTAGGCATAGAGGGAACTTTCCTCAACATAATAAAGGCCATATATGACAAACCCACAGCCAACATCGTCCTCAATGGTGAAAAACTGAAAGCATTTCCACTAACATCAGGAAAAAGACAAGGTTGCCCACTCTTACCACTCTTATTCAACATAGTTTCGGAAGTTTTAGCCACAGCAATCAGAGAATAAAAAGACATAAAAGGAATCCAAATCAGAAAAGAAGAAGCTGTCACTGTTTGCAGATGACATGATACTATATATAGAGAATCCTAAAGATGCTATCAGAAAACTACTAGAGCTAATCAATGAATTTGGTAAAGTAACAGGATACAAAATTAATGCACAGAAATCTCTGGCATTCTTATACAGTAGTGATGAAAAATCTGAAAGTGAAATTAAGAAAACACTCCCATTTACCACTGCAACAAAAAGAATAAAATATCTAGGAATAAACCTACCTAAGGAGACAAAAGACCTATATGCAGAAAATTATAAGACACTGATGAAAGAAATTAAAAATGATACAAATTGATGGAGAGATATACCATGTTCCTGGATTGGAAGAATCAACACTGTGAAAATGACTCTACTACCCAAAGCTATCTACAGATTCAACGCAATCCCTATCAAACTATCACTGGAATTTTTCACAGAACTAGAACAAAAAATTTCACAATTTGTATGGAAACACAAAAGACCCCGAATAGCCAAAGCAATCTTGAGAACGAAAAACGGAGCTGGAGGAATCAGGCTCCCTGACTTCAGACTATACTACAAAGCTACAGTAATCAAGACAGTATGGTACTGGCACAAAATCAGAAAGATAGATCAATGGAACAGGATAGAAAGCCCAGAGGTAAACCCACGCACATATGGTCAGCTTATCTTTGATAAAGGAGGCAAGAATATACAGTGGAGAAAAGACAGCCTCTTCAATAAGTGGTGCTGGGAAAACTGGACAGCTACATGTAAAAGTATGAAATTAGAACACTCCCTAATACCATAACAAAAATAAACTCAAAATGGATTAAAGACCTTAATGTAAGGTCAGACACTATAAAACCCACCCACAGGTCAAGTGGTAGTCATGTCCTCTCAATGTCCTTCTCCAACACAAGGCAAGAGTTAAACTATCTACTTCCATCCACTGATCCTGTTCAATGATAATTCTGAAACTAGAAATCCTCTCATGCCAAAACACTGGATGGGTAACAGATTTTGTGGAACGCACAGCAGTACACACAGAAGCTAGGGTGTGCCTTAACTCTCCACAATTTCACCAAGTCCGTATGTCTACAGTACACAGAGGGGACACAGAAGGGACAGCATTAACAAGAAAATCCTTTTCTAATCTCTGCCCTTACACGACCCCACCCTATCAACTTTCCAGAAGGAAAGGCAGAAATGAAACAGATCAAAATCTCTACTTTCTCTGTTTAGTGCCCTCAACAGACAACATAAATGTGCAGAACCATACCTTTATCCTGCCTTGTGCCTTTCCTTTTCAGCACCCTGTGCAAGATCAGAGGTTTCTGGGAGCCTCACTGCCTACACGCTCTTGCTCTGCTGTCAGTCTCATAGCACTCCTCTTTCTCCACCCACGACAGGGCTCAGCAACTCACCAATGAGCCTTCGTTCAGAGCCAAAAAGAAAGGGAAAGGTGGGAGTAAAAGAATAGAACTCCTAGCATGAGTACCCCTCATATAAACCTCCATAAACTAACACTTTGGCGTTGGCAACCCCCTCCTCCAGCCCTAATAAATCTACTTCTCTATGGTAGGGACCAGCAATGTGCATTTTTAATTGCTCTTCCAAGGTGAATTTTACCCAGTTCTCCAGGTGAACCACTGGATTTGATGATTCAGAAAGGGAGCAAGGCAGAGTTTAAAAATCTTGAACAGAAATTTAAAGGCAAAAAAAGACATTTTAAAGTCACAACACAGGAAGGAATTTTGCTGTCAGACTTATACAATTTTTAATTTTTTAAGAGAACAATTATTATTGCAAACATCTGAAGGAAATCTGGTCCATCTATTTTACTTGTTTTGACTTCTGCAGATAATGACAAGCTGGAGGGAAAAACAGGTTTAAGGTTTGCAGCAATTAGTTAATTTGTGACTGATTATTTAAAATACAATACATGCAGCTCTGTGCTTCTCCAGAGGGAAGAGTTACAAATTACTATGGTGGTTGTTGCTGCTGCCACTGCTGCTATTATTGTTGTTTTTAAAAGACTGCAGCCTTCAGATGTTTGTGAACATTAATATTGTTAGAGGCTTCTCAGGTTGCCATAGTCACCTCTGTTCCCTTCTGCCAGCAGGATGTAAAGCACTGGCAGTCAGAATTGCAAAGGAATCCTGGGAAGCCACCTCTGTCCTTCCCACATTTCCACACCTTGTTCGTTTTGATACATTGACCAAAACACACCTGCAGTGGGATTGCTGGGTCGTATGGTAGTTCTATTTGTAGTTTTTTAAGGAACCTCCATACTGTTCTCCATAGTGGTTGTATCAATTTACATTCCCACCAACAGTGCAAGAGTGTTCCCTTTTCTCCACACACTCTCCAGCATTTATTGTTTGTAGATTTTTTGATGATGGCCATTCTGACCAGTGTGAGATGATATCTCATTGTAGTTTTGATTTGCATTTCTCTAATGATTAGTGATGTTGAGCATCCTTTCATGTGTTTGTTGGCAATCTGTATACCTTCTTTGGGGAAATGTCTATTTAGCTCTTTTGCCCATTTCTGGATTGGGTTGTTTGATTTTTTGTTATTGAGCTGCTTGTAAATTTTGGAGATTAATCCTTTGTCAGTTGCTTCATTTGCAAATATTTTCTCCCATTCTGAGGGTTGTCTTTTGGTCTTGTTTATGGTTTCCTTTGCTGTGCAAAAGCTCTGAAGTTTCATTAGGTCCCATTTGTTTATTTTCGTTTTTATTTCCATTTCTCTAGGAGGTGGGTCAAAAAGGATCTTGCTGTGATTTATGTCATAGAGTGTTCTGCTTATGTTTTCCTCTAAGAGTTTGATAGTGTCTGGCCTTACATTTAGGTCTTTAATCCATTTTGAGCTTATTTTTGTGTATGGTGTTAGGGAGTGTTCTAATTTCATACTTTTACATGTGGCACATATATACAATGGAATATTACTCAGCCATAGAAAGAAACAAAATTGAGTTATTTGTAGTGAGGGAGATGGACCTAGAGTCTGTCATACAGAGTGAAGTAAGTCAGAAAGAGAAAAACAAATACCGTATGGTAACACATATATATGGAATCTAAGAAAAAAAAAATGTCATGAAGAACATAGGGGTAAGATGGGAATAAAGACACAGACCTACTAGAGCATGGACTTGAGGATATGGGGAGGGGGAAGGGTAAGCTGTGACACAGTGAGAGAGTGGCATGGACATATATACACTACCAAACGTAAAATAGATAGCTAGTGGGAAGCAGCCGCATAGCACAGGGAGATCAGCTCGGTGCTTTGTGACCACCTAGAGGGGTGGGATAGGGAGGGTGGGAGGGAGGGAGACGCAAGAGGGAAGAGATATGGGGATATATGTATACATATAGCTGATTCACTTTGTTATACAGAAGAAAGTAACACACCATTGTAAAGCAATTATACTCCAATAAAGATGTTAAAAAAAAACACACCTGCTTCCAGCCCGCTAGCCCTCTCATGCTTGTGTTCTCTCCAGCTCATTTACCCTCCCCCTCTCCCCTCCATTCCCCTAGTACCCCTTCACTGTCCTCTTTTAAACCCTTGGACACACATTCTCACTCAAACCCTTCTAGTAACACTTCCTCTACCTTCTCTCCTAAACTGAAACCTGGCTTTGCCCAGATAATGATAATACTGAACTCTGAAGTGTACACAGATCCTGGTGATGTCATCTTTCCTCCCCCCCACTAATCCACCCCTAGTCCCATCATCCCCAAATCTCAGGGACTACAAGTAGGTCATTATCAATCTCAGTATTTCTGCTTCCTCTGCTGATTCACCATTTCCGTTCAAGGACTCATCTCTCCTTTGAACTTCCTCTGTCTGACCATGCCACCCTTTTCCGACCTCCCGCTTTGTCTTCTAGCCTCTGGGGGACCTCCAAGCTTTCCTGTTGGCGTTGCCGCTCCCCCACTGAGAGGCCACACATGGACTAGACCCCCAGCCACAGCCACTTGACCCCCTGTACTCCAAATCTGCTGCTTCAGCTCCATCTCGTGCCGATCTAAGTTCCACCTACAGGTCCAAAGCCAGTGCTTCCAGCACTGGGATAATTTTCCGACAACTTAGCTGACATTCTCTTTGCAACCCCAAAGCATGGCAAGCAATAGGACGCGGTGCTTAGGAATACGGTGTCTGGATTAAAACTCCACAGGTAAAGTCCTGGCTTTACCACTTACTACTTTCGTGATTCAGGGCAAGCTATTGAACTTTCCAGGCCTCAGCTTCCTCATCCATAAAATGATGACAATAATATCATCTACCATAGGTTTGTTATGAAGACTGAAAAAGAAACCTCCTTAGTATAATTTAGACTGTTTGAAGGTAAGAGAAAGCCCAACTCAGACTAGCATAAAAAAAAAAGTGTTTTATTGGCTCACTTTTCTCAAAGTCCAGAGGAAAGGTAGGCTTCAGCCTTGGACTGATTCAGTGGTTCAGCCATGGATCAAGGATCTAATTTCTCTCCCTCTGTTCTGTCTTCTAAGGTGTCAGATTCAGTTTAAGTCTGGTTCTCCCTCATGCTTATGAGAGGCTATCATTGGACATAGGCTTCCTCATCCAAAACAAAGGAGTGAAGAAAATGATCACTTCGAAAATCTCTCCCAGAATAGTAATGGAGAACTTTTCCAGACATTCTTAGAAAACCTCTCAGGTCCCATTGTCCAGTGTGAATAACAATCCCATTCTGGAACCATTGCCTGGATCAGAGGAATTACTAATCGGCTCAGACCTGCTCAAATGGACCAATCATTGTAGCATAGGAGAGGGGATTACAAACCCTGGAAAATATTTATCTGCCTATAAACTGCACAGTAAATATGAGATGGAGACGGAGAGGGGAATGGATGCTGGGGAAATGACCTAAGACCCACTGTGCAGAGTCAACTCCTTAGTTAATGACGGGCAATTAGTAAACACTATGCTAATATTAGCACTTATTATTATGTCATTTTTACCCTTGACGACTACTTCTCATTCTTCTTTGTATTATCATTTATTATTTACATGATAGTCTCTCTATACTCTCCCATCCTCAAGCTTGTCAATACTTAAGGCAGTGTGCTTTCCTGAGTTTTTTTACCCCTAATGTGGTTCACCCCAAACTCTGTACCTAGCAGAGTGAATAAAAAGAAGAGAGTTTCAATAAATGCTGGTTGAATACATGAATAGACTATAAAACTGGTTCTACCCAGTGACAAAGCCTCTCTGGCAGGAGTTAAAGATTATGCAATGTTCTCATGCCCTTCAGTAAAGAACAACTTAACACATTTAAAAAATATTCTTTCTTGTACAAAATAATATTACTAACCCCCCATTGATTACCCAGGCACATACAGCGAATATGTCTTTGTTATTTTCTAACTGATCAGTAAAAGCTTATTCTTTAACACAATTACACACAATTTATTCTTTTTCAGTTTTCTTTCACAATAACTTTTGAAGTAGATGATTCCATTTGACCAGACTACATGCAGTACAAAGAATACTATGAGACACGTGATTTTTTTTTGGTCACTGTACCCTCATAATGAAAGCTAAGAAACCTTCAAACGGGTACTTTTTAACTAAGAGCTATACTTCTCAAAACCACAAATTAACAGGAAAAACTCCCATATTACACAGTATGAAGTTATAGTTATGTAGGAAAAGACTTCCCTGTTCAGATTATTCTTTAAAATGTCCCATTTTACATAAAATATACTTCAATTTTAAACCAACTTAGATACATGCCTTATTCTGCCTTGTTGTTTTTGGTAAATAACATCACTTCCAAAGGAGTTTATTTTAATGTTTTTAAAAAGTAGGTAATATTAGCAATTCTATAATAATGCAACTTACTAATGGGTAGCTGTAATTTTTAGATAGACATGGTAAATGGCTCGGTACGTGAGGGTTTTTTTTAATTCTTTGTATTTCTTTTAAAGTCTGCAGGATTCCAGAATTTTATTACCTGAAAATTATCTGACTTTTAAAAAATACATTATTAAACTTGAAAATGTCTTTGAGAGAAGAAAAGTGTGTGGGAGACTATAAAACATACTGGCAGCCTAAGAGTAAAATGAGGGAAAATGTGGATTCCCTGTCTTTTAACTGAGAGGCTGTAGCAATGCAGAACCTTCACTTCTTGTCTGTGGAGACCATGCAGTGGATTTTAAGAGTGGAATCTGATGAAGGAGTAAAACAAGAAATGTTTAGAGAATATAAACTAGTCAGACTATCTGAATTTCATGAAAAAGATAGTAATAAATTTAAAACTAACTATAGCACATGAGTCCAATCCGGGTAAAACTACATATATAAAGCTATATTATACATTTGACATCTAATAATCCACGTGCACGATCTCTCACGTTTTTATTTCATGTGCCTCTTAAAATTGCCACCTTGGTTATCTCTAGCCTCAAGCTTTCCACCGTCCAATACAAAGTACAGCCTCAGAAAATAATGAAACAACATGAAGGATAGTTAATGCAGTGGACAGTAGTACATCCCCATAGAATTTGATGCCTGACGCAACTCCATGAAGTAGATATTGTTACCTGAGGCCAAGATGTTAAATAATTTTTCTCTATGCTTCTGAGTATTGGGAATCAGGTCCCAAAGCCCCTGACTGCATTGCAATGTGACATCTAACCAATAAGTCTCTTTCCCAAAGCAACATCCAGCAGAGAAAGTGTGCACCGTTGATCTCATACATCCAACTAAATAGCCAAAAGGCTGTGCAATGTAAGTTATTCTATTACCTCTGTTGGATTTGGGGGATGAGTCACTTGGGTGAGGCTTCTGATGATTCCTCAGTGATCAGCATGCTTGACGGAGTAGCCAAAGTTCATTCAAACCCGTACTCCCTGCAGTCTCCACTCTGGCTTTTCTGGCGACCCTAAGTATAGAAACAGTTTAGGATGCAACAAACATACTATAGAAAGAGCCCTAACCTCAGTCATGTTTACAAATGACCTCTCTGAGATGCACAATATCACTCAATATTTGAAAGAAAAAATTAAGAGAAAAATTAAATGCCCTTTTTGCCCATAAAATTTAAACAATATGGGGGCTTCCCTGGTGGCACAGTGGTTGAGAGTCCGCCTGCCGATGCAGGCGACACGGGTTCATGCCCTGGTCCGGGAAGATCCCACATGCCGCAGAGTGGCTGGGCCCGTGAGCCATGGCCGCTGAGCCTGAGCGTCCGGAGCCTGTGGTCCGCAACGGGAAAGGCCACAACAGTGAGAGGCCCGCGTACCGGAAAAAAAAAAAAAATTTTTTTAAATATGAATTTTTTTAAATGTCTCACTTGTGGGTAGATTAATTGGTGCACTCATGATGGATTTAAATTTTAAACATGCATACCTTTTGAGCCAGTAATTCCATTTCTATAAATGTATCCCTCGAAAAGTATTCAAAGATACATGCAAAAAATATTACAGTGTTGGGGCTTCCCTGGTGGCGCAGTGGTTAAGAATCCGCCTGCCAACGCAGGGGACACAGGTTCGAGCTCTGGTCCGGGAGGATCCCACATACCGCGGAGCAACAAAGCCCTGCACCACAGCTGCTGAGGCTGCGGTCTAGAGTCCGTGAGCCACAACTACTGAGCCCGCATGCCACAACTGCTGAAGCCTGCATGCCTGGAGCCCGTGCTCTGCAGCAGGAGAGGCCACCGCAGTAAGAAGCCACACACCGTAGCAGAGCAACTAGATAAAGCCCCTGCGCAGCAGCGAGGACCCAACGCAGCCAAAAAAAAATATTACAGTGTTGAATAAGAAAGTAGCTAAATTTATTATAGTAAATCCATGCAATGGAATGCCATGAAGTGTCTAGAAAGAATGAGGTAAATCTATATATACTGATATGGAAAATATCCCAACTTTATTGCAGAGTGAGGAAAAGCAGTTTGATAACAAATCTTTAATATGATTTCTATTTGCACATTATGATCTTATTTGTGAAAAGGCTGTATATGTATTTTTTCCTTGTAGACACAGAAATTTCTGGAAGTACAAAATACACAAAATACTGATAGCCTGTGGAGTGGGAGAAAGGCCATTGTGGGATACAACAGGACCTTAACTTTCCACCTTATCTTTCCTTTATGTTGAAATTTTTTACCATGAGAAGGGCAAAAAATTCTCTTCTCCCATGTCTTGGGTGTATGAGGGTGAATATGGATGATGTAAATGTTCCATGTAAAGAAACTGTCAGACACCTGGAACCCATGAATGTTGGTTCTCCCATTCAAATACGAGTGTGCGTGTGTGCACACACACACACAAACACACAACCCACTCCTTTCCAACACCTTCTGAACCCTGACACCATTTTACATGCCACCAATCTTACCATACATCTCCATTATCTTTTAGATATCCTTATTCCATTCAAGGGAGAATTAAAGAAAGGCACAAGGAGAAGATTTAATTTGGACATTGTTGTCCCCTAATACCTAGCTTAGGTTTTTTCAAAAGAGAAAGGTAGTATTTTATCTTCCATTTTCAAAACAGAGGGAAATACCTTCCCAGGTACTCTCAGTGACATCGGAAAATACTTCATCCTGCTCCCTACTCCAACCAATCTTGAAAGAGAGACTGGGGTGGAACATTTAAAACATGCCTCAGGGCTTCCCTGGTGGCGCAGTGGTTGAGAGTCCGCCTGCCGATGCAGGGGACACGGGTTCGTGCACCGGTCCGGGAAGATCCCACATGCTGCGGAGCTGCTGGGCCCATGAGCCATGGCCGCTGAGCCTGCGCGTCTGGAGCCTGTGCTCCGCAACGGGAGAGGCCACAACAGTGAGAGGCCCGTTCATGCATAATGATGTTGAAATAACCCTCCGTGAATTGTGGGGATTCTGATAGGCAGTGAAATTTATGACTCCTTTTCTCCATCCCAAATCACAGAAACGGTAAAAAGCTACCTTCTAGGTCAAGGGTCTCCAAAATAGATGTTGATCTCACACCCCAGCAGTAAAGAAACTTTGAACAAGCATCCTCAACGTATTTTTATTTACTTATAAATCATATACATCACACCATTGTACTAATATATTAAAATATTAGCAAATATAAAAGTAGAAAATAAAATGGATGAAATTTAAAATACATAGAAAATCAAGCATCTAGTATTTTCTTCCCACATTCACCCAATGGGATACTGTTCCAAGTAACTCAAAGAGCAGCTATCATGGTGTCTCATACACAATTATGAAATTTACATTTGTAATATCACATGAGTTATTATACCAATGAAAAAATTTCAGGACAATGCTTTCTGTTGAAATGCCTCCTCAGATGGCCTAGAAGTATATAATTAAATTGAGAAAATAAATAATTCTTCTTTCAACTTGTTGGGAGGAGAGTGGATAATATTTAATGAGTCCTTTCTCAGTGCCAGGATTTAAAACATCTCATATTTAATTTTCCCAACAACTCTGTATGGTGGACCCTTTACAGATACAGAAAGAGGATTAAAGTGGTCCAAGATCAACTAGCTAGAAACTGGTAAGGGACAGTATCAGAATCTGGTTGGACTTATTTCAATATCTAAACACTTAGTCCTCTTTACTGCCTAGAAAAGAAAAACATTAGGGGTCAAAAATGTGTAAACATGGTTATACAATCTGAGATCACAAAATACTGTGGAGTCAAAAAGATGAGAAGCAGTTTGAGAGTTGGGCCTTCTCTCCTATATCCATGATTTCTATCGCTCTCTTTTTTTTTTTTTTCCTGTGGGATATTAGTTCCCTGACCAGGGATTGAACCTGGGCCCTCATCAGTGAGAGCATGGAGCCCTAACCACTAGACTGCCAGAGAATTCCCTCTGTCACTCTCTTGCTACATAGAGTGATTTTTCTGTAGCTAAACTGGAATAGGACCCTGCTGTATTAATCCCTGGGCACAGTAAACTCTAAGAATTTTGGTAACGCAAGAGGGAAGAGATATGGGAACATATGTATGTGTATTAACTGATTCACTTTGTTATAAAGCAGAAACTAACACACCATTGTAAAGCAATTATACCCCAATAAAGATGTTAAAAAAAAAAAAAGAATTTTGGTAGGAGAGGTTTAGGAAAAATTTTTTTCACAAATTTTTAAGTTATCTCTCTATATCCTATTACTTTCTTCAAATTGAAAATAAAACCCACATAGATTTTTTTTTAAAACTTTAAATTGTGCATATCATTTATGTGAAAATTCTTCTTCAGAGAACTTACTCTGAGTCAGTGGTTTTCAATGGCGGAGAAATTTTGGCTCCTAGGGGACATTTGGCAATGTCTGCAGACTGTTTTGGCTGTCACAACGAGGAGTGGAGGTGCTACTGGCATCTAGTGGATAGAGGCCAGGGATGCTGCCCACCATCCTAAAGTGCACAGGACAGTCCCCTACAACAACAACAAAAAGTTTCCTTCCCAAAACGTCAATAGTGCCAAGTTTGAGAAACTTTGCTCTAAGGAAATAATCGGTAATATGTCAAAGATGACTATCCAGATGTGTTCATTAGCACTGTTTGTGACAGTTTCATAATCTGAGACTCATTAAATTACAGTGCCTCCATTCACTGGAATGCTGTAGACATTAAAATGATGTAAAAGTTTTTAATAATATGAAGAGATGCTCTTGATATTTGTCCTAAAATAATATATTTAGTATGATTAGAGCATTGTAAAAGTATACATATACTTGTGTATAGGCCTGGAAACTACTTTGAAAGAGTATCAACCAAAATATTTATACCATTTATTTTACCATTTATTTCTAAAGAGTGGTAGGGAATTCATACAAAAGATACTTCACAATTAATGTCATTAAAAATACCTATACCATTTATCATCCTGAGGAGAAGGACATTTGATATAAGTCATTTTCTCAAAAGCTACACAAACTTCCTAAGTATATAAGGCTTTGTGCCCTTTCTTTTCTGAATGTGTCATTGGAAGAGTTTTACTTCCTGACATCAAGTTCTTTAATGGTAGAAAAGAGGAGCTGCAGGTGTTTCTCACCAGGTGCCTCCTGATGGCAGCAGGCAGAGTTCACTGGGTATTTTTGTTCAAAGCCAAAATAGCACCTACTATTCTCATTCCTTCTCTTTAAAAGCCTTCATTGTTATACTATGATTCAAAAGTAGAATTACTCGCTTCCACCCACACCAAAAACAGTATGGTCATGACACTCTGCAAATTCAATAAATGTTTCAAACATCATGAACACTCATCCCCAGTTGAGAATGTTTTATGAGTAAAAGACATTACGATATTGTCTGCTATGCAGCCTTATAACTTCCATACTGGGGTTTAAACTGTTGATGTTGCTGACAAATTATCGTTATTTTAGTGACCAGTAGCCTCATGTGATGAAGGAAGCAAAATGGCAACAAGTTCTCATAAATACCACAATGTTTATATTAATCAACAAAACTGATTTGTTTTGCTCACCAGTATAACTGAACTTCTAATCTGGACTGGAGAGAAAGGGAAGGTGGGGGTGGGGGTGGGGTGAAGTGGGGACAATTTGGCCACGCTACTTGATGTCAATATAATACAAGTATAAATTTTAAATTTTTATGGTATAGTAAAGGAAAAAAAAAACTCCCATAAAAGAGATAGATCTCCTCTACAGAAGAATTCCAAATAATTTGAGTAGATATTGCCCCTCAAGGAGGTGGGACTTAACTCTGCATCCCTGAGTGTGAGCTGTGCTTAGTGACTTGTTTCCAAAGAGTAAGAGTATGGAAGGATGAAAAAAGTAGCTTTACAGTGGCGATCCGGACAAGCACCACCTCTACCACGTGATCAAGGTTAACATCACTAGTGATAAGTTATGCTGACAGTATACTCTCTTGATATGTTATAATGAGAATGGCATTTCACTTCTGTGATCTTCCACAACCATATACTAATCATGAGGAAAAACTTCAAACAAACCCAAAATGAGAGACATTCTATAAAAAAGCTTGATTTCAAAACTGTTAAGGTCATCACAAGACAAAAACAAACAAACAAAACACAAGAACAGAAAGTCTGAGAAACTAGCATAGACCAAAGAAGGTTAAGGAGACATGTAATGTCTCCTGGATGATTCTGGAACAGAAAAAGGACAGTATTAAAAAACTATTAAAATTTGAATAAAGTATAGAGATTAGTTAATAGTAATGAACTAATGTTGGTTTCTTAGTGGTAACAAATGTACGATAGTAATATAAGATGTAAATAATAGGAAAAACTCAGTGAAGCGTATTTGGGAACTCTCTGTAATAACTTTGCAACTTTTCTGTAAATCTAAAACTATTCTAAAATTAAAAGTTTATTTAAACAAAAAATAAATTTAAAAGTACCACAAAAATATCTGTCCTGTTAGAATTTTTTTTTTAAGTTATGGGTAAAAATGAACATTAAAACTGGAATTAATTAGATAATAAAAGAATAGTATGAACAGTTTTATGTTAACAAATTTAATAACTGAGATGAAAGGAACAAATTTTCTGAAAATGACAACTTACCATGACTGAAACAAAACAGAAAATATGAATACCCCTATTAAGTAATCAAATTCATTATTAAACACCATCCCAGGGCTTCCCTGGTGGCACAGTGGTTGAGAATCTGCCTGCCGATGCAGGGGACACGGGTTCGTGCCCCGGTCCAGGAAGATCCCACATGCTGCGGAGCAGCTGGGCCCGTGAGCCATGGATGCTGAGCCTGCGCATCTGGAGCCTGGGCTTCGCAATGGGAGGGGCCACAGCAGTGAGAGGCCCGCGTACCACAAAAAAAAAAAAAAAAAAAAAAAAAACACCATCCCAAACTCTAGGCCCAGATAGATGGGCCTAGATCAGTCTGTCACTGATGCAGTCTGTTGCACATTTAGGGGAAGAATAACACAAATCTCATGCTAACTCTATCATAAAATTAAAAAGGGGAAAACAATTCTTATTTTATGAAGCTGACATAATCTTAAGAGCAAACCTGATAAAGATATGACAAAAAAGAAAAGCACAAATCAACATCTCTCAAAAATATGTACACAAGCATCATTTTTTTTTAAGTCAAATGTTTTAAGCAATACATAAAAAGAATAACACACCATTAGCAAGCAGGGTTATCTGAGGTATGCAAGGTTGGTTTAACATTTGAAAATCAATATACATAACTTACCATGTTCAGACTAAAAACAAAAATCCATATGATAATCTCAATAGACCAGGAGTAAACATCTGACACAATGTAACAGCCATTCATGATTAAAACCCTCAGTCAACTAGGAACAGAATAGAACTCACTTCATCTGATATAGGGAATCTATGAAAAACCAATAACTGACATTACACTGTATGGTGAAATATTGGGCATTTTCTCACTAAACAATAATAAGACAAAAATGCCAATCCTCACTACACCTATTGAATGGGGATCCATCTATTACAATAAGGCAAGTATTGCGTGGGCCAAAATGTTTGTTGTTTTTTCCATAAGATGGCTCTAGCAACACTTAGTTGTTTTTAACTTCATTCGAAACAATTTTGTTAGACTGTATTGTGACAGCAGTCATATCAGCATGCATTAAAAAAAGACATCAAAATTGGTGAATTTTTGTGTAGCCATTTTAATATTGAAGATGGAAGGAAAAAAGGAACATTTTCAGTATCTTATGCCTTATTATTTCAAGAAAGGTCAAAACCAACTAAAACAGACAAAAAGATTTGTGCAGTTTGTGGAGAAGGTGCTGTGACTGATCGAACGTGTCAAAAGTGCTTTGCGAAGTTTCGTGCTGGAGATTTGTCACTGGACGATGCTCCACGGTCAGGTAGGCCAGCTGAAGTTGATAGTGATCAAATCAAAACAATAATTGAGAAAAATGAATGTTACATCACACTGGAGAGAGCTGACATACTCAAAATATACAAATCAAGCATTGAAAATAAAGCACCACCTTGGTTATGTGAATCGCTTTGATGTTTGGGTTCCATATAAGTTAAGCGAAAAAAACCTTCTTGACATACTTCCACATAAGATTCTCTACTGAAATGTAATGAAAATGTTCCGTTTTTAAAACAAATTGTAACGGGCGATGAAAAGTGTATACTGTACAACAATGGGCAACAGAAGAGATCCTGAGGCAAGTGAAATGAACCACCACCAACCACACCAAAGGCAGGTCTTCAACCAAAGAAGGTGATGTTGTGTATATGACGGGATTGGAAGGGACTCCTCCATTATGAGCTCCTGCCGTAAAACCAAACGATTAATTCCAACAAGTACTGCTCCTAATTAGACCAACTGAAAGCGGTACTTGACAAAAAGCGTCCAGAATTAGTCGACAGAAAACACATAATCTTCCAACAGGATAACTCAAGACCGCATGTTTCCTTGATGACCTGGCAAAAACTGTTATAGCTTGGCTGGGAAGTTCGGACTCATCCGCCGTATTCACCACACATTTCACCTTCGGATTTCCATTTATTTTGGTCTTTACAAAATTCATTTTGTGCAAAAAATTTCAGTTCCCTGGAAGACTATAAAAGCCACCTGGAACAGTTCTTTGCTCAAAAAGATAAAACGTTTTGGGAAGATGGAATTATGGAGTTGCCTGAAAAATGGCAGAAGGTAGTGGAACAAAAGGATGAATACGTTGTTCAATAAAGTTCTTGGTGGAAATGAAATATGTATCTTTTATTTTCACTTAAAAAAACCAAAGGCACTTTTTGGCCCACCCAATAAAAGAATTAAAAGGAATACTGATTAGAAAGGAAGAAGCAAAACAGTCTCTATTTGCAGCTGACATAATTGCCTACTTGAAAAATTTTTTAAAGTCTATAAAATAGCTACTAAAGAGTAAATTTGAAAATTTTGCAGGGTAAAAGAACAATATACAAAAAAACCTTGCATTTTTACATACATGGCATTCAACAATTTAAAAAATGATTTTTAAAATTACATTTACAATACCATCAAAAATAAATTTGGAATTAGAAAATAAGAGAGGGAGAGCTTAAAGATGGCAGAAGAGTAAGACGCGGAGATCACCTTCCTCCCCACAAATACATCAGAAATACATCTACATACGGAACTGCTTGTACAGAACACCTACTAAACGCTGGCAGAAGACCTCAGACCTCCCAAAAGGCAAGAAAATCCCCACGTACCCGGTGTAGGGCAAAAGAAAAAATAAAAAACAGAGACAAAAGAATAGGGACGGGACCTGAACCAGTGAGAGGCAGCTGTGAAGGAGGAAAGGTTTCCACACACCAGAAAGCCCCTTCGCGGGTGGAGACTGCGGGTGGTGGAGAGGGGGGAGCTTCCGAGCTGCGGAGGAGAGCGCAGCCACAGGGGTGCGGAGGGCAAAGCGGAGAAACTCCCGCACAGAGGATCGGTGCCGACCAGCACTCACCAGCCTGAGGCTTGTCTGCTCACCCGCCGGGGCAGGCGGGGGCTGGGAGCTGAGGCTCCAGCTTCGGTCGGATCCCAGGGAGAGGACTGGGGTTGGCAGCGTGAACACACCCTAAAGGGGCTAGTGAGCCACAGCTAGCCGGGAGGGAGTCGGGAAGAAGTCTGGAGCTGCCGAAGAGGCAAGAGACTTTCTCCTGCCTCTTTGTTTCCTGGTGCGCGAGGAGAGGGGATTAAGAGCACCGCTTAAATGAGCTCCAGAGACGGGCGCGAGCAGCGGCTATCAGAGCAGACACCAGAGACGGGCATGAGACGCTAAGGCTGCTGCTGCTGCCACCAAGAAGCCTGTGTGTAAGCACAGGTCACTGTCCACAGCTCCCCTCCCGGGAGCCTGTGCAGCCTGCCACTGTCAGGGTCCCGTGATCCAGGGACAACTTCCCCGGGAGAATGCACGCACGCATCAGGCTGTTGCAACATCATGGTGGCCCCTGCCACCGCAGGCTCGCCCCGCATCTGTACCCCTCCCTCCCCCTGGCCTGAGTGAGCCAGAGCCCCCGAATCAGCGGCTCCTTTAACCCCGTCCTGTCTGAGCGAAGGACAGACGCCCTCAGGTGACCTACACGCAAAGGCGGGTCCACCCAAAGCTGAACCCCAGGAGCTGTGGAAACAAAGAAGAGAAAGGGAAATTTCTCCCAGCAGCCTCAGGAGCAGCGGATAAAGCTCCACCACCAACTTGATGTACCCTGCATCTGTGGAATATATGAATGGACAACGAACCATCCCAAATTGAGGAGGTGGACTTTGGGAGCAAAGATATATATTTTTTTCCCATTTTTCTTTTTTGAGTGTGTATGTGTATGCTTCTGTGTGTGATTTTGTCTGTATAGCTTTGCTTTTACCATTTGTCCTAGGGTTCTGTCCGTCCGTTCTTTGTTTTTGGTTTTTTTTTTTCCTTTAAAAATTTTTTTTCTTAATAATTATTTTTTATTTTAGTAACTTTATCATTTTATTTTACTTTATTTTATTTTATTTTATCCACTTTCTTTATTTCTTTCTATTTTTTCTCCCTTTTATTCTGAGCCGTGTGGATAAAAGGCTCTTAGTGCTCCACCCAGGTGTCAGTGCTGTGCCTCTGAGGTGGGAGAGCCAACTTCAGGACACTGGTCCACAAGAGACCTCCAAGCTCCACGTAATATCAAACGGTGAAAATCTCCCAGAGATCTCCATCTCAACCCCAAGACCCAGCTTCACTCAACGTCCAGCAAGCTACAGTGCTGGACACCCTATGTCAACAACTAGCAAGACAGGAACACAACCCCATCAATTAGCAGAGAGGCTGCCTAAAATCATAATAAGTCCACAAACACCCCAAAACACACCACCAGACGTGGACCTGCCCACCAGAAAGACAAGATCCAGCCTCATCCACCAGAACATAGGCACTAGTCCTCTCCACCAGGAAGCCTACACAATCCACTGAACCAACCTTAGCCACTGGGGACAGACAACAAAAACAAAGGGAACTACGAACATGCAGCCTGTGAGAAGGAGACCCCAAACACAGTAAGTTAAGCAAAATGAGAAGACAGAAAAACACACAGCAGATGAAGGAGCAAGGTAAAAACCCACCAGATTTAACAAATGAAGAGGAAATAGGCAGGCTACATGAAAAAGAATTCAGAATAACGATAATAAAGATGATCCAAAATCTTGGAAATAGAATAAGCACAAGAAACGTTTAACAAGGACCTAGAAGAACTAAAGAGCAAACAAACAACGATGAACAACACAATAAATGAAATTAAAAATTCTCTAGAACGGATCAATAGAATAACTGCGGCAGAAAAATGGATAAGTGAGCTAAAAGATAAAATAGTGGAAATTACTGCAGAGCAGAATAAAGAAAAAAGAATGAAAAGAACCGAGGACAGTCTCAGAGACCACTGGGACAATATTAAACGCACCAACATTCGAATTATAGGGGTCCCAGAAGAAGAAGAGAAAAAGAAAGGGACTGAGAAAATATTTGAAGAGATTATAGTTGAAAACTTACCTAATGTGGGAAAGGAAAGAGTTAATCAAGTCCAGGAAGCACAGAGAGTCCCATACAGGATAAATCCAAGGAGAAACACGCCAAGACACATATTAATCAAACTATCAAAAATTAAGTACAAAGAAAACATATTAAAAGCATCAAGGTAGGGCTTCCCTGGTGCCGCAGTGGTTGAGAGTCCACCTGCCGATGCAGGGGACACGGGTTCATGTCCTGTTCCGGGAAGATCCCACATGCCACGGAGCGGCTAGGCCCGTGAACCATGGCCACTGAGCCTGAGCGTCAGGAGCCTGTGGTCTGCAACGGGAGAGGCCGCAACAGTGAGAGGACCGTGAACCACAAAAAAAAAAAAAAAAAATCAGCAAGGTAAAAACTACAAATAACACATAAGGGAATCCCCATAAGGTTAACAGCTGATCTTTAAGGAGAAACGCTACAAGCCAGAAGAGTGGCAGGCCACATTTAAAATGATGAAGGAGAAAAACCTACAACCAAGATTACTCTACTCAGCAAGGATCTCATTCAGATTTGATGGAGAAATTAAAACCTTTACAAACAAGCAAAAGCTAAGAGAATTCAGCCCCACCAAACCAGCTTTACAACAAATGCTAAAGGAACTTCTCTGGGCAGGAAACACAAGAGTAGGAAAAGACCTACAATAACAAACCCAAAACAATTAAGAAAATGGGAATAGGAACATACATATCTATAATTACCTTAAATGTAAATGGATTAAATGCTCCAACCAAAAGACATACACTGGCTGAATGGATACACAAAAAGACCCATATATATGCTGTGTACAAGAGAACCACTTCAGATGTAGGTACACATACAGACTGAAAGTAAGGGGAAGGAAAAAGATATTCCATGCAAATGGAAAACAAAAGAAAGCTGGAGTAGCAATTCTCACATCAGACAAAATAGACTTTAAAATAAAGACTATTACAAGAGACAAAGAAGGAAACTACATAATGATTGAGGGATTGATCCAAGAAGAAGATATAAAAATTGTAAATATATATGCAGCCACATAGGAGCACCTCAATACATAAGGCAAATACTAACAGCCATAAAAGGGGAAATCGACAGTAACACAATCATAGTAGGGGCCTTTAACACCCCACTTTCACCAATGGACAGATCATCCAAAATGAAAATAAATAAGGAAACACAAGCTTTAAATGATACATTAAAAAAGATGGACTTAATTGATATTTATAGGACATTCCATCCAAAAACAACAGAATACACTTTCTTCTCAAGTGCTCATGGAACGTTCTCCAGGATAGATCATAACTTGGGTCACAAACCAAGCTTTGGTAAATTTAAGAAAACTGAAATTGTAACTAGTACTTTTCCAACCACAACGTTGAGAGACTAGATATCAATTACAGGAAAAAAATCTGTAAAAAATACAAACACATGGAGGTTAAACAATACACTACTTAATACCGAAGAGAACACTGAAGAAATCAAAGAGGAAATAAAAAAATAACTAGAAACAAATGACAATGAAAACACGACGACCCAAAACCTATGGGATGCAGCAAAAGCAGTTCTAAGAGGGAAGTTTAGAGCAATACAATCCTACCTTAAGAAACAAGAAACATCTCAAATGAACAACCTAAACTTACACCTAAAGCAATTAGAGAAAGAAGAAGAAAACACCCCAAAGTTAGCAGAAGGAAAGAAATCATAAAGATCAGATCACAAATAAATGAAAAACAAATGAAGGAAATGATAGCAACAATGAATAAAACTAAAAGCTGGTTCTTTGAGAAGATAAAATTGATAAACCATTAGCCACACTCATCAAGAAAAAAGGGAGAAGACTCAAATCAATAGAATTAGAACTGAAAAAGGAGAAGTAACAACTGTCACTGCAGAAATACAAAAGATCATGAGAGATTACTACAAGCATCTCTATGCCAATAAAATGGACAACCTGGAAGAAATGGACAAATTCATAAAAATGCACAACCTGCTGAGACTGAACCAGGAAGAAATAGAAAATACAAACAGACCAATCACAAGCACAGAAATTGAAACTGTGATTAAAAATCTTCCAAAAAATAAAAGCCCAGGACCAGATGGCTTCACAGGCGAATTCCATCAAACATTTAGAGAAGAGCTAACACCTATCCTTCTCAAACTCTTCCAAAATATAGCAGAGGAAGGAACACTCCCAAACTCATTCTATGAGGCCACCATCACCCTGACACCAAAACCAGACAAAGATGTCACAAAGAAAGAAAACTGCAGGACAATATCACTGATGAACATAGATGCAAAAATCCTCAGCAAAATATTAGCACACAGAATCCAACAGCACAGGAAAAGGATCATGCACCATGATCAAGTGTGGTTTATCCCAGGAATGCAAGGATTCTTCAATATATGCAAATCAATCAATGTGATACACCATATTAACAAATTGAAGGAGAAAAACCATATGATCATCTCAATCGATGCAGAGAAAGCTTTTGACAAAATTCAAAACACATTTATGATAAAAACCCTGCAGAAAGTAGGCATAGAGGGAACTTTCCTCAACATAATAAAGGCCATATATGACAAACCCACAGCCAACATCGTCCTCAATGATGAAACACTGAAACCATTTCCAGTAAGATCAGGAACAAGACAAGGATGCCCACTCTCACCACTATTATTCAACAGAGTTTTGGAAGTTTTAGCCATAGCAATCAGAGAAGAAAAAGAAATAAAAGGAATCCAAATCGGAAAAGAAGAAGTAAAGCTGTCACTGTTTGCAGATGACATGATACTATACATAGAGAGTCCTAAAGATGCTACCAGAAAACTACTAGAGCTAATCAATGAATTTGGTAAAGTAGCAGGATACAAAATTAATGCACAGAAATCTCTGGCATTCCTATACACTAATTATGAAAAATCTGAAAATGAAATTAAGAAAATACTCCCATTTAGCATTGCAACAAAAAGAGTAAAATATCTAGTAATAAACCTACCTAAGGAGACAAAAGACCTGTATGCAGAAAATTATAAGACACTGATGAAAGAAATTAAAGATGATACATATAGATGGAGAGATATACCATGTTCTTGGATTGGAAGAATCAACATTGTGAAGATGACTCTACTACCCAAAGCAATCTACAGATTCAATGCAATCCCTATCAAACTGCCACTGGCATTTTTACAGAACTAGAACAAAAAATTTCACAATTTGTATGGAAACACAAAAGACCCTGAATAACCAAAGCAATCTTGAGAATGAAAAACGGAGCTGGAGGAATCAGGCTGCCTGACTTCAGACTATACTACAAAGCTACAGTAATCAAGACAGTATGGTACTGACACAAAATCAGAAATATAGATCAATGGAACAGGATAGAAAGCCCAGAGATAAACCCACGCACCTATGGTCACATTATCTTTGATAAAGGAGGCAAGAATATACAGTGGAGAAAAGACAGCCTCTTCAATAAGTGGTGCTGGGAAAATTGGACAGCTGCATGCAAAAGTATGAAATTAGAATACCCCCAAACAACCATACACAAAAATAAACTCAAAATGGATTAAAGACCCAAATGTAAGGCCAGACACTATCAAACTCTTAGAGAAAAACATAGGCAGAACACTCTATGACAGCAAGATCTATCAATCACAGCAAGACCCTTTTTGACCCACCTCCTAGAGAAATGGAAATAAAAACAAAAATAAACAAATGGGACCTAATGAAACTTCAAAGCTTTTGCACAGCAAAGGAAACCATAAATAAGGTCAAAAGACAACCCTCAGAATGGGAGAAAATATTTGCAACCGAATCAACTGAGAAAGGATTAATCTCCAAAATTTACAAGCAGCTCATGCAGCTCAATAACAAAAAAACAAACAACCCAATCCAAAAATGGGCAGTAGACCTAAATAGATATTTCTCCAAAGAAGATATAAAGATTGCCAACAAACACATGAAAGAATGCTCAACATCATTAATCATTAGAGAAATGCAAATCAAAACTACAGTGAGATATCATCTCACACCAGTCAGAATGGCCATCATCAAAAAATCTACAAACAATAAATGCTGGAGAGCATGTTGAAAAAAGGGAAGCCTCTTGCACAGTTGGTGGGAATGTAAATTGATACAGCCACTACAGAGAACAGTATGCAGGTTCCTTAAAAAACTAAAAATAGAACTACCATATGACCCAGCAATCCCACTACTGGGCATATACCCTGAGAAAACAATAACTCAAAAAGAGTCATGTACCAAAATGTTCATTGCAGCTCTATTTATAATATCCAGGATATGGAAGCATCCTACGTGTCCCTCAACAGATGAATGGATAAAGAAGATGTGGACCATATATACAATGGAATATTAGTCACCCATTAAAAGAAACAAAATTGAGTTATTTGTAGTGAGGTGGATGGACCTAGAGTCTGTCATACAGAGTGAAGTAAGTCAGAAAGAGAAAAACAAATACCATATGCTAACACATATATATGGAATCTAAGAAGAAAAAAAAGGGTATGAAGAACCTAGGGGGAAGTCAGGAATAAAGACACAGACCTACTAGAGAATCGACTTGAGGATATGGGGAGGGGGAAGGATAAGCTGTGACAAAATGAGAGAGTGGCATGGACATATATACACTACCAAATGTAAAATAGATAGCTAGTGGGAAGCAGCCACATAGCACAGGGAGATCAGCTCGGTGCTTTGTGACCACCTAGAGGGGTGGGATAGGGAGGGTGGGAGGGAGGGAGACACAAGAGGGAAGAGATATGGGAACATATGTATATGTATAACTGATTCACTTTGTTATAAAGCAGAAACTAACACACCATTGTAAAGGAATTATACTCCAATAAAGATGTTAAAAAAATAAAAATTAAATTAAAAAAAAGAAAATAATCAAAAATAATGTTAGCAGAGTAACATCAAAATGTGCAGACTAAAAAAATACAAAACATTGCTGAAGGAATTTTTTAAATGAATATTACATATATATGTGTGTGTATATATATGTATGTAATATCTATGTTATATATATACACTGGCATAACTTACATAGTTATTTGATACTTAACAGAGGCACCAAAGCAAACTAATGGAGAACTGAAAATCTTTTCAATAAATGGTAATGGAACAACTGACTATCCATATGGGAAAACATAAACCATGACCCCTACCTAATACCACACACAAAAATTAATTCAAGGTGTCTCACAGACCTAAAGTAAAAGCTAAAACCATAAAACTTTTAGAGAAAACATAGGAGAATATCTTCATGACTTTGGGTAGGCAAATGTTTCTTGGGCAAGTCATAGAAAGTAATAAGCATTAAAATTTGATAAATTATAATTCATCAAAATTTTAAACTTAAGTTCATGAAAAGATGGCATTTCAAAAGTGAGTAAACAAGGCAGAATTATGTGCAAAACATATCTGATAAAGGATGTTATCCAGATTATACAAAGAGCACCTCCATCTCAAGAATAAAGAGATAAATAACCTAAAAACTGAGCAGAAGTTTTAATCAGTAACTTCACAAAAGAAGATATACAAATGGCCAATTAATACATGAGAAGTTAATAGTAAAAACTGGAAATAGTCTGTGTCCATCAACAGGAGACTGGATAAACTGTGGCACATTCATTCAATAGGATACTATTCAGCAATAAAAAATGAATAAATTACTGAAACATGCAAAAATATGGATGAAGCTCAAAAACTTTATGCAGTGTGAAAGATATCTTACACATAGGAACACCTATTTGGTTTGATTCATATGAAATTCTAGAAAATGCAAAACAAATCTACGATGAAAAAAATCAGGACAGCAATTGCCTCTGGAGATGTGGGGCAGAGAGTGAGTGCGACAGGACATGAGGGAAATTTCTGGGACCTTGGTAACATTCTGCATCTTAATAGGGGGTTTGAACTACACAGCAATAAGTATTTGTCAAAATTCAGCAAGTGTGTAGTTTACATTTCGTTGCATATACATTTTTTTAATTAAAAATTTTTTTCTTCCATTTTTATTGAGATGCAATTGGCACACAGCACTGTGTAAGTTTAAGGTGTACAGCATGATAATCTGACCTACATACATCATGAAATGATGACCATAATAAGTTTAGTGAACATCTATCACCTCATAGAATAGAAAAAATATTTTTTCCTTGTGATGAGAACTCCTAGAATTTACTCTAACAGCTTTCATATATAACGTCCAGCAGTGTTAATGATATTTATCACATTGTCCGTTACATCCCCAGTATTTATTTACCCTATTACTGGAAGTTTGTACCTTTTGATTGCCTTTATCCAATTGCCCCTCCCCTCACCCCCCCCTCAAGGAGCCATAAAACTGATCTCTTTTCCTATGAGTTTGTTTGTTTATTTTCGAAATATAATTGACCTACAACACTATGTTAGTTCCTGGTACACAACATAGTGATTCCATTTATTTATATATAATTTTTAAATCCAACAAAATAATTTATAAATGAATAAATGAATCTAGTTAAAGATACATACGCATGAGGAAGTATGTAGGGGGAAATATATTGAACACTGCAATTTACTTTGAAATGTATCCAAAAGAATATAATGACTTAATGCATAGATAGAGCAATGGGTACATGAACAGATACATGGTAAACAGTAGAATAAAAGGGTAATGGTAGAATCCAGGTGGTGGGTATATTGGTCTTTGCCCTAAAATTATTTCAAAATCTCTGAATGTTCATAATAAAATATTAGAAAAACCGAAATTAAGGACAATTTAGAAGTAAACTATGCTAAATATAAAAAACTATAGAATAAGGTTAAATTTATGGTGATAATAGTTTGAAGTGATGATGCAGTCAACGAACTGTTACACTAGGAGAAAGTACTTGAGAAACTGGAGAAAATACTTGAGAAACAGTTGTACTTGAGAAAGTACATTGAAGTACACTGAGATAGAGGGTTGTATTCAAGGTCGTATGTTGACATTGAGGTTACAGATGAGGTGCCACTTTTTAAGTGGTTCCGAGTGTGTCTATGGAACTAAAAGGCTGGTACAGTAAAGGAAAAGATCATTAATACAAAGTTCCAGGAATGAAGAAGCCAGATATTGAAGGGTGGCAACTGGATTTGCCAAGAATGACGATAGGCATCAAAGTTACAGGGAAGACCATGTGATGTGATAGGGACACTATGAGGAAAGGGATTATGTATTTCCAGAAGGAGCAGGTTTTGTTCAAGGAGAGAGTCCTGGTCTAGAAGTACCAATAAAGCACAAGGAGGATGCCTACTCTAACATCTGCTCTTGAGGTACATGGAGCATGAGGGAAGAAAAAAAATACAGCCTTTTTAAGAGAGTTGAACCCAGAGAAGACACCTATGTTTCAGTTACAATAAGAAGAGAACATGCAAGGAGAAGAGGAAAAACAGGACAGCTTACTGATCAGCACTGCAGGTCCCAGAAGACACAGGGGAGGCTCTGGGAGCCAGGAATGAGGGGCTGGTCACATACAGGACAGTACACAGATGAAAAAGAAAATGGGATTGATAATAAATGCTCAGGAAGATTATATTTTCTAGAGGTGACTGCAGTAAACAGCAATGTGTGGCATGATGAGTTTAATCCTCACAGGCTTTTGGAGGAAAGAATAATCAAGTCCAGTGCTGTGGACAGAAATGCTCCCAGAAAACAAGTCAAACTTCACTCCTCTCTCAAGCAGCATCTAGATGTATGGTTAGAATAAAACCGAAGAAAGGAAAAGAATAGGATTAATCAGAAAAAAATATCAGAAATTATTACAAAGTAAAACAAATTTTAAAGATGTAGACTGATGAAACAACAAAAAACAACAGTCTACGTCTGTTTTTCAGATGTAGACTGAAGAACAACAACTGGTTCTTTGGAAAGATTAATAAAACAAACTTCTTCAAAGCCTTATCAAGAAAAAATGAAGAAAAACTAAATAACCAATATTAGTCATGAAAAGGGGAACATAACTAGAAATACAAAGATATCTGGGGGTTTTGGAAAATTTCAAATGTGTACAGAAGTAGAAAAAATACACTAATGAATCTGGTATCCATTAGCCAGCTTCAGTAATTGCTAATTCCTGGCTAATTTTGTTTCATCTCTATCCCCTATCACTCCCCACAGCCTAGATGATTTCAAAGCAAATCTCAGACATCAGATGATTTCATCTGTAAATAATCAGTATGTATCACTAAAAGGTAGTAGCTTTTTTTAAAGATAGCCACTATATCATCATCGTGCTTTCAGTATTTATATTTCTGTTTTTACATTTCCCAGTCATCTTATAATATTTTAGTTTGTTTGAACCAGAATCCAAACAGTCTCTACATTGTTATTGGTTGATAGGTCTTTTCTGTTTCTTTTAATGCATGTTTCCCTATCTTTTCCTTGTAATTTTTTTGTTGAGGAAACTGCCTTTTGTCCTATGGTTTACCCACAGCCTGGATTTTGTTGATTACATCTGCAGTGTCATTTAGTATGTTTCTTTGTTCTCTTCATTTGCTGAAAACTGGCAGTCAGATCCAGAAACTCTATAAGATTCAGGTTCCATTATTTGACAAAACAACTTATTTTATAGGTGACATTGGGTACTTCCATCGGGATCCGATTCTCTGCTTTTGTGATATAACAGCCATTGATAATCATTGGCCACATCAATTAATTCACTGGGGATGAAAACTGGTGATATTCTATCATCAAAATAATGGTCAGAGAGTATTCTATACAGCTTCATGTTCTCTTGGAACATCTATTATGAAAATCACGTCTTGAATCAGTAAGAAACGTTAACAGACTAATTACCATACAAGAAATTTAAAAGGTAATTAATGAAACATCCATGTTTTAGGGACTCATTTTCCCAAAGCTTCAAGGATTCAGACCACAGAAAAAGATGAAAAACTTCACAGTTCATTTTATGAAGCAATAACCATTTTGATATGAAACCCAATAAGAGTGTAATGAAAAGAAAATTATAAACCAGTTTCATTGTGAAGATTAAAAAAAAATTATTAGCAAAATGAACCCAGCAATATAGTAAAATAATTTAAAATAATAACCAATTGGGATGGATCCAGAAACATGAGAGGTGGTTAAACATTAGAAAATTATTTACATAAAAAAATGGATGTTCCTTCTCACTTCAATTATTGAACATCGTTCTGGCTATTTTAGTAGTGCAAACAAAACGTACAGTTGTTTAAAGTTTGAAGATGATATGACTACGTACCAGAAAAATCCAAGACTTCAACCTAAAAGCTGCTACCAAAAAAGAAAATACAAATAAGTAGGCTGGAATAAAATTAATATACAAGAATTGATGGCTTTCACATTTGCAAACAATAACCACCTAGAAAGAATAATGGAATAAATGCTGTAAAATCAATAGCAATTAAAATACAAAATATCTAAGAATAAACATACAAGAAATTCACAAGACTTAAATAAAGAAAAGTTTTAAATGTTCTTGACGGACTCTAAAAGGTGAACAAATAAAAGCATACCATATTCCTAGATAGGAAGATTACACATCATAGAAATGTTATGTCTCCTTAAATTTACCTATGAATGTAGGGTAATCTTAACTCCAAAATTTATATGGAACAATAAACAAGCAAGAATATCCAGGGGGAAAAATCTGAGGAAAAAAATCAGAGTATTGAAAGGGACTGGCCCGAAGAGGCATGAAAACATTATGAAGCCACAATAACTAAAGCATTGTGGTAGCAGCCCATGAAGAGATAATCAGTGGATTAGAACAGAAGTGCAAAAATGAACCCAAATGCATACAAAGATTTAGTATTATTAAAGAGCATCTTAAATCAGTAAGGAAAAGATAGCTTAGGCAATAAGGACAACTATTTAGCTGTTTGGAAAACTGGATCCCCCTTATACTTAGATAAACTCCCAAAAAGATGAAGGAATTTACAAAACATAAAAGTGTTAGAAGAAACCATTTGCAAATTCTTTTAGAATCTCAAATTGGGGAAGATAAGTAAAACTATGACACAACATCTAAAGAAAACCTGATAAAAAGACAAACTAGGCAAAGACAATTACAGCTAATAATATAAAAAGGGAAAGGTTTTTCAAGTATGTGAAATATAGGAAAAGTCTGGTCAGAGCATTAAAGTGTCTCTTCTGTAACACCTTTGTCGAAACAATGTGCTAATTACTTTTGCCTTACTGATAGGTGAAAAATAATATTTCCATGTAACTTAAGTTCATGCTACATATTTTTAATTTAAATTATCTGTATTCATTTCAAGGAAAAAAGGCTACTTTCCATAGTTTCTGTTGCAGGCGTAAACAAAGTTTTGATTTCAGTGGAAATACCCCCAAAATTGAAGTTTAACTGAGATGGGTCCAAATCTCACTCTGCACTTCATCAATATGTGTCTTTGCATAAATTACTTACTGTTACTGAGCTTGAGCATCTCTATCTGTAAGGAGTGCTAGTAATATCTACTGTGAACCCTGTGAGGGTTGTCGTTAAAAAGAAAATGAGACAACATTTGTGAAGTTCTGGGCACAGAGTAGGGATTTGACAGGTATTATCTTTTTTTGCTCCTTTCCTTGCCCTCACACCTAAAGAAGTTACACTTCCTCAAGCTGATCTGGATGGAGAACACTTTAAAAACACCTCAGAGTCACAGAATGTTCTAAGGAGAAAGGAGTGGAAGAGACAGCTAATAGGTCCCTTTCCTTTTACAAAGGGTAAAACTGAGGCCCTTCAGAGATGTTCCTAGGAGAACATCCACGAAGATGTGAATGAATAATGACAGTTTCCTCCCATCCTCCAGAAATTATCAAAACCACAAGTCACTCCAAAAACCCCAAACTCCAAACCTCAATAGGGCTTTTGGCTGGTTTTACCATGTCCCATGAAATCCTATAAATCAGCCTCCTCCACAAACTATCCAAGGTGGCAATCCAACAGTTAAAAAACAGTCACAATTTCTTTGCTAGCCTGTGTCTTTTCTAGAACTGCATAAACAAGTGTAGAAGAGTTAATGCTAAAAATGTCTCTTGGACACAGCACAAGGGCTCCACCTTCAGCTCTCAGACTGAAGAGGAATTCTTCAAAAATGCTGCTGAGTCCTCGAAAAGTAGATCTGAAATATAATGTTTTCTCATGAAATTGAAACCACACAACCTTTCACTTTTAAATATTTCAGTCCAGAATATTTATCTACTGTCCATAGGTGAAATGAAAGGTAAGAGTCTTACGATGTGCTATATTGATATTAAACAGACAAGATTTAAAATATATTATACTTTCTTTAAATTCTTCATGATGCTTGTCTTGGTGTCATTTTCTTTACTGCTGCAGCAGAGTCTGATAAGATCTTTCATTCTAATTCTTCTATGGTTTCACTCCACTGGACTTATGGTCTTATAATAAAGGAAAAGGTTAATACTTGTCCAGCAGGACTATCCATAAATTACCAACAATTTTTGAATATCCCACTAAATATACGCCAGTTTTTGAAGGGAAATTTTATCTGGACAAAGGAAAGCAAAATTCAATTCTATGAAAGGGCATAACTTGGACCTTGAATATTGACATCTACCAATGGGTAATGGTAAGGAATATCAGTTTATTAAATAAAAGCAAACTACCAAAAGATATCCCCATCATTCCACAGAATGAAACTCCCAAATCTAAATTGAATTCTAAAGTAGTTTATATAATTACATAACAGAGCGGACTAATCTTCCACCACATACTTTATGGTAATCTATTAAAGAAAGGTAACAAAGTGCCCGCTTCTTTACAAACTGTGGCATGTAGAAGGGATATTAGTCATTTTTCTACATTAAAAGGTATCAGTAGATGCGGATTATACAAATACATGCACAGACACTGAATCTTTCAAAATCCGATCATAAGAGTAAATTTGTTGCTAATTTCTCTCCATTTCTTTCTTCTTGCCTCAACTAGACTCAGATTTCTGAGTGTCAGTGAAAGGAAGTCATAGACATTCATGGTTATAGAACTGTGTCTAGGTAAGGAAAACTGGAAAATTAAACTTATGTGTTATACCCTGGAAAGTTTCTACATGCCTCCTAATGATGCCCAGAATTCTCATCTTTTTTGCCCTTAGGCTGTTTACAAGTCTGGAATCAGATGTTGCTACAGAGAAATGTGAGTACTGTGTGTCCCAGAGACCCTGAAATAGGGTTACAGCACCACCAGAGCAAGGATTGAAACTAAGTTCAAACTTCTGTTTTTCAACACCTAAAAAGTTTCCAAATCTTAGGCGGTTCCAGGATGTAATGGTGAGAACTCTGGACTCTGAATCCAAAGTTTCCAAGTCCTTGGCCATATAAAATCTCCTTCGTAAGAGTGAACAGTTAAAATTTGTAGAGCAATTGATATGTGCCTAGATTCTTGGTAAATATTTTCCATGTTTTTAATTTTCATAATGATCCAATGACTTAGTTTTCTTTTTTCTTTTTCTTTAATTGTAGTTGATGTACAACATTATACATTACAGGTGTACAATATAGTGATACGTAATTTTTAAAGATTATGCTCCATTAGAGTTATTATAAAATATTGGCTATATTCCCTGTGTTGTACAATCTATCTTCAGAGCTTATTTTATACATAATACTTTGTACATTTCTTTCATCCTTTGTTCTATCATTAAGAAAACCAAGTTTTAAAGAAATTAAGCCCAGTCATGTAGACGGACTAAGCAAGCCCAAACTCTTACTCCCCATGCTGTATACACAAATCACCCACAATAACCCTGGATGTAGATGAGTATCCAATTATATTCATTAAATACTTTTTAATAAATTTCTATTTGACAGACATTATGCCTGATGAAAATGAAGCACAGAAATGTTAAGGGGCTTGCCTAAGATCTCAGAGTAACTTCACAAATGCTAGGACTAGTCACAAATGCACTGACTCTCAGTCCTGAAGAGTAAACACGATGATATGATGAAAGACTCCAGGCTCTGGAAGCAGACATGTCCACATTCAAATCGCAGATCCACCATACACTAGCTGTGTTACCTAGTTGAAGTTACCCACTATTTCTTTTCAGTGATTTGGGAATAATAATAGTTTGCCAAACTGTTACAAGTATTGAAGCTACTATATAAAAAGGGTTTAGTACAAAGTATATATGCAAGTACTATTACTTTTCATTCCATGGAAACTAAGATCTCTTAGGTCATTTGCCCACAGTGAACAACTGTCCCAGGTCACCTCAACTGTTAGTGACCTTGGTTTTTCCACTTACCCCAAACATGAGAAATTTAACATCCTAGATGAATGAGCCTGGAGCATGGTTGTCCCCAAGGTCCCTTGCTGTAGCCTCTCCTCTTCTTCCTCATCTTCTTCTCCCTCCTCCTTTCTCTCTCTCTCTCTCTCTCTCTCTCTCTCTCTCTCTCTCTCTCTCTCTCACACACACACACACACACACACACACACACACACACAGTGTCCCAAATGCAAGAAAAAACAGTAAGATTACATTGTTTCACTCAATGGAAGCAACAGAATAAACACACACTCTACAGAAGGATGCCTGATTCAAGCATTGCTATCTTTTTGAAGATTAAAAAAAATGCTTCCACGACCTTCAAGATGGCAGAGGAGTAAGATGTGGAGATCACCTTCCTCCCCACAAATACATCAGAAATACATCTACATGTGGAACAACTCCTACAGAGCACCTGCTGAAAGCTGGCAGAAGACCTCAGACTTCCCAAAAGGCAAGAAACTTCCCACGTACGTGGGTAGGGCAAAAGAAAAAACAGAGACAAGAGAATAAGGCAGAGATGAAAGAATAGGGATGGGACCTGCACCTCTGGGAGCGAACTGTGAGGGAGGAAAGGTTTCCACACACTAGGAAGCCCCTTCGCGGGTGGAGACGGGGGGGTGGGGGGGTGGCAGGGGGGAAGCTTCGGAGCCACGAAGGAGAGCACAGCAACAGGGGTGCAGAGGGCAAAGCAGAGAGATTCCCGCACAGAGGATCGGGGCTGACCAGCCCTCACCAGCCCGAGAGGCTTGTCTGCTCACCCGCCGGGGCGGGCGGGGCTGGGAGCTGAGGCTTGGGCTTCGGTCGGATCCTAGGGAGAGGACTGGGGTTGGTGGTGTGAACACAGCCTGCAGGGGGTTAGTGCTCCACAGCTAGCCAGGAGGGAGTCCGGGAAAAAGTCTGGAACTGCCTAAGAGCCAAGAGACCATTGCTTCGGGTTGCACGAGGAGAGGGGATTCAGAGCACTGCCCAAAGAAAATGAGCTCCAGAGACAGGCACGAGCCGTGGCTATCAGCGCAGACCCCAGAGACGGGCATGAGACGCTAAGGCTGCTGCTGCCGCCACCAAGAAGCCTGTGTGCAAGCACAGGTCACTATCCACACCTCCCCTCCCAGAAGCCTGTACAGCCCGCCACTGCCAGGGTCCCGTGATCCAGGGACAACTTCCCAGGGAGAACACAGGGCGCACCTCAGGCTGTTGCAATGCCACGGGGGCCTCTGCCGCCACAGGCTCCGCCCCCCCGTCCTACCCCCTCCCTCCCCCCGCCGAGTGAACCAGAGCCCCCTAATCAGCTACTCCTTTAACCCCGTCCTGAGTGAAGAACAGATGCCCTCAGGCGACCTATGCGCAGAAGCAGGGCCAGATCCAAACCTGAACCCCAGGAGCTGTGTGAACAAAGAAGAGAAAGGGAAATTGCTCCCAGCAGACTCAGGAGCAGCGGATTAAATGTCCACAATCAACTTGATGTACCCTGCATCTGTGGAATACCTGAATAGACATCAAATATCCCAAAATTTATGTGGTGGACTTTAGGAGCAACTGTAGATTTGGAGTTTGCAAATCCCTACTCTAATTTGTTTCTGGTTTTATGTTTACCTTAGTTTACTATTTAGAGTTTATTATCATCGGTAGATTTGTTTATTGATTTGGTTGCTCTCTTCCTTTTTTTTTATATATATGGATATATATATTTTTTTCCTTTTTCTCTTCTTGTGAGAGGGTATGTGTATGCTTCTTTGCACGCTTCTTTGTATGATTTTGCCTGTATAGCTTTGCTTTTACAATTTCTCCCAGGGTTCTGTCAGTCCTTTTATTTTTCTTTTATTACATCTTTTTTTATTTTTAATTACTTTATTTTTTATTTTAATAACTTTTATTTATTTATATATATTTTTTTCTTTCTTTCTTTTTTTCTCCCTTTTCATCTGACGCATGTGGCTTACGGGGTCTTGCGCTCGGGCCAAGTGTCAGGCCTGCGCCTCTGAGGTCGGATACCTGATGTCAGAACACTGGTCCACCAGAGACCTCCCAGCTCCATGTAATATCAAACGGCGAAAGCTCTCCCAGAGATCTCCCTCTCAACACTAAGACCCAGCTCCACTCAACGACCAGCAAGCTACAGTGCTAGACACCTATGCCAAACAACTGGCAAGACAGGAACACAACCCCACCCATAAAAAGAGAGGCTGCCTAAAATCATAATAAGGTAACAGACATCCCAAAACAAACCAGCGGATGCGGTCCTGCCCACCAGAAAGACAAGATCCAGCCTCATCCACCAAAACACAAAGAGTCCCCTCCACCAGGAAGCCTACACAACCCACTGAACCAATCTTAGCCACTGCGGACAGACCAAAAACAATGGGAACTACGAACCTACGGACTGTGAAAAGGAGACACCAGACACAGTGAGTTAGGCATATAACAAGACAGAGAAACACACAGCAGATGAAGGAGCAAGTTAAAACCCACTAGACCAAACAAATGAAGAGGAAATAGGCAGTCTACCTGAAAAAGAATTCAGAATAATGACAGTAAAGATGATCCAAAATCTTAAAAATAGAATGGAGAAAATAAAAGAAACGTTGACCAAGGACCTAGAAGAACTAAAGAGCAAACAGAGATGAACAACACAATAAATGAAATTAAAAATTCTCTAGAAGGGATCAGTTGCAGAATAACTGAGGCAGAAGAATGGGAAAGTTACCTGGAAGATAAAATAGTGGAAATAAATACTGCAGAGCAGAATAAAGAAAAAAGAATGAAAAGAATTGAGGACAGTCACAGAGACCTCTGGGGCGACATTAAATGCACAAACATTGGAATTATAGGGGTCCAAGAGGAAGAAAAGAGAAAGAAAGGGACTGAGAAAATATTGGAAGAGATTATAGTTGAAACTTCCCTAATATGGGAAAAAAATAGTTAATCAAGTCCAGGAAGCACAGAGAGTCCCATACAGGATAAATCCAAAGAGAAACACGCCAAGACACATATTAATCAAACTATCAAAAATTAAATACAAAGAAAAAATATTAAAAGCAGCAAGGGAAAACAACAAATAACTCACAAGGGAATCCCCATAAGTTAACAGCTGATCTTTAAGCAGAAACTCTGCAGCCAGAAGGAGTGGCAGGACATATTTAAAGTGATGAAAGGGAAAAACGTATAACCAAGATTACTCTACACAGCAAGGATCTCATTCAGGTTCGACAGAGAAGTTAAAACCTTCACATACAAGCAAAAGCTAAGAGAATTCAGCACCACCAAACCAGCTTTACAACAAATGCTAAAGGAACTTCTCTAGGCAGAAAACACAAGAGAAGGAAAAGACCTACAATAACAAATCCAAAACAATTAAGAAAATGGTAATAGGAACATATGTATCAATAATTACCTTAAATGTAAATGGATTAAATGATCCAACCAAGACATAGAATGGCTGAATGGATATAAAAACAAGACCATACATATGCTGTCTACAAGAGACCCATTTCAGACCTAGGGACACATACAGACTGAAAGTGAGGGGATGGAAAAAGATATTCCATGCAAATGGGCATCAAAAGAAAGCTGGAGTAGCAATTCTCATATCAGACAAAATAGACTTTAAAACAAAGACTATTAGAAGAGACAAAGAAGGACACTACATAATGATCAAGGGATCAATCCAAGAAGAAGATATAACAATTGTAAACATTTATGCACCCAACATAGGAGCACCTCAATACATAAGGCAAATATTAACAGCCATAAAAAGGGAAATCAACAGTAACACAATCATAGTGGGGTACTTTAAAACCTCACTTTCACCAATGGACAGATCATACAAAATGAAAATAAGTAAGGAAACACAAGCTTTAAATGATACATTTAACAAGATGGACTTAATTGACATTTATAGGACATTCCATCCAAAAACAACAGAATACACTTTCTTCTCAAGTGCTCAAGGAACATTCTCCAGGATAGATCATATCTTGGGTCACAAATCAAGCCTTGGTAAATTTAAGAAACTGAAATCATATCAAGTATCTGTTTAGACCACAACGCTATGAAAATAGATATCAATTATAGGAAAAAATCTGTAAAAAATACAAACACCTGGAGGCTAAACCCTACGCTACTTAATAACCAAGAGATCACTGAAGAAATCAATGAGGAAATCAAAAAATACCTAGAAACAAATGAAAATGAAAACACAAAGACCCAAAACCTATGGGATGCAGCAAAAGCATTTCTAAGAGGGAAGTTTATACCATTACAATCCTACTTTAAGAAACAAGAAACATCTGAAATAAACAACCTAACCTTACACCAAAAGCAATTAGAGAAAGAAGAACAAAAAAACCCCAACGTTAGCAGAAGGAAAGAAATCAGAAAGATCAGATCAGAAATAAATGAAAAACAAATGAAGGAAATGATAGCAAAGATCAATAAAACTAAAAGCTGGTTCTTTGAGAAGATAAACAAAATTGATAAACCATTAGCCAGACTCATCAAGAAAAAAAGGGAGAAGACTCACATCAATAGAATCAGAAACGAAAAAGGAGAAGTAGCAACTGACACTGCAGAAATACAGTGAGAGATTACTACAAGCAACTCTGTGGCAATAAAATGGACAACCTGGAAGAAATGGACAAATTCTTAGAAACACACAACCTTCCGAGACTGAACCAGGAAGAAATAGAAAATATGAACAGACCAATCACAAACAATGAAATTGAAACTGTGATTAAAAATCTTCCAACAAACAAAAGCCCAGGACCCGCTGGCATCACAGGCGTATTCTATCAAACATAAGAGAAGAGCTAACACCTATCCTTCTCAAACTCTTCCACAATATAGCTGAGGCAGGAACACTCCCAAACTCATTCTACAAGGCCACCATCACTCTGATACCAAAACCAGACAAAGATGTCACAAAGAAAGAAAACTACAGGACAATATCACTGATGAACATAGATGCAAAAATCCTCAACAAAATACTAGCAAACAGAATCCAACAGCACATTAAAAGGATCATACACCATGGTCAAGTGGGGTTTATCCCAGGAACGCAAGGATTCTTCAATATATGCAAATCAATCAATGTGATACACCATATTAACAAGCTGAAGAAAAAAACCCATATCATCATCTCAGTAGATGCAGAAAAAGCTTTTGACCAAATTCAACACCTATTTATGATAAAAACCCTCCAGAAAGTAGGCATAGAGGAAACTTTCCTCAACATAATAAAGGCCATATATGAAAAACCCACAGCCACATCGTCCTCAATGGTGAAAAACTGAAACCATTTCCACGAAGATCAGGAACAAGACAAAGATGCCCACTCTCACCACTATTATTCAACAGGGTTTTGGAAGTTTTAGCCATAGCAATCAGAGAAGAAAAAGAAATAAATGGAATCCAAATCGGAAAAGAAGAAGTAAGGCTGTCGCCATTTGCAGATGACATGATACCGTGCGTAGAGAACCCTAAGGATGCTACCAGAAAACTACTAGAGCTAATCAATGAATTTGGTAAAGTAGCAGGATACAAAATTAATGCACAGAAATCTCTTACAATCCTATACACTAATGATGAAAACTCTGAAAGAGAAATTGGGGAAACACTCCCATTTACCATAGCAACAAAAAAAACAAAATACCTGGGAATAAACCTACCTAAGGAGATAAAAAACCTGTATGTGGAAAACTATAAGACACTGATGAAAGAAATTAAAGGTGATACAAACAGATGGAGAGATATACCATGTCCTTGGATTGGAAGAATCGACACTGTGAAAATGACTCTACTACCCAAAGCAATCTACAGATTCAATGCAATCCCTATCAAACTACCCATGGCATTTTTCACAGAACTACAACAAAAAATTTCACAATTTGTATGGAAACACAGAAGACCCCGAGTGGCCAAAGCAATCCTGAGAAAGTAAAACAGAGCTGGAGGAATCAGGCTCCTGGACTTCTGACTATACTACAAAGCTACAGTAATTAAGACAGTATGGTACTGGCACAAAAATAGAAATATAGAGCAATGCAACAGGATAGAAAGCCCAGAGATAAACCCAAACACATATGGTCACATTATTTTTGATAAAGGAGGCAAGAATATACAATGGAGAAAGGACAGACTCTTCAATGGGTGGTGCTGAGAAAACTGGACAGCTACATGTAAGAGAATGATTTAGAATACTCCCTAACACAATACACAAAAATAAACTCAAAATGGATTAAAGACCCAAATGTAAGGCCAGACACCATCAAACTCTTAGAGGAAAACATAGGCAGAACACTCTATGACATAAATCACAGCAAGATCCTTTTTGACCCAACTCCTAGAGAAGTGGAAATAAAAACAAAAATAAACACATGGGACCTAGTGAAACTTCAAAGCTTTTGCACAGCAATGGAAAACATAAACAAGATGAAAAGACAGCCCTCAGAATGGGAGAAAATATTTGCAAATGAAGCAACTGACCAAGGATTAATCTCCGAAGTTCATAGGCAGCTCATACAGCTCAATATCAAAAAAACAAACAACCCAATCCAAAAATGGGCAGAGGACCTAAATAGACATTTCACCAAAGAAGATATACAGATTGCCAACAAGCACATGAGGGAATGCTCAGCATTGCTAGTCATTGGAGAAGTGCGGGTCGGGGCTATGATGAGGTACCACCTCATGGCAGTTGGAATGGCCATCATCAAAAAAACCTACAAACAATAAATGCTGGAGAGGGTGTGGAGAAAAGTGAACCCTCTTGCACTGTTGGTGGGAATGTAGATTGATACAGCCACTGTGGAGAACGGTGTGGAGGTTCCTTAAAAAACTAGAATTGGAACTACCATACGACCCAGCAATCCCACTACTGGGCATATACCCTGAGAAAACATAATTCAAAACAGTCATGTACCACAATGTTCACTGTAGCTATATTTACAATAGCCAGGACATGGAAGCAACCTAAGTGTCCATCGACAGATGAATGGATAAAGAAGATGTGGCACATATATATGATGGAATATTACTGAGCCATAAAAAGCAAAATTGAGTTATTTGTAGTGGGGTGGATGAACCTAGAGTCTGTCATACAGAGTGAAGTGGGTCAGAAAGAGAAAAACAGAAGCCATATGCTAACACATATATATGGAATCTAAAAAAATTAAAATAAAAATGGTTCTGAAGAACGTAGGGGCAGGACAGGAATAAAGAGCCAGCCGTACAGAATGGACTTGAGGACACGGGGAAGGGGAAGGGTAAGCTGGGACGAAGTGAGAGAGTGGCATGGACACATATACACTACGAAATGTAAAATAGATAGCTAGTGGGAAGCAGTTGCATATAGCACAGGGAGATCAGCTCGGTGCTTTGTGACCACCTAGAGGGGTGGGATAGGGAGGGTTGGAGGGAGACGCAAGAGGTAGGGGATATGGGGATATATGTATACGTATAGCTTATTCACTTTGTTATACAGCAGAAACTAACACACCATTGTAAATTAATCATACTCCAATAAAGGGGTAAAAAAAAAAAAAAACCCTCACAACAACAAATAATTACCCATAGGCTAATTATTTCAATTGAAAAAAATGGAAAGTTATGATATTAATGCCTTTTAAAGTTCTCTCCTCACTAGCTTCATGCCAGATTTGGGAAACAGCCACATATATATATAGGTCCTTTTATAAAATAAGAAAAAGGAGTTAGTAGTAAGACTTTCATTACTGAGACAGTATAAAGGAAGGGCTATTTACCACCCTGAAATCCATCACCAAGACCATTCTTTAGCAGAAAAGCTCTGGATTACATTAAAAATTCATTTTCTTTCCACATCATGGCTCATCAAATTTTAGAGCAGGAAGAGACCATAGAGATTATCTAGCTGTGCTAGAACCTGCCTAACTTTTGTCCTTTTGTCCCTTTTCTCTGAGAATTAACTCCCTCCAAATACTGGAGTGGACCTCTCAGCGGTGTTTGTAATAAATGATTCTTCCCTACCTGTTCACAGGCATAGATTTCCCTGAACCGACGTGGGAGAATCAGATTAGACTTGAACCTCAAACATGCTAATTAGCCTCTGGAATTAAACTAGAAGCTAGAGAAGCCATTTTTGATCATGTACATACCAACTCAGGGAAAGGAGTCCATAGTATTGGAAGAAAAAAAAAAGAAAAAACAATTAAAGAAGAGAACATATGTGGAATGAAAGAGATAAGGGAAAAGAGGAAAAAAAGAAAGAAGAAAGTAACCTCCTCAGATCTGGACCATTTTCCAGTTCCAGGTATTAATATTTAATGAAAACAAACTCTACTTTCTGCCCTTGATTTCCAAGCTAACTCATGATTCATTACGGCCACTTCTTTCACCCTTATAGTTTGTTTCTATCCACCAAATAATCCCTCACTAAAATAGTAGACCACTGCTATCTTCCAATGACATTTTACAGATCAGAGAGAGCCCCAGAAGGGCAATGTCCCTGCTCATTGTCACACACATAATTAGCAGAACCAAATTCAGTTTTTCTGTTTACAACTCCAGTCCTCTTTCTACAACACTAATTTACATTTAATTCCCTAAAATACTAATATAAAAAGTATGATTAAACCCAAATACCATATTTCATAAAACCTCAGATCCATCAATTGTACTATACATCAAACATTACAAATTAAAATATGACATATTGCTAAGATGCCAATGATAGTAAGAGACATTCATATTTCATATATATTAACATGTGAAATAAAATGCTCACTTGAGAAGTTGTGAAAATAGTAATATAAGGGATTAGGTGCAAGTATAAATGTATTAGTTGTGGCCCCTGTTTGGGAAGAATTGGCTTTAAGGTTTCAAGTAGGAAAATGAAAATTGTGGAATTAATTCCTATTTTGAAACCCACTCATATTGCCAACAGTGGAGAATCTTCAGGTCCAGAATGTTTCAAAGATGGATAGAAAAGGCACTTTCACATCCTGTCTTGATTTCCAAATCCCCCACTTTGTTGATGTCAAAGTCCTAACACTGTGCTATGCACTGAAATAGGAGAAATTGAGGTAGGAAGAGAATATGAGGAAAGAGAGAGAAAAAGTAGAAACCCCATGTCTAGCCCTCATGTGCTATTCTTTAATCAATAATATTTATTACATCCCCACTCTGGCTCAGGCACCATTTCAATAGTGGGCCTATAGCACAGAACAAGAGATGAAAAGTCAGTCTTAGAGCCAATATTGTAGTAGAGGAAACAGATGATAAATAACAAAATAAAATTAAAATGTCATAGAAAAATATTAAGTAGTATATGTGCTCAAGAAAAATAAAGCATAGTAAGGAGTCACTCCCTCCAGAAACATAGTTTAGAAATGAGTTTCACATGCATGAAATAATTTTGCAGATCCTTTGAGAAGCAGGTGATGAATGGGAGTTGTTTGGACACTTAGTATACCAGAATTCAGAGATACTCTCCCAAAGGTTCCCTTTACCCTTAAACTTTGATCTACCAACCCCATCATTTCATGACTCTGCAAAAGTCTTGATTCAAAAACCTGGTACTTGGTAAGAAACAGCTGCTGAGGTTATCAACCTAGCAAGTAGGAATCAGTTGCACATAAACTCTACTCCTAATTTCTATGGGTACCCATGACCAGTCACTCTAGCATTTCTTGCTCTATAACTGAACCTTCAAATATTCGGTAAGGCAAGCTTTTGCATATGTATCTATGCATTCACTGTCTCAAAATCAGTGTCGCTGTGGTCTACTTCATGTCACATGGTGCTTTTCTTACTGGTAATACCATCTCTTCCTAACTGGTTGTCCAGAAGGTTCTCTCCATTACCACTCAGAGCAACTTATGCAACTCTCAGAGCAGCAGCCTGAAGCTAAGTCACACCTCTGTCATCACACCACCTGCCCCAGGTTTAGCAAAGATTACTTGTCAATTATGGAGAAAACAAAAACTTAAACTTCTCAAAGAGACTGAAATCTCTTTCCAGAAGCACTTAAAAATATTTTTTTCGATTTAAAAACATCACATTAACATTTATTAATTTCCAAAACCTCAAGCAACAGAGACAATGAAATAGCATTCATGTTCCCCTAATTTTCCAATCTCCAAAGAAAATTACTCTTACCAGTTTGATGTGTATTCCTGTACAGTGATTCTGTACATTGTTTATTAACACATATGTAAACATAAATGGGATTTTTTTATATGTATAATCTTCTGTAACCCACTTGTTCACTCAAACATTAATTGTAGATCCCTTTTTCAGTAAGTAAATACAGACGTTTTAGTCGGTAAACAGAAGTTAATTGTATGGGGATACTGTAATCCATTAAACTATTGCCATATTGATGAGAGTTTAAGTTCTTTCCAATTTTCACATATATAATGATGCTAGAAAGAACATTTACTGTATTTGCTTGCTTGATGGATTCCTGAAGTTTTAACTTCTAGATAAAAGGAAATGTACATTTTACATTTATCAAGATAACCATACGACTATGAAAATGACTGTACTAATGTGTATACCACTGTCATTATAACAGATTGCCTATTGTCCCATACCTGCACCCACATTGGTTATTATCAGTCATTTTCATATTTAATTATCTGATCATTGAAAAAGAATTATATCATTACAACGCTTCCCAAAAAAATCATGGTATTCCTCAAAAAAATTATTCCTTTTAAATTAAAAAAAAATTTACCCTTACAAATAGCATATGTTCATGGTAGAAGATTTAGAAAATAAAGATTTACAGGAAAATAAAATATCAAGGGACTTCGGGAGCAGCTAAGATGGAGAAGCTGATAAAGGTTCTCTCTCCTGCTGATTTACAACTAAAGATTCTGAATAGAATGCAAAATGCACCACCTGAGGACTCTGAAAAGAAAAAAAAAAAAGCTGGTAGATTGAGGATTAAAATCAGAATTTAAATAATTGTCTGCAAAGTGGGAGGCACCAGTCACGAGGAACTTCCTAACAGTAGAGAAAGCTAAAAGTCTGAAGAAAATATTTAAATCTTTCTGATCAGAGGTGCAGGGAAAAGAGAACCCTGGGATCCAGGGAGTATGGGGGGAATCTCAGGGGAGACAGCTGAAGGAGATTCCTCTAATTTTGTGTATGAAGTCACATAATTTCTGGACTTGTCTTCAAGGCGTGCACACACAGAACAGACCCAAAGAAAAGAGCAAAGGCTTCAAGAAGTGAACTAACATATAAACCTCTGCCCAAGTCCAAGACTAACCCCAAGAGTTAGGCTGATCCAAAAAGCACAGCAAAGATTTAAAATCCAGTCTGACCTTGGAAACACCACCATCAGGAGTTCAGAACTTGTGATCTGAATGTAATGAGGTTTAATTGCCTGCTTGAGCAAAAAAATAACACTCTGAGGAAGATTTAATAGGACCCAAAGTCTATCAACACAATATTCAAAACATCCAGGATACCATCCAAAATTATTCAACATACAAAGAACCAAAATTATCTGGCCAATACTCAAGAGAATGGACAGCCAACAGATAACAAGCCTGAGGTGACCAGATGTTGGAATTATCAAAGCCTTTTTTTTTTTGCGGTACGCGGGCCTCTCACTGCTGTGGCCTCTCCCGCTGCGGAGCACAGGCTCCGGACGCGCAGGCTCAGCGGCCATGGCTCACGGGCCCAGCCGCTCCGCGGCACGTGGGATCCTCCCAGATCGGGTCACGAACCCACATCCCCTATATGGGCAGGCGGACTCTCAACCACTGCGCCACCAGGGAAGCCCATCAAAGACTTTTAAAGTAGCTATTATAATAATCTTCCATGAGGCAAAGGTAAACACTATTGAAATTAAGAGAAAGATAAAAGTTCTCAGAAGCAAAATTAAAACTATATAAAAAAAAACAAATGATAATTTTAGAACTTAAAAATACAATAACTTAAGTTTTAAAAATTCATTGTAGGGGCTCAATAGCAGAATGGATGTGAAAGAGGAAAGATTAAAGATAGAGCAACAAAAATTATGCAATCTAAAGAACAGAAAGAAAAAGAGTGAAAAAAATAGTGACTCCAAACTGTAGGACAACATCAAAAGACCTCACATGTTATTAGAGTCCCAGAAAAAAGGAAAAAGAAATGGGTGTAGAAAAGTATCATTAAGAATCCTGTCATCCATAGTCAATATTTGATATAGACTCTTCTAGGCTTTTTTCCATTTCCATAAACACACACACATACACACAAACACAAATACACACACACACATACTCTACATGGGATACTAGAGTACTTGCTGCTGATGAAATGTTTTTTCCTTTAATAATACATTGTGAATGTTTGTATATTTCAATAAATGTACATCTGCATAATAATTTTTAATAGCTGGCTAACAGTTCATTAAATAATGGAGCCATAATTGTGTTATTCAGTAACCTGCCACTGCTTATTTAGTTTTTTCCCTCTTTCTTAACTACTATAAAAATTCTGCACTTATCCTTATTGCTAAATCATTGTCACCTCCTTATTATTTTCTTCATTTATATTCCTAAAAATAAAATTGCAGCTTAAGAGGTATTCATTCAACTAATATGCAGTCAACAAATATTTATTGAGCATTTAGTATAAAGTAGGCACTGCCAATATGTGGAAGTACTACTTTCTCTGAACCCTTGCCAATTCTAAATATAATCAACAACAGTTAGTCAATCCTGCATGACAAAGTTCAAAAATATGCATATCTTTAGCTTCAATGGCACAAGAAAATTTGGTCTCAAGGGGACACTGTTGGTGCAAGATCAAATCTCCAAAAAATTCTTTAAAAGTCAAGAATCAAACCAGTAAATATTAAAAATACAGGAAACACGTTGATACACTTTTTTGCATATTCTTTTTCTTAAATAATATGAAGCAGCTTCAAAATTGGCTCATGTCAGAGCTACCCATTTTGTCTCAATCAGCACACTGGTGATCCATATACTTTAAGACAGCCTCAGTGTTGGATCAGTGTTACAATTATCTAACTGGCTGCAATTATTTCATCATTTCTGCCAACCAACCAAATTCTACAAATTTTAAGATTGCTTTCTAAAGGTTCTATAAAAGGGCATTGAAAATATCTTGTGTTATTATTACTACCTAAAAGTTGATTCCCAAGAAGGTAATCCATTCTTCTGTATTTTTTAAGAACTAAACTGTATGAAGATAAAATGGTAGTGGGAGAAGAGCATGAAACATTATTAATGTGTGATGTTACTATCCCTTAGTTGGCACAATAATGCTCAACTATTTTGGTGTCACTCCTTCCTTTGTGACCTCACTTTATCTTGGATATATCACTAGTACAGCATGTATTAAACACTTATCAGATGATATTCTTTGAAGTCTGTCTCTCCTAGTGTACACTGAACCCTATGAGGGCAGGAAATGAATCTTATTCATTTTTATATCCCCACCAGTTAACTCAGAAAATGCTCAGTATATTTATGCTAATTTTCTTAACATATTTTGGTCTCCTCCCTCCCTGTAAATCCAGAAGATATTCCACTTAAGAATAAAATGAATTAAAACAATGTATGGTTGCCAGATAAAATACAGAACACCCAGTTAAATTTGTATTCAGAAGACAATTTTTTAGGAACAAGTATGTCCCAAATACTGCATGTTTATCTGAAATTCAAATTTAACTGGACGTCTCATGTTTTTGTTCACTAAATCTGCCAGTTGAAATAACTGGAGATTTCCTAGAATATCACTCAGCCCACAGCAAAAGTTTCTCCCTGATCTAGGAAGTAAGCATTCCAAAAATCTCCATAATTGGAATGCAGGACTTTTCATCTCACATGGGGCTAGATACCTTATCAGGAATGCTGTGTTGCTTAACAGTCTGGACAATGTCACTTCTAAGTCTCTACCTTTTTGCACATTATCACTGTGTCCCTGTGCTTTAGTTTCTGAGTCCTTTTTGCTAGCAAAATTAGAAAAGTTTTGTATTTGATTGATTCATCTCCACCAGTGAATCTCGTGGCTTTGAACCACCCATCTCTCCATGGCAGGTTCCCTACCTTGCTCTGGAACAAGACCCTGGTGGGTCCTCCCAGGGGAGATCCTTTGGGAAAGAGCTGTGTGAAGATCACAAAATCTGCATTAGTGCACAGCCAGGCTTCATCTCAGAAGCTATTTTGTAAGCATAGATTTACTCCCCGCAGATAATTCTTGCTCAGTTACCTTCCCCAAATCCCCAACTGCTGCCAAGGTGAATGCAGGCCCTGACTCTGGCTGTTGATTCTTATTAATTCAGCCAATCAATGATCTTGTATCATAAAGTATCTGTTTTTAATGTAACCTATTTGATGAGGCTGTATTAATTTAGGAGAAATACGCACTGGTATTCTGGCATGCACTTTTCCTAATTATCTTACAGCTCTCATTCAGCAGTGAAATTAGTCTCTGGTCATCAGTTAATAGAAGCCCATAGCTCTTAGTTAAGTGATCTCCACCAGTCACCTGACCTTTTCTTGCTCTCAGCTGCATAAACATGATTGCACTATCTATGCAGTCCCCGGTGAATGCATAATTTGAGCGTGGGTGTGAATGTTTTAGCAAAATCTCCTGCTTCAGAGCAACAAGATAGCACTGTATTCTGGTATGTTTCTTTAAGTGGATGGTAACAAGATTGGAAAGACAAGGCTGTGAAAGGAAAAGTTACACAATAACAGGAGCAAGGTAAGGAGACAGCTTCTGAGGATACACAGATTCTCCATCAAAAGCAGAAAAAGGCATAAAATTCTCCATGTCTTCACTCCTAGTGCTCTTGAGCTCTACAGTGCCACTCCTACATTTTCAACCTTTCTCTTAAAAACTGTGTGGAGTGCCTAGTCAAATTATTAATTTCTCCTCTACATTCCCCTTCACTGTATTCATTCATTCATTAAATAAGTACCTACTAGACACCAAACACTATGAAAGGTACTGGAGATAAACCTGAAAATCAAACAGAAATAGTCCCTTCTCTCATGGAACTTCAGTCCAGTCAATGACACAGGCAAACAAGTTAAGTAAAACCAATAATTATAAATTGTTAAAATACTAGGAATAAAAAAATTTTAATTAAAAAAAAATTTTTTAAACAGGGTGCTTTGATAGAAAATGACCAGGAGGAACCAACTTTTGTAAAAGTATTCAAGGAATGGCTCTCTGAGGAGGTGATATAGGAGCTAAGACCTGAATGACCACAAGGAATCAGCCCTTCTAGGTACTAAGACAGAACAATCCAGCACAGGAACAGCAAATACAAAGGTCCTTGGGGCAGGAATAAGCTTGGTATGTATCCCAGCAAGGCTAGAGTATCTGAAGAAGAGGAGAGAGGCTAAGAATATGACCCTTTATTAAGCCCTTCTGCCTTTGGAATCTGGGCTGTAAATGGCTGTCTGTCTCCTTCCACTTCTCTCAGTGGATAATAAACAACTTAAGGGCAGAAGTGATACAGTATTCATTTTTCATTACCCACAACTTTGAGTGTGACACCTTGTATAAAACAGATGGCCAAAAAATGTTAGTTGAATTTACTTGTATTTATTTAAATGCACTATGAATTCCAATTCTATCTGTAAATAGAGAAAGCTACTTAGGTGCTGAAAAACTTGCTAATTATAATAGTTAATATTTATTGAATGGTTATTTACCAGACACTGTTCTAAGGTGCCTATACATATTCATTTCTTCAAGGCTTACAAAAACACGATGAGTAGATATTATATTTGTTTCCATTGTAAAGATGAGAACCTGAACAGCAGATAGGTCAATAAATTAAAATTGAGAATATAGTAAGTGTCCAAGCCAGGATATGAATCTGGGCTCCACAGTATGTCCTTAATCATGATGTTAATGATCCTAGTAGGCTAAATGTGTCTTGGAAAACTAATTAAGCCATTGAGATACATCAGTATTTAACACTCTGGGATTTAATTCAGATGTATGACATGACACAGATGGAACATACTTATCCTGAATATGTATTTGAATATATTTGAACTATACCTTTTAATAAATTTCCATCTCTGCTTCCTCGGTTATAAGAAAGGATTATCTAGTCTTCCTTCAAATGCTTTGAGTGTTGCCATAGAAACTGCTTTTCCTTAAGTTTGCAAAGTGGCTCTCTCAGTAAGACACTCAGTTGTAGAAACAGTAGATCACTACAGTTCTATCCACAATGGGAACACCAAGGACTGGCTTGGGGAATCTTCAATTTTTCCCAATATTGTCTATCTTTTTCTCTCCCTCTTCCCCCAAACCAATTCAAATACAGAATCTAAATAAAATTAGTGTGTTTGCTATGGAAACATTATTTTATGACAACTCTCTAACTACCTCTTCTTCCAACAACCTGCTTGCTCCCGCTAAAATAATCTCAAATAAAGCTCTGGCATATCCACTGCCGGTTGGTGAGGAGGAAGCACTATCTCTCAGAAGACTCCTATTCCTTGGTCATCACCTTCTCTTAGGACTTTTTCCTAAGACATAGGCCATAGGCCAAGGCAAATGGAAAACATATTAATGGTGTTCAGAAAAGCAGGAATGTAAAGGTTTCTGGAAAGAAATGAGAAGTACTGAAGTTTTGGCAAAGCAACTCACCTGTCCTTAGAAACACACATCTTACTCATCTTCTTTTCCACAGCTTCTAGTATAGTTCCTAGTATCAGTTAAGTGCCCAATAAATGTTGCATTAATGTATGATGTCTCTGGTCCTTTGGGAGACAAATATATGAGGTACAGATGATAGGAAAGATACAGGCAATTCATAAGGCTATTTCCCTAATGACTTTAGCCATCTCTAAGTCCTTGTGCACAGACTGCCAGACTTGCCCAATCGACATCCAAGATTATCTTTGCAATTACTTTGAGACATTTTTATTTTGTAATCAAGCAAGTTAACCATGCACTGACATATTTTATTTATTTTTATTTAGGTTTATGTACTATCTCTCCAAGTGGCCACATTTTAGAGGCTCCATAATATTCAGTTAGTAGCTGATAAATACAGAGAGATGGAGAGCTTCTTGAGGGATCTTGTTCTTGCAGTAAATACCATTTTGTCACGCAAGCTGGGAAATTTCCACAGAAATCTTTCATTCACTCTTCACTCAAGAAACCTTGGAAAGGAAGAGGAGAGAGGGAAAAAGGATAGAAGAAAGAGAGAAGGAAATTGGAAGCAGTTTTCATATAGGAAGGAGGAAGTTTAATGGGACTGAAAGAATATGAGTTTGGAGTAAGACAATCTGAGATATAATAACACAAGACCTTGGGCAATAATTGAACTATGTCTCTCTTTCCC
>NW_006781538.1:114291-123759 GCF_000442215.2 Lipotes vexillifer
ATGAATATTAACCTTTTCCAGAAAATACATATAATAATATGAATTTCAAAGAGGCAGAACTCTTTGACTTGCAAGTGGGAGGAACACATCTAGCAGTAGCTAAAGCCTAGGAAGGAATACTGGGGGTGCTCATAGAATACAAGGAGCTAAGGAAGGGGGAAGGCATAGAGACCTCAGAGTCTTCTAAAACTTGACAAATGTTGTAATCTAAAAACTATAGACTAAATATTTTAAGTTTAGATGGTTTCTAATATGATTTTCCATGCAAGGAGATGAGAGAAAGAAAAAAAAAACAAAACAAAAACATAGACCTCATGTAGACAGCACAACTCTCTCAGCTCCATTGTAATCTGAAGTTACAAATGTTCTTATATACATGTTTATGTAGATCTAGGCTAGTTACCTCAGGAAGCCATTATATTTAAGTCTCTTTCCAAGCCACCTTTTCCTATGTTTAGAATTTTCTTATGATATAGGGTAGCCATGGGTAAGGCACCCTTGAGACACAAGGAAGACTGAGTGGGCCTGAGTGAATCTTCCCTGATTTCTTGCTGATTTGGCCCGGGGCTGCTATAGGGCCTCCTGGATGCTATCCTCAGACCCTGTTATGTGGCCCTCTCCACAATGTGGCTGTTTGCTTTTCCAAGGCCAGTAGGAGACTCTCATTCTTTGAATCTCTCTTTTCAGAAAAATCAAGACCACTTCTCCTCTATTTTGGCCTCTGCTCCCATACTAACTGCTTAAATAAGTTAAAAACGAGCCTTAAATCCAAACTGTGCAAGAAAAGATCTGATTGGTTCAGTTACTTGTCTGTGGCCACAAGAGGCAAAACTTTTCCATTCCACTTCTCACCACAGAAGACTATCACATAAAACAGGGGTCCCCAAACCCTAGGCCATGGATAGGAACCGGGCTGCACAGCAGGAGGTGAGCAACGGGCCAGTGAAGCTTCATCTGCCACTCCCCATCACTGGCATTACCACCTGAACCATCCCCAACACCCCCGACGACTCCCCACCCCGCAGTCCGTGGGAAAATTGCCTTCCACAAAACTGGTATCTGGGGCCAAAAGGGTTGGGGACTGCTGACATAGAACACAGGCCAGCTTTTGAATTGGTGACTTAGGATCAGGTGTTTATCTCGAGCCCGATTTCTTGTACTCAGGTGGTAGGGTAATGGAGACTTAAAGTTAAAGAAACCACCTTGGAAATGGATTGTGGCAGGCTTGGATTAATGTCTCCAACCAAAGGATAATTTCAGGTATAGCACTCAGTGTCTTTCTTAGTAGAGGGTTTTTTCATTCATTATTTCTTTTTAGCTTGATATTCACAAAATTCTATCATGTGTATGGAGAAGGTATTCTATCCCTCATTTTAAAATAAGAAAACTTAAGTCCAACAAAACAAAGTCATCCACCCAAAGTAACCCAAAAGATAGTGTGAAAGCCTGGACCATATTCTGTGACTCTGAATTATTCTTTTGCTCTTTTTACTATATTACATAATCATTGTGGTCCTCCATTGCCTTATATTTTTATTATTCTTTAAAACAAAAACAAACAAACCTAAACTCTTTTGTTCTCATCATCTCAAAGACAACAATGACCAGAGAAGATAAAGATATCAATAAAGGGGGAGAGACAGTTGCTGTCTGAAGGCTGGTAGAAGGTAAGACAATCTTACAATCAGATCATGCTCCAACTAGGATCAGTTGGTAGTGAATGCCTGTAGCTCCATGTCAAGAACTTTAAAAGCATGTCTGGTTTCTCCTGCATGAAGGGAAAGTTTCCTGATAGATTAGTAATGTCTGGGGGGAGGAGAATATTTTGTGTTTGCTTAGTGATGTCTGCTATGTGCTCTGGAAATAATAGGGGAGAAAGAAAGAGATTATTTACCGTACCAGGTCCTTATGTCAACATCAGCCATTTGAGATTTTGGCACAAAATTTATTATTCTGGTGTTTCTAGTAAAGTGAGGGGAAATAATCTTTGAGAGCTGATCTCTGTGGGGGCCTAAATTTATTGGGGGCTTCCTATAAATTCAAATGAAGTTAAAAAATGGAACTTTTCTTCTGAAGAGAAATTAAATATAAAATTTAGGGATTGTAATCTTTGACAAAGTATGGCTGGCTTTGGTTAAAAGTACAAAATGAACAAGGATAATGATGATGATAATGGTAATAAAGATGATAACAATAGGTCATAATGCCTAAATATAAACATTCTCTACAAAGAAAGCTGATAAAGGAAAACTAACCTGAAAGATTTATACAGACCTTCCAAAATATAAAGCATCTTTCAAACTTGTGAAAAAATAATATTCTGCAGCTGTTTTTCATCTCTAAAAGAGTGCTGAAGAGCTATAGGAAAATTAGAACACCATTCAATTTCCATTTTTAATTGAAAAAAATTTTAACTAAGACATATAACTGTCCTTGCACAAAAATAACACTGCAGATGCAAAATTTTCTAGATTCTAAATTTGTTTTATGATTTCTAATTTGAGAGGGTATTTGTTGTTATTGTTGTTTTTTCTTACTTTAAGGTTGTTTTTCACTATAGAGCATCATCCTAGAATATCTCTGCTTGGGGGGGGGGGTAGTTAAGAGTCCATTTGAGATGATCAGTTTGAGAGTCATAGAAAACACAGGAAAGTGTAACCAGGGATTTAGAAGCCTTCACTGTACCCAGATCAGCGGGAGGCTAGGAACAAGATAAGGTAGGAAAGTCTGGGAAACCAGGCAGCAATGTTCTGAACATTCCATGGCAGAAAGCAAACCTGAAGGCCACATCCCAAGGGCAACCAAATTACCTATGAGAGAACAAAACAAAACAAAAACAAATCAAATAGCACTGATTTTTATTTTCAGATAAAGTGCAATCTCATTGGAAAGCTATTTATCTCAAATAACAAAAATATAGAAAAATAAAGTGACAATAAATCAAACTTGTTCATCTGGAAGAACTGCATGAGGACCAATTAAGAAAACTAACAGCCTATGTAAAAGACAATTTATACATAAAAATAAAAATATATAATATATACTTATATATTTGGTTTTTATATAGGATGCTAGTAGGTTATGTATAGAGAATACATACTTCTTAGTGAATATGTATATATATTACTTCTTAGTGTGTGTGTATATATACATATAAACAATAAGAAAAATTCTAAAATGTGTGTATGTATATATATTTGTAAGTATTCTAAGAAGACCTTCTGTAAAATAGAAGCAAAACTAAGCACAGTATTCATATGTCTTATTTAAAAATGTGGGACATTTAAAATTGGGCTTGCCATTTCTCTGGCAAGAAAAGATATTTAGTCAATTTAAGATTGAAAAGAAAAACGGGCACTATGTATATATATCAAATGGAAAGTAAAAGAGAAATGAAGTAAATGAATCCAGGAATTTCCAATGGAGCTCACTGGAAAAAAAAAAGAGAGAGAGAGAGAAGCCAGATGAACAACAGATTCCAAGCACACACGTGATAACAAACATGCAATGATGTATAGACTCACAGCCTCTCTCCTGAAGTTAGGTCTGACTCTGCATTGGGGGCGGGAAGGGTGGTCTGCGAGGCAAAATGTATGTCAGACAGGCCCAAGGCACACATTCTTGTGGATGCCTCTGCCTCGGGTCCCTTGCCAAGATCACAAGCCAGAGAGTCCCACCCTGCCTGGATCTCTCTGAACAGAACCTCTATTCAGATCCCTAATCCACTGGTTCTCATTCACCCAAGCATCCTAGGCTCCATATTTAATCTCTATAGATTCAGGGCACAGTATGTTTCTCTTTGCCTCAGCGGATTGTTCTGGTCTCTAGACATTATCCTTAGTTATTTAGAGTTATTATGCCAGCCTGATCCCCCCAGCCACTGGTTACCCTCTAAAACTCACTTCCAGTCCCTTTGGCTCACAATCGATGAAATGCTACATGATACAGTAGAACAAAGTTTCCAAGTCAGACAGACCTTGGTCCATGCCTGTTCCTTCACAAACTGCTGTGTGAGTCTCAGCAAGTTGCTTCACCTCTCTGAGTTTCAGTTTCACACTTGTAGAATTATTGTCTAGATTTACAATATCTTCTAAAACACAATTCACTGGCACATCACATACACTCAAAGTTATAGTAATTATTATTATATATGTAAGAAAGGCCAGGAAATGCAAAAGGTTTGGCAATTCGAGGACCAGGAGACAGTGTGGCTGCAGAAGTAGGATGCTCAGGGGAAAAAGGATCACTGTTAAACATAAAAAGAGCAAATGGGTTCAATTTGAACCACAGAAAGAGTGCAACAAGAAACTATTCCCGGGCTTCCCTGGTGGCACAGTGGTTGAAAGTCCACCTGCCGATGCAGGGGACACGGGTTGGTGCCCCGGTCGGGGAAGATCCCACATGCCGTGGAGCGGCTGGGCCCATGAGCCATGGCCGCTGGGCCTGCGTGTCCGGAGCCTGTGCTCCGCAACGGGGGAGGCCACAACAGTGGGAGGTCTGCGTACCACAAAAAAAAAAAAAAAAGAAAAAGAAAACTATTCCCAAGTCTTTGAATTACTCAGTGAGCCAATGAACAAGGGGGCACTGAATCTCTGACACAGCATAGTAGCTAACAGGTTTCTTGCACAGGATTGAGCTGTAGGTAGTGATTGTCACAGCAATGTTGGGAAAACGCTTGTGTCCCGGAGAACTCCTGCCTTGTAAATATGTCTCAACCTATTTTAGGGACACTTTAAGGTAGCAACTGACAACTAAATGATTGTTAAGGTAGCAACTGACAACTAAATGATTCTTAGCCACCACATGTCAGTCAACCTCATAATATTCCAGCCACAAAATCTTTTCCTCCTCTGTGCTTCCATAGAAACATGTACCTAAACCTCTTTTTTAACAGTTCATTGACTGAAATGTATGTTTCCATATAAACTGGAACAGTTTTATCTCCAGTGCCTAGAACATTGGGACGCAAATGCTCAATAAAAACTGTATTCAGACATTTTTTTCCATGCTTGGAATATCTTTCCCCTCCCACTTGCTTTTTTTGTGAATAACTTCTCTCTCAAATAAATAGATGGATTTTCTGTGTATTTCCTCTAAACTTCACTCATCACTATCACCTATCCACCTGCATTATAGTTGTCTCTTTCCTTCTCTCTATCCTATCAGATAGAAACCTCCAGGAAACAGTCACATTCATTTTATTCACTGACCCAAGGACCAATAAAAGATGCTTAGTAAATACAGGTTGAATTAATTAATGTGTTGAGTTCATGAAAAATGAACTTGCTTATGAGGCCAATTAGCCTCAAGTTCATTTTATAGACAATGAGGTCTGTCCAGTCAGCAAATTTAGAGCAGCAGCAGAATCACAACTCACCAAGCCTGAGTTATAACTGTGGAACTCATCCCACTGAATTTGGCTAATTTCCTGTGACAGATATTAAGGAAGAACTATTGGCATTTAGATTTTGTTTGTTTTATTTTGTTTTATTCTGTAGGGGGAAATGCTTTGGCATTAGTATCAGCCATTAAAAAAATAACAACAGAGAAGACATAAAAGTAGAGTATCCTAAGTACCTAGAAAAAGGTGATCAAGCAAGAAAGTGACTAAAACCAATTCATCACAAAAGAACAGAAAACAACAAATTAATTCTAAGGCTCTCTGGGGGCTAAAAACAACACATGAATAAATGCTAGCTATGCCACAAAATATTCAACAACCATGAGCCTTAATTGTTCTTTTACCAGAAAGAATCAGGCCATTTATCATAGCAGTGTTTGCCTCAACATACCACAAGCAAAATTCTCTGTGAGGGTCCGGGGTTGAGTATGTTTGGGCTGAATGCCTCATCTTCCTCTATGATTAACACGTATGACAGTGAAGAAACTGGTTCCACCGGTTTAATCCAGTGCTTCCCAAATTTATTGAGCTTCAAAAAAATTTGTCCTCCTCCCTTTAACACCAATGAATACTTAAAGAAAGTAATGTTCCCTAAAACACCCTTTGGAAAATACCTGTGTATGAATCAGGATAGAGTATTGAAAGGGAAAATCTGGGGGTGCAGGTTCAAAATGGTGGAAGAGTTAGATGCGGAGATCACCTTCCTCCCCACAAATACATCAGAAATCCATCTACATGTGCAACAACTCCTACAGAACACCTACTGAACGCTGGCAGAAGACCTCAGACCTCCCAAAAGGCAAGAAACTCCCCCACGTACCTGGGTAGGACAAAAGAGAAAAGAAAAAAGAGAGACAAAAGAATAGGGATGGGACCTGCACCAGTGGAAGCAAGCTGTGAAGGAGGAAAGGTTTCCACACACTAGGAAGCCCTTTCGCGGGTGGAGACTGCGGGTGGCGGAGCGGGGAGCTTTGGAGCCGTGGCGGAGAGCACATCAACAGGGGTGCGGAGGGCAAAGCGGGGAGATTTCCGCACAGAGGATCGGTGCCGACCGGCACTCACCAGCCCGAGAGGTTTGTCTGCTCACCAGCCGGGGCGGGCAGGGGCTGGGAGCTGAGGCTCCAGCTTCGGTCGGAACGCAGGGAGAGGCCTGGGGTTGGTGGCGTGAACACAGCCTATAGGGGCTAGTGCACCACAGCTAGCCGGGAGGGAGTCCGGGAAAAAGTCTGGAGCTGCCCAAGAGACAAGAGACTTTCTCTTGCCTCTTTGTTTCCTGGTGCACGAGGAGAGGGGATTAAGATCGCTGCTTAAAGGAGCTCCAGAGACGGGCGCGAGCCGCAGCTATCAGCACAGACCGCAGAGACGGGCATGAGACGCTAAGGCTGCTGGTACCGCCACCGAAAAGCCTGTGTGCGAGCACAGGTCACTATCAACAACCCCCTTCTGGGGAGCCTGTGCAGCCCACCACGGCCAGGGTCCCGTGATCCAGGGACAACTTCCCCAGGAGAACTCACAGCGCGCCTCAGGCTGGTGCACCGTCAAGCCGGCCTCTGCCGCCGCAGGCTTGCCCCGCACTCCGTGCCCCTCCCTCCCCCCGGCCTGAGTGAGCCAGAGCCCCCGAATCAGAGGCTCCTTTAACCCCGTCTTGTCTAAGCAAAGAACAGACACCCTCAGGCGACCTACGCGCAGAGGCAGGGCCAAATCCAAGGCTGAACCCCGGGAGCTGTGCAAACAAACAAGAGAAAGGTAAATCTCTCCTAGCAGCTTCAGAAGCAGCGGATTAAATCTCTACAATCAGCTTGATGTACCCTGCATCTGTGGAATACCTGAATACACGACTAATCATCCCAAATTGAGGAGGAGGACTTTGGGAGCAACAATATATATATTTTTTCCCTTTTTCTCTTTTTCTGAGTGTATGTGTATGCTTCTGTGTGTGATTTTGTCTGTATAGCTTTGCTTTTACCATTTGTCCTGGGGTTCTGTCTGTCCGTTTTTTTTGTTTTTTTTACTTAAAAAAATTTTATTGTTCTTAGTAAGATTTTTTAATTTTAATAACTTTATTTTATTTTATTTTACTTTATCTTATTTTACTTTATCTTCTTCTTTGTTTCTTTTTTTTTCTGCCTTTTATTCTGAGCCATGTGGATGACAGGCTCTTGGTGCTCCAACCAGGTGTCAGGGTTGTGCCTCTGAGGTGGGAGAGCCAACTTTAGGACACTGCTCCACAAGAGACCTCCCAGCTCCATGTAATATCAAATGGCAAAAACCTCCTAGAGATCTCCATCTCAATGCCAAGACCCAGCTCCACTCAACAGCCAGCAAGCTACAGTGCAGGACACCCTATGCCAAACAACTACCAAGACAGGAACACAACCCCATTCATTAGCACAGAGGCTGCCTAAAATCATAATAAGGCCACAGACACACCAAAACACACCACCAGACGTGGACCTGCCCACCAGAAACACAAGATCCAGCCTCATCCACCAGAACACAGGCACTAGTCCCCTCCACCAGGAAGCCTACACAACCCACTGAACCAACCTTAGCCACTGGGGGTAGACACCAAAAACAACAGAAACTATGAACCTCCAGCCTGCGAAAATGAGACCCTAAACACAGTAAGTTAAGCAAGATGAGAAGACAGACAAACACACAGCAGAAGAAGGAGCCAGGAAAAAACCCACCAGACCTAACAAATGAAGAGGAAATAGGCAGTCTACCTGAAAAAGAATTCAGAATAATGATAGTAAAGATGATCCAAAATCTTGGAAATAGAATGGAGAAAATATAGGAAATGTTTAACAAGGACCTAGAAGAACTAAAGAGCAAACAAACAGAGATGAACAACACAATAAATGAAATTAAAAATTCTCTAGAAGGGATCAATAGCAGAATAACTGAGGAAGAAGAACTGATAAGTGACCTGGAAGATAAAATAGTGGAAATAACTACTGCAGAGCAGAATAAAGAAAAAAAATATGAAAAGAATTATGGACAGTCTCAGAGACCTCTGGGACAACATTAAATGCACAAACATTGGAATTATAGGGGTCCCAGAAGAAGAAGAGAAAAAGAAAGGGACTGAGAAGATATTTGAAGAGATTATAGTTGAAAACGTCCCTAATATCAGAAAGAAAGTAGTTAATCAAGTCCAGGAAGCACAGAGTCCCATACAGGATAAATTCAAGGAGAAACATGCCAAGACACATATTACTCAAACTGTCAAAAATTAAATATTAAACGCAGCAAGGGAAAAACAACAAGTAACACATAAGGGAATCCCCATAAGGTTAAGAGCTGATCTTTCAGCAGAAACTCTGCAAGCCACAAGAGACTGGCAGGACATATTTAAAGTGATGAAAGAGAAAAAACTACAAGCAAGATTACTTGACCCAGCAAGGATCTCCTTCAGATTTGACGGAGAAATTAAAAGCTTTACAGACAAGCAAAAGCTAAGAGAATTCAGCACCACCAAACCAGCTTTACAACAAATGCTAAAGGAACTTCTCTAGGCAGGAAATACAAGAGAAGGAAAAGACCTACAATAATAAACCCAAAACAATTAAGAAACTGGTAATAGGAACATACATATCGATAATTACCTTAAATGTAAATAGATTAAATGCTGCAACCAAAAGACATAGACTGGCTGAATGGATACAAAAACAAGACCCGTATATATGCTGTCTACAGGAGACCCACTTCAGACCTAGGGACACATACAGACTGAAAGTGAGGGGATGGAAAAAGATATTCCATGCAAATGGAAATCAAAAGAAAGCTGGAGTAGCAATTCTCATATCAGACAAAATAGACTTTAAAACGAAGACTAGGGCTTCCCCAGTGGCGCAGTGGCTGGGAGTCCACCTGTCAAGGCAGGGGACATGGGTTCGTGCCCCGGTCCGGGAGGATCCCGTGTGCCGTGGAGCGGCTGGGCTCATGGGCCGTGGCCGCTGGGCCTGCGCGTACGGAGCCTGTCCTCAGCAGCGGGGGAGGCCACAGTAGTGAGAGGCCCACGAACCACAAAAAAAAAAAAAAAAAAAAAAAAAAAAATATTAAAA
>NW_006781538.1:123769-165160 GCF_000442215.2 Lipotes vexillifer
GACAAAAGACACTACAAAATGATCAAGGGATCAATCCAAGAGGAAGATATAACAATTGTAAATATTTATGCACCCAACATTGGAGCACCTCAATACATAAGGCTAATGCTAACAACCAGGAAAGGGGAAATCGACAGTAACACAATCATAGTAGGGGACTTGAACACCCCACTTTCACCAATAGACAGATCATCCAAAATGAAAATAAATAAGGAAACACAAGCTTAAAATGACACATTTAACAAGATGGACTTAATTGACATTTATAGGACATTCCATCCAAAAACAACAGAATACACTTTCTTCTCAAGTGCTCAAGGAACATTCTCCAGGATAGATCATATCTTGGGTCACAAATCAAGCCTTGGTAAATTTAAGAAACTGAAATCATATCAAGTATCTGTTTAGACCACAACACTATGAAAATAGATATCAATTATAGAAAAAAATCTGTAATAAATACAAACACATGGAGGCTAAAAAATACACTACTAAATAACCAAGAGATCACTGAAGAATTCAAACAGGAAATCAAAACATACCTAGAAACAAATGACAATGAAAACACAACGACCCAAAACCTATGGGATGAAGCAAAAGCAGTTCTAAGAGGGACATTTATAGCTATACAAGCCTACCTTAAGAAACAAGAAACATCTCAAGTAAACAACCTAACCTTACACCTAAAGCAATTAGAGAAAGAAGAACAAAAAATCCCCAAAGTTAGCAGAAGGAAAGAAATCAGAAAGATCAGATCAGAAATAAATGAAAAACAAATGAAGGAAATGATAGCAAAGATCAATAAAACTAAAAGTTGGTTCCTTGAGAAGATAAACAAAATTGATAAACCATTAACCAGACTTAGCAAGAAAAAAAGGGAGAAGACTCAAATCAATAGAGTTAGAAATGAAAAAGGAGAAGTTAACAACTGACACTGCAGAAATACAAAGGATCATGAGAGATTACTACAAGCAACTATATGCCAATAAAATGGACAACCTGGAAGAAATGGACAAATTCTTAGAAACACACAACCTTCCGAGACTGAACCAGGAAGAAATAGAAAATATGAACAGACCAATCACAAACAATGAAATTGAAACTGTGATTAAAAATCTTCCAACAAACAAAAGCCCAGGACCCGCTGGCATCACAGGCGTATTCTATCAAACATAAGAGAAGAGCTAACACCTATCCTTCTCAAACTCTTCCACAATATAGCTGAGGCAGGAACACTCCCAAACTCATTCTACAAGGCCACCATCACTCTGATACCAAAACCAGACAAAGATGTCACAAAGAAAGAAAACTACAGGACAATATCACTGATGAACATAGATGCAAAAATCCTCAACAAAATACTAGCAAACAGAATCCAACAGCACATTAAAAGAATCATACACTATGATCAAGTGGGGTTTATCCCAGGAATGCAGGATTCTTCAATATATGCAAATCAATTAACGTGATACACCATATTAACAAACTGAAGGAGAAAAACCATACGATCATCTCAATAGATGCAGAGAAAGCTTTCGACAAAATTCAACACCCATTTATGGTAAAAACCCTGCAGAAAGTAGGCATAGAGGGAACTTTCCTCAACATAATAAAGGCCATATATGACAATCCCACAGCGAACATCGTCCTCAATGGTGAAAAACTGAAAGCATTTCCACGAAGATCAGGAACAAGACAAGGTTGCCCACTCTCACCACTCTTATTCAACATAGTTTTGGAAGTTTTAGCCACAGCAATCAGAGAAGAAAAGGAAATAAAAGGAATCCAAATCGGAAAAGAAGAAGTAAAGCTGTCACTGTTTGCAGATGACATGATACTATACATAGAGAATCCTAAAGATGCTACCAGAAAACTACTAGAGCTAATCAATGAATTTGGTAAAGTAGCAGGATACAAAATTAATGCACAGAAATCTCTGGCATTCCTATACACTAATGATGAAAAATCTGAAAGTGAAATCAAGAAAACACTCCCATTTACCATTGCAACAAAAAGAATAAAATATCTAGGAATAAACCTACCTAAGGAGACAAAAGACCTGTATGCAGAAAATTATAAGACACTGATGAAAGAAATTAAAGATGATACAAATAGATGGAGAGATATACCATGTTCTTGGATTGGAAGAATCAACATTGTGAAAATGACTCTACTACCCAAAGCAATCTACAGATTCAATGCAATCCCTATCAAACTGCCACTGGCATTTTTCACAGAACTAGAACCAAAAATTTCACAATTTGTATGGAAACACAAAAGACCCCGAATAGCCAAAGCAATCTTGAGAACGAAAAATGGAGCTGGAGGAATCAGGCTCCCTGACTTCAGACTATACTACAAAGCTACAGTAATCAAGACAGTATGGTACTGGCACAAAAACAGAAATATAGATCAATGGAACAGGATAGAAATCTCAGAGATAAACCCACGCACATATGGTCACCTTATCTTTGATAAAAGAGGCAAGAATATACAATGGAGAAAAGACAGCCTCCTCAATAAGTGTGCAAGGAAAACTGGACAGCTACATGTAAAAGAATGAAATTAGAACACTCCCTAACACCATACACAAAAGTAAGCTCAAAATGGATTAAAGACCTAAATGTAAGGCCAGAAACTATCAAACTCTTAGAGGAAAACACAGGCAGAACACTCTATGACATAAATCACAGCAAGATCCTATTTGACCCACCTCCTAGAGAAATGGAAATAAAAACAAAAATAAACAAATGGGACCTAATGAAACTTCAAAGCTTTTGCACAGCAAAGGAAACCATAAACAAGATGAAAAGACAACCCTCAGAATGGGAGAGAATATTTGCAAATGAAGCAACTGACAAAGGATTAATCTTCAAAACATACATGCATCTCATACAGCTCAATATCAAAAAAACAAAGAACCCAATCCAGAAATGGGCAAAAGAGCTAAATAGACATTTCTCCAAAGAACATATACGGATTTCCAACAAACACATGAAAGAATGCTCAACATCATTAATCATTAGAGAAATGCAAATCAAAACTACAATGAGATATCATCTCACACTGGTCAGAATGGGCATCATCAAAAAATCTACAAACAATAAATGCTGGAGAGGGTGTGGAGAAAAGGGAACCCTCTTGCACTGTTGGTGGGAATGTATATTGATACAGCCACTATGGAGAACAGTATGGAGGTTCCTTAAAAAACTATAATTAGAACTACCATACGACACAGCAATCCCACTACTGGGCATATACCCTAAGAAAACCATAATTCAAGAAGAGTCATGTACCAAAATGTTCATTGCATCTCTATTTACAATAGCCAGGACATGGAAGCAACCTAAGTGTCCATCAACAGATGAATGGATAACGGTGTGGCACATATATACTATGGAATATTACTCAGCCATAAAATGGAATGAAATTCAGTTATTTGTAGTGAGGTGGATGGACCTAGAGACTGTCATACAGAGTGAAGTAAGTCAGAAAGAGAAAAACAAATACCGTATTCTAACACATATATATGGAATCTAAGAAAAAAACAAAAAGAAAATGGTCAGAAGAACCTAGGGGCAAGACAGGAAAAAAGATGCAGACCTACTAGAGAATGGACTTGAGAATACGGGCAGGGGGAAGGGTAACTGGGACAAAGTGAGAGAGTGGCATGTACATATATACACTACCAAAGGTAAAATAGATAGCTAGTGGGAAGCAGCCGCATAGCACAGAGAGATCAGCTCGGTGCTTTGTGACCACCTAGAGGGGTGGGATAGGGAGGGTGGGAGGGAGGGAGATGCAAGAGGGAAGAGATATGGGGACATATGTATATGTATAACTGATTCACTTTGTTATAAAGCAGAAACTAACACACCATTGTAAAGCAATTATACTCCTAGCACAGAGAGATCAGCTCGGTGCTTTGTGACCACCTAGAGGGGTGGGATAGGGAGGGTGGGAGGGAGGGAGATGCAAGAGGGAAGAGATATGAGGACATATGTATATGTATAACTGATTCACTTTGTTATAAAGCAGAAACTGACACACCACTGTAAAGCAATTATACTCTAATAAAGATGTTAATAATGGGAAAATCTGTCCCAAGAGCGGATACATACTCGTAGGTCTCTAACCACATGTAAATGTAAAGCTTTTCTAAAGGGCACTCTCTCATTACTGCTTTCAGTTCTGCTACTCGAGATATTTCTGTGTATCCTAAAATCAAGACAAGTTAGACCATAAGGAGGACTGTGGAAGATGACTGTCCTCCCCACAGATGAAATACAACTAGTTTGTTATGAAGTGAGAAATCCCAGTAGCTTTATAATACAGTTTCTATTGTCAATCACACCTCTTAATGGATGCATAGCCCCCAGCAACCTCCTAGTCCGTTTTTTGGATGCTTAGTACAAAATATACTGAGAATTTCTTTTTCTCCCTTGCTGCTCTAACTCGGTATGGCATTGTCTATTTCAAACACATGTCTAAGGACATTTCTAGGGATTTAGAGGCAGGAGATACAGAAAGGCCCACAGGAAAAGTGACAGTCATCAAGTCCTCAAGACACAAGCTGTGCAGGTAGCAGGCAGTTTCTCATAATTGATCTGCAACTTTAAAAAACTTCGTGTCATGGACTGAATGTGTGTTCCCCAAAAACTCATATGTTGAGCCCTAGCCCCCAGTGTGGTGGTATTAGGAAGTGAGGCCTTTGGGAGGTGGCAAAGATTAGATGAAATCATGAAAGGAACCCTGATGAATTCACAAATGGGATTAGTGTGCTAAAGGGGTCAAGAGAGAGCTTACTTCCACCCTGCTCTTTGTCACGTGAGGATACAAGGAGAAAAGGGCAGTCTGCAACCCAGAGGCAGGTCCTCACCAGAACCCAACCAACTTCCACCCTCATCTGGGACTTCCAGCCTCAAGAACTGTAAGAAATAATTTTCTGTTGTTCAAAACCCACCCAGTCTATGGTATTTTTGTTATAGCAGCCTGAATAGACTTAGTAGCATGATCCAAAAATGTATTAATGTGAAAAAAATGATTTAAAAAGCACATCATTGTGAAATGAGTTTAGCATTTTTGGAGAAGTTTTAAATTTACAGAGAATCTGTAACAGAGTTCCTTTAAATAGTAAGCTTTCTTGGTAATTTTGTCAAGGTGTGCTCAATATTTATTAAGCATTTTCAGTATGACAAAATATATTAGAGATGCAAAAATGCAAGGGGCTGCCCTATGGAAGTTCACAGAAATGGTGGAAATGAACCTGTATGTTAAATAATTGAAATACTGCGTAATACATCTTCTAATCAGATAAGATCACACAGATTATCATGATGAGATGAAGTGATTAGCCAGGCTTAGAAGGGTAAGGGAAGGCTACGAAACAGAGAAGATGCTGGAGTGGCCTGTTGGAGGATTAATAGAAGTGTGCTAGTTGGACATGTTAGAGAGAGGCATTCTGAGGAAGTGAAATCACATAAGATACTTGAAACAGTCTGGTCAGTTCAAGACACTGTGAGGTAATGAGTGTTGGAGGTTATGAAGAGGCTGGCAGAGGAGAGGCCGAAGTAAGGAAGTGACATGGGTCTGCCCACTCTCCCCTAGGATGTAGTAACAACTTTAACCATTTTTAAGTTATTTCACATCTGTCAACCAAGACTATTTTCTTCCTCATTTAAAAGATAAATTAAATGCCATAAGAAGAATTTAACTTCACAGAGTTTTTATAACAGTAAGCTATGACCAGAACTCAACTCTTTACCCTACAGTCCTTTCTACTGGACAACAGGAGCTTCTGAGTGAAACCAGAATTGATTCCTACCAAAAAAAAAAAAGAAAAAATTAACTTTTCTGGCACAAAATGGCAAATGGCTGTTTGCAAGGAAGAACAAAGTCCTTATCAATTAAGAGCAAGAAAGCAACAGGCCCAAAACTCCACACACCTTTCCTTCAAGCCATGAACCCCTGTCCTGGTGTTCTAATCTGAGCTGATGGAGGCCCTCCTGCAATACCACTATGTCAGTCTCACAAAAGAGAGACAGTTGTCAGTGGATCCATTAAGGTTCTTTGGCTGCAAGCAAAATAAATAGAATTTGGTTATCTTAAGGCAGGAAGGAACTTATTTGAGAGAACTGGGATGGCTCACGGAAGTGAAGGAAAGCGAACACGACATACTTCTAAGAGGGCCCAGCTAGAGCACCTTCAGGAATCATAATGTACTACAAGAACTCTGGTCAGTCTCCTCCTGACACCCTCATCAAGATGGAAGAACTGCAACTATTTTTGGTCTTTCTCATTTCCCTTAAGATTCAAAATCCAGGGACAGAGGAGCTGATGCCACTAGCTTGCACCCCTAGTCTACCCTTTAGCCAAGGGAAGGCAGGGCACCCAAATAAATACTGTATGATGAGGGAGAGATAGTTTTCCTAAGCAAAATCAGGATGCTGATACCAACATAAGAGAGAGGAGACACTGAGCCAACAAAATCAATCAAGGCCACCATAATCCTTTATCATTTTTCTGCAAATGCTATCATACACCTGGCAATTTATAAATAGTCATCCCATTTATTCACTGAAATCTACACCCTGTACCCACATAAGTAGGATGAGATGGAAGAGGTATTACAAAGGAGGGAGGCATGAGAGTAGAGAAGTTAAGAGCAAGATCCAGGGAGGCAAACTATGGGATCAAGTCTCAGTTCCACCATTTACTAGTGGTGAGAATTCAGCCACGTTTCTTAAATTCAACATGTCTCAGTTTTCTCAGCTATAAAAATGGGATGATAATATTAGAGCTATTGGCAGAAAATACGAGCTAAAGCATGTGATGCATTTAGTGCTACGCTGGCATCCTATAAGCACTCAGTAAACGTTAGTTATCATTTCACTGTCTGGCACTGTGACATCTACAGATATTTTTCTCCTCCTTTCAAAAGTTCTTTTTTTTGTTTGTTTTTTGGTTTTTTTCCGGTACGCGGGCCTCTCACTCTTATGGCCTCTCCCGTTGCGAAGCACAGGCTCCGGATGCGCAGGCTCAGCGGCCATGGCTCACGGGCCCAGCCGCTCCGCGGCATGTGGGATCTTCCCGGACCGGGGCACGAACCCGTGTCCCCTGCATGGGCAGGCGGACTCTCAACCACTGCGCCGCCAGGAAAGCCCTAAAAGTTCTTTTTTTGATTCTTGTTTTCTCTAGATCCTCTTACATAACATCACAATGGCACAATGTCATACGAAATTCAGGGTGAGAAGCATCTTTGCTTTTCTTTACCACCTTGTTTCTCTCCTACCTGAAAAGAATAGTCAAGACACCATTTACATTTCAAACTAACATTCTGTGGCAATTGTTCAGCATGGGCAGCATTCAAAATATACCTCCAGTGATATTTTTTTCTGAGAGGTATACAACTAAGGTTAATAGAGGTGCCATTTTCAAAATACATCTGCCCTGAGCCACATAAAAGGATTATTTTAAGAGGGCACAGGGCATAGGACACACCCTGATATTAAAAGGCCTAGCAACTAAAATTAATTTTACAAGCTCCCACACATAACAATTTTCATTGACTCTGATTTTTCTATCTAAATTACTTTTTTCCCCTTGTTCAGGGAGGTCAAAAAACCTGAGTAGGAAGAAGAAAAATCCTTTCATTTGCAAACCATTGCACAGACACCACCTGCACCTTTTGAGCATTTAAAAGTAAATGACTTTGTCATTTTGTTGTTCCTTTTTTCTCTGTTGTTCTCTGCAGAGTTGAGTGACAGCAGTATCAGTACAAAAATAAAATACCTATTTCCCCTCATCAAGTCTCACTGCTTTTTAAATTACCTTCGATAGTCTTCATTTGTAAATACCCTATCTATGAGAACAGATGCCTTGAAATCTGCTAAAGAAAAGGGTAGCTTTCTCTGCTTTTTAATCAAAAAACATATCTTCAACGTAAGTAAAACAGAGGAAGATTTCTGATTTTTGAAAAACTTTCTGGCCCTAAAATGATTATTTTTTTAACTTGTTCAAACTTTAAGATAAAGTTCAAAATTAGACTAGACAGTTTTTTGTTTTTGTTTTTATTTCAATTACATTCTTGGGATAGACATTTGAAATAAACTTCAAGCTAACAAATTGTTGGTCAAAATGTTCTCAGAAGTATTTCAAAGTCCAAGATAATGTCTTTATTCTCTTAACAACTGCTTAAGAGTTTATGTCCATTAAATCATTCGAATTATTATTCAAAAGCAGCTATATGCTTTTGACTCTTAACTGGCTCTGGTGGCTTAGTATTTTAATGCATAATTTTGCTTTTAAAGTTCTTTAAATTGGCTTAATGCTATTTACGTATTACATAATTCAAAGACTAACAAACCAAGATATTAGAGAAGGAAATTTTCAGTTCTATCATTTCTTAATTAAGACTGCAGTTCTCACATAAGAGAGCTCTAGATAATCTAGACATCTCTAGAAATAGGCTAGTTGCCCCATCTTATAGGAAAAAGGAAACAAAAAGCTGACAAAATTTTAGATATCATAGCATGACATGAATTCTTGCTTGGTGCCAATTTTGCCCGTATTCCATAACCTTTTCCAATTAAGCTTATAATTTAAGAGATAGAGTAATGGAGAAGTTTAATGGGGTGTCTCTGATTGTAGATCCTCCTGATGTCTCACAAAAAAAAATTCTCATAAATATTCACACATAGTAACGATTTTTTAAAAAAGCTTAAAGATGAACAAATATGTTATTTCCAAAATCTGGGAGGATTCCCACAATGCTATGGCTTATGAAACTGGGCAAAGAAAAAAAAAATGCTTTAGTTCATCAGACAGAGCAAATGCCCAGATAACAGAGAGGAAGAGATTTTCATTCCTTTTCCTTTTTTCCTTTTCCACTCTGGTCTGATGCCTGAGTGGACCCAGGATCTGGACAATAAGAATAGAGGGTGGGCATTCAGCTACTAAAAGAGATGGACAGGACACTGCCTGTTTCTACCCTCTCCTTACTGGACCACTGGATTTCTGCTATTGGCCAGCATCCACCTGCCCCCTTTACAATTTCAGAAGAATTCCCCCTATTGTGTGTTGTATTCATTTCCTAGGACTCCAATAACAAATTAAAACAAACCACGTGGCTTAGAACAACAGAAATTTATTCACTTACAGTTCTAGAGTCTGGAAGTCTGAAATCAAGGCATAGGGAAGTCCCTGCTCTCCCTGAAGGCTCTAGAGGAGGATCCTTCCCTACCTCTTCCTAGCTTCTAGTGGTTGCCCGCAACCCTTGATGTGACTTAGCTTGCAGCTACATCACTCCAATCTCTGCCTCTACTGTCACATGGTGTTTTCCCTGTGTAGCTGTGTCTGAATTTCCCTCGTCTCATAAGGACACCAGTCCTTGGATTAGGGGCCCACCCTAATCCAGTACTGCCTAATGTTAACTGGATTACACCAGACCCTATTTCCAAATAAGGTCACCTTCACAAATTCTAAGGGTTAGGACTTGAACATATCTTTTGAGGGGACACAATTCAACCTACAACATGTGCATTTTGGTATGAGGCAGTGTCCCATGGCCCTGTACTGCAGAAGGAGTCAGACTGTCCCACTTTTCACCCAGGCACATGACCTGATAGATCTCAGCCCACTGGATGCTCCCAGCCCCTATATTAAAGTTTGACCAAGTGGTACAAAGGTGAAAGACATTTAAGTTTCATGCCCAAATGCAGCAGTGATGCCCATCTAGTATCCCAATAATTGTACAATTCTCTAATTTCTTCCAAAATATCAAATCCCTCTGGCTTATGCGACCCAGAATCAGTTTGTCATTAGGGAAGAACAACTCTCAAAAATATAAATAGGAGACATAGAAGAAAGGCAGAGATATATCTCCCGTAGAAGGTGTAGTCTCTGCAAGAAAAGGATGCGGTCAAAGAAAAGCTAAGAAAGGAAGATATTGAAAGAAGTACCTACTGAAGTATGTATATGGAATCAGTTCGAAATGTTCAGGGTCCAGGCAGTAGGGTTTAAGAATCCCTGTATTTTGGAGCTTGGGATGAACAGACACACAACTACTAGATAGATAACCAACAAGGACCTACTGTATAGTACAGGGAACTCTACCCAATATTCTGTGATAACTTATATGAGAAAAGAATCTAAAAAAGAATGAATATATGTATATGTATAAATGAATCACTTTGCTGTACACCTGAAACTAACACAACATTGTAAATCAACTATACTCCAGTAAAATTAAAATATTAAAAACAAAATCCCTGTATTTAAATCTATAAAGCATCGGAAAGAGAGCTACTTTCTTATGGTTGATTTGACACAAGAATTTAACAAGCAGGGAAGAACCATGAGAAATGTACACAACCCTCTGCTGGTAAACATTGAATCTGGATAAGTGTCTCCTGACTGGGGCATAGAGAGATAGACAGAGAGAGATGTGTCCTCAAAGAATGATGATATATGCAGAACATTCAGAAGAAAAATTGCACTGAAGAATCATAAGAAGACCATAGCACTGAAAGGGATCTACTAGTAGAAACAAAGGAAAAACATTATAAATGCTACAGCACTCCTCAGTAGGATGCCAGAATATATAACCTGTGTAAAATAAGAGCAGAAAATCAAATGCAAAGTAGACTGAGAAGAAAAAAACAGTATAATGCTATGAAAATATAACGGAATGAAATAAATCAATAAAATTTAAATTTAAGAGTTTAATAATCCATGGATTAAAGACTATGTATTAAAGAATAGAATTGACAATATTGTGAAAATTGGGCATGGAGGTATGTTAGGTTTAGTTTGCTTTGGTTTGATTTTCCATCAAGACAAAGGTAAACACCTACCAGACTAAAATGCAAATCAAGCAAAATACCGAGTAGAGCTGGCTTCTACTCCTAAATTCCACATTTATCATGCATCTCTTAACAGAGGTGTCTTCTACAATTAAAGTAAGAATCAAGTGAGCAAAAAAAATTCCTTTGTGTCTTGAAACACTATACACTGTATTATAAACTGACAATTGGTTTGCCATATTTATCTGATACTTTGAAAGAATAGCAAAGGGTTTTTAGATCTAAATCTTTGAACAAGTCAATTTGGAAAGATGAGCCTAACTGAACACATATTTGAATGGAAATGGATAAACTAAACCTCAACATCTGTGAAAAGATAGTATACAGTAAAGCCTCATAGAAACATCTTCTTATACCCTTTCCTCCTCGTCTCAACTTGTCCCATAAAATAGAAGCTTTCATCAAAATTTCAGCTTTCTCTAGGAAGAGCTGGATAAAAAAAGCTTCCACACTTCTCTTCACCCCTTATTGGATTCTCTCCACAGGAAGAAAAGCTATAAATGGTTGGGGAGTTTGGTGACAGTCTGACATGCATACATTTACTTTCTTATACTGAAGTTCTCAACTAGGGGTGATTTTGGCTGCCAGGGAAGATTTGGCAACATTTTGGCTGCCAAGGGTGATTTGGCAACATCTGGAGATATTTTTCATTTCCACGACTTTGGATGGGGGTTGAGGGGGAGATACCACTTGCATCTGGTGGATCAAGGCCAAGGATGCTGCTAAGCACCCTACAACACACAGGACAACCTCCCACAACAAAGAATCATCCAGCTCAAAATGTGCATGGTGCAGGGTTGCTGCACCACATGGAGGTCGCTGCTTCTTCATGGTCCTGTCTCATGTTCTTCCTTCTTCTTGCCTATTTCTACTTCCCATCTCATGAAATGAGAAAATCAAGGAGGATCTACTTAAATTTTCCACCTTCACCTGGGTCGGTAAGCTGTATCTGCATGAGAACCAGGAGGCCCTGTTTGTTCATGGGGTACCAGTATGGCTTTGTAAGTGGCAGTTTGAATCTCACAGAAGATGAGCAGGCAGAATGGCCACTATATTTGCTGTGATAGGATCACTCTAACAGAATATTTGATCAGCCAGTACCTCTTCTTCTAATCATGGGAAAGACTCAGAGAGAGATGGGTTTGGAGGGTGGGATCAAGATTTCTATCAAGTGTGAGATACTTATTAGATATCTAAATGCAAATGCCAAGGAGGCAACTGGACATATGAGTTTGGGACTCTGGGAGAGATGGAATTGGAGATGTAAATTTGGAAATTATCAGTGATAGTTATTTGAAACCATGTAACTGGGTGGATTCTTTAGGAAATCAGGATAGATTAAAAACAGAGGACTGAGAACTTAACATTCCAGTATATCAGTATTCGGAGGTCAGAAAAAGGAAAAAGAATTAGCAAGAAAACTGAGAACCAGAGGCTGCACAAGTTAAGGAAGCTGTCTTCTGAGAGAATGAGACAGACATTCAGAGAAAGGAAAGGACTGAAGGAACCCTTGAGAGATGGAGAAAAAGATCTCAGTTCTTGTCTAGATGGACATTAATTATTTTCCCTGTCCAACGTCCAGCCCTAAATCTTAGTTTAGGTTCCCCAGAAGCAGAGCCTGAGAAGGAGTTATTTATTAAGGCTGTACTCTCAGGAAAAAGGGAGTGAGGGAAAAATGATGGGAAGCGGGGAAAGCTAATCAAGGTTGTGCTCTCCGCTAGAACTGTGAAACATGACGTGCATTATGAACTGATTCCGTCCTTGAGAAAAGAGGCAGCCCTTTGTGCCCTTGAATCAAACAGTCAAGAGATGCAAGCTGCTGAAGAAAGGGGTGATTTACTTTCCGGATGAGCTGCTTCCTTTGGTGAAGGCAATTAACTGGAGAAGAGGGAAGCTCTGAGCTGTTAGCAGCCAACAGTCATAGCAGCTCAGGGATGGATGCCCCGACTTGGTAAATGGATCTGGGAGGAGCACCAACAGCACTTACTGCTAATAAACCTCATTGTTCCCTCAGGGAAGCACTCTTCCTTTACTCTCAGCTTGTTCTAGTGGGGTTGACTCTACTCTTCCCACCCCAACTCCAGTGATCAATAGACATGAGCAAGGCTTCCAACTAACAGGGTCGTAATTATGGGTTTAGCCACCAGCTCATGACCCAGTTTGAAACGGTGAGGGCCAGACCCAGAATTTTTGTAAGAACTCTTAGGAGAGGGACTATCTCTTCACTAGGGTTGCTAAGATCTGAAGATGTAAGGCAAAGTTGCAACTTTATCACCAGAAGGAAGGAGCCTACCTAAGAATGAAGCCAAATGAGAGGAAAGCTCTGTTTAGGGACAGAGACAAACTCCTGACCTTGTCTGTGCACTTGGATACAAAAATACTGATTCACCCATGCTTTTTAGGTTTGTGACAAAATCCCTCTTTTGCTTTGGCCAGCCTGAGTTGAGTGTCTGTCTCTTCTACTCACCTGGAGGTCTAGCTATACTGCCTTAAACTGACTTCTCTGTGATTCCCCTCTATTATTTACAGTTAAGTCCTCAAGCAAATTTGAATAGCTCTCTTTTCTTTGCAACCAAACATGCACTGACACATATAATATACACAGATTAATTGTTCAAAGATTATAATACAATTAAGTGAACAACCTCAAAATAGCACCAAACATACTTTGATCTTTCCTAGATGACTTAGCAGGCCCTTCAGAATAATCCAGTGCCTTTGGGTTATGTTTCATAAGGTACCTTGAGGATTCTTTTAAACTCTAAACTCTCAACTTTAACCTGACTACTTCATTTAAGTGCTTTCCAGTCATTTCATTGTTTTTTGAATCTTCTTACATTGTTTCTTACATTACAAATATCATTATATTTTCCATTTGGAATAAATATTAAAGGGAGAAAAACAGATTTTTTACTGGCATTTTTCCAAAATAAAACAAAAAACTATCCCTTGATCCACTGCTGTGTGAAAAGCCAACATTAGGACTAGAGATTGTGTTCTACTTTGGTTGTGTATGTTCTTTTGTCTGATTTAACTTATATAAAATGCTATAAGAAATCAGTTATTTCTACTATAACTGTTATAAAATGCTAGTTAGAAGTCACTTATTTCCTCTACTTAACCCATTGTTCACAAAACATTTATCAAAATTTTGCTAATATACACTGATCCAGCACAAAGCTAGGGAGAAAATATATCACAACTGACCTTGTTGAAAACCTAACAGTTTCATTTAAGCCCTTATTCATATCTGTGCATGTGTCCTACATTATGGTTTCAACATACTGAAGTTGTTCTTTGACCCCAAAATGGCCTTGTTCATTCATTCATGTTGATTTCAACCCCGTGCAGTTATAGCAAAGGCTGAATACCGAGTCCCCTGCCCAAGCCTCCTCTCTCATATACACTCATAGCCGTCTGACTAGGCATTAAGCTATTGAAGGAACTCTACAAGTTTAACTTTTTAAAGAGAGATCAATGAGAGCAAATAGGTCATAAAGAATCTTAACAGATATTTAGTGCAAAAATAATAATTAATAATAATAATATCATGCATCCAAATAAATGCTATGAATGCAATTAGAAATACTATGCATGGGCTTCCCTGGTGGCGCAGTGGTTGAGAGTCCACCTGCCGATGCAGGGGACACGGGTTCGTGCCCTGGTCCGGGAAGATCCCACATGCCGTGGAGCGGCTGGGCCCGTGAGTCATGGCTGCTGAGCCTGCGCCTCCGGAGTCTGTGCTCCGCAACGGGAGAGGCCACAGCAGTGAGAGGCCCGTGTACCGCAAAAAAAAAAAAAAAAAAAAAAAGAAATACTATGCATGATGAGATAAAAAGGCTACTGGGAAAAATGTGATGATGGATAGATTTTTGTGCCTGTTTGTTTTTTATTAATATGACATCACTCAGTTACAAGAGTCCTTTTCTCTCTGCATTTTGTAGCCAGAGGAGAACCTTCAGAAGGGATGAATTTTCTTTGATTCCACCTCCCCACAATCCTCTGAGCTCCTCTGGGAGCAATGTCAATTTTACCATCGTCAATGCAAATGGCATTTTAAAGAGTTAGTACAGCAGGCAGAGAATGTTAATGCTGCTCAGAGGTGCCAATGTGCACTGCAGCTTTCCCCTAAAGTCTGCAGCCCATCACATGCCTTTATTCACTCAGATCTAATCCTATCAACTGAGAGGACAGGCCACTGGCTTGCTCTCTGCCTTTGTCACTCAAACTTACCCATTAAAAACAATCCATTTTCTAAAGTTGGACAGTGTGGAAATCAGGTTTGGCAGCCAAAAGATAAACTCCTATATACAGAGAATGATAATGAGAAGCCTGCTGGCTTTCTTGCTTGATGGGTTATTCTTATTAAGATAAAATGTGTTCCAGAAGCGACTCAGAAACATGGAAATAAGCTAGTCCATAAAAAGCTATGGGAGCTTAGGCTTTCAAATTAAGGAAACAAATATGATGAACATGAACTCAAACTCAGTAGAAAAGTGTCATCACTAGAAAGTCCTTCTTCTATTGTGTTTTCTAATGTTGCAGTATTATAAAGAAAAATCTCATTCCATTATCACGAGAATTTAGATGGCTTGATAATTGAATCATCTCTACTAAGCTCTTAGGTAATGAACGCTTCATTTGTGGTAACAAATAAAGCTTATAAATAAATAATTACCTTACTTTGATGGAGCATCTACCATGTACAAGGCACTGTGCTAGGCATGGTAAAGGGCATAAGAAAGTGTAAGATGAAAGACACAGGTCTTACCCAAAGAAATAATGTTGTATTAGAGAAAACAATAACCAGAATTCAAGAAAAGATATAAAACTGTGGAATGTCATACAAAGCAAATGTGTGTATATAGCAATCCTAGAGAAACTCAAAAAGCAATAAAGACATGGGAATAGCCCATACTGGGTCTGATTAAGATCAAGTGATGGACCTTAAGTCTTAGGATATTTATTTTATTCTCTAGGCAGTGAAGATCTAAAGAATCTTTGAGCAGAGAGGTGACATGGTGAAGCATCAAAGGAAGATAATACTGTTAGTAGTATATGTATTGGACTAGAAAGAGAGTTTACGCACTGATGGTATATGAAATGATTTTAGGTGGTACCTGAACATGGAATTAAGTAATATTGAATTACACAGTGAAAAATATATTCTATTTTAATTTTCATTTTCAGAAGACTTGAAGGAGTTTTTGGTTTGGTACTAATATGACTTTAACAGCTCTATAACACTTTGTTAATACCCTTTTTAACAAAGAGAGAAAGCAACCACATCCACTTCAAATTCAATAAAATTGTTTCCATTAAATCTGCATTTACTTTTATATTTACCATCTATTTATGGCAAATGGCACTCTTTTCCTATTTATATAAATAAATAGAAATAATACTATAAAGCTTCCATTGCAAATAAAATAAAATTAGTTAATTTAAGGGGAAATTAAATATATAATAGCACATGTGTTATGCATATATAGCAAAAATCAAGAAATGGAATGCAACTGAGTTAAGTTTGGAAAACACAGACCTAGGCTAGGAGCCACTAAACATTTTCTTAAAGAAATACTTGTACATGTGCAAAAAAAGTTTGTTCCAATATGTTCACTACAGCCTTGTTATAATACAGAAAAACTGAAAAAAAACTAAATATTCCTAAATAGAGAAGAAGTTAAATAAAATATGGCACCACTATTTTAGATTACTTCGCAGCTGTTCAAAGAACAGGAAAGAACTATAATATAGGTATTTATGTGGAAAGATCACCAAGTCTAAAAAAAAAAGCAAACAAAACAACATAAAATCATGTGTTTGATACAATCCCAATTATTTTCTGAAATATGTAAGTAAGTGCATGTAAATGCACAGAAGAAGAACTGGAAGAATAATCATGATAGTTAATATTGTTTAGCTCAGGGGAAGTGAACATGGAATCCAAAGGTGGGGGTGGGGGGAAGATAGCCACATCTTCTTTAATTTATTGCTGGATTGTTTGAATTTAAATTCATGTATTTTTGAATTATTGTTGTAGTTTTTTAAATACTTAAGAAAACAAGGGAGACCTTCAGGTAAATTTCCATTTATTTAACTCCCTTCCCAAACTACACTAAAACATCAGAAAAAAACTTTTTAAAGGGCACAAACCACAAGGACAAAGAAAAAAGGAACAACTGCAGCACAGTTTTGAAAGAAAGCTGGATGAGTGGGAAAGAATCTAAAGAAAGCTCAGTCCTAAACCACCAGTGGAAGAAGCCAGGAAGAAACCCAATATGCTTTGCAGAATCTACAAAGGCTCTAGTATTGGCAACATTAGGTCCTCTGGGAATGGATGTGGAAGTGATATTAAAAACAAGAGGATAGTTGGAAAGACGGTTAAAGAAGTACTTGGAGAATTCTGAAATTCAGTTACACCCCTATCCGTTCCCTGTTCCATACAGTCAGTGTGTGCATTATCTCTGCCCCAACAGGATAAAAGGGGCTTATCCTCTACAGGAAATAAGATAAGTTTACTGTCTAGATGGAGAACAAAAGGCATAGATAATTAAGGGTGAAGATAATAGATGGAAAAAGAGGGATTCTCCATCAGGAGTTGCCTCAATGAAAGGGCCCACTGAGATCAAACTATAATGGAGCCCACAGTCCAGAAGCCCCACACATGCGCTCAGGAGCTTACTGTCAGCTGTGTATTGCCCCAGTCTTGAAGGATCACCAACATCAGAAAAAAAGACTCAAACATGTAAGGTAGGGTTTGAAAGAAATAAAAGCAACTTGAAGGACGCAGTCTTTGCAAGGAGAATAAAACTTTAAACAAACTATCCTTGCTTTACTCAAAAGATAAGGCAAGCTATAATATATATGAAATAAGAACATGGTACTATTAAAAGAAGAAAGAGGAGGAAAAGAAGTGGGAGGGGAGAAGGAGAGGGAGAAAGAAAAGAAAGAACAAAAAAAGAGCTACTGGGAAAAATAAATATATACACACTTATATGTACATAGTACATATACATACGTGTGTGTTTATATACAGGGGTGTGTGTGTGTGTGTGTGTATGTAACTCAATGGAATAGATAAAAGAAGAAGGTGAGGAAATCTCCCAGAAATTGAACAAGACTTCAGAGAATACCTGTACCTGTATTTATTATATTTATGTGCTTTTTTTTCCAGAGTGGTTTGCTCATAGATTAACACAGTATACTTCATTAGCCCATTTGGTATCTTGATCTTGCAATTTCCCAGTTTCCTCTAACACTTACCGTTCCATTATCACCTCAAAGGCTAATTTTTCTATAGAAAGTTCCAATTTGTATTTCCCATTTTGACTTCCAATCCAATTTCCCAATCTAAAAAAAAAATGTTAGAGGGGCTTCCCTAGTGGCGCAGTGGTTGAGAGTCCGCCTGCCGATGCAGGGGATGCGGGTTCGTGCCCCGGTCTGGGAAGATCCCACATGCCGCAGAGCGGCTGGGCCCGTGAGCCATGGCCTCTGGGCCTGCGCGCCCGGAGCCTGTGCTCCGCAACGGGAGAGGCCACAGCAGTGAGAGGCCCGCGTACCGCCAAAAAAAAAAAAAAAAAAAAAAAAATTAAATAAAAAAAAAATGTTAGAATGTAAATCTCTCATTTCTCTGCTTTTGGCCCCTGGAGAGGATGAAGTCAACTCTTGTAAAGAGAAGGGAAGAAAGAATTTAGTTTTTATTTGTTACGTCAATTTCTCCCACTTGAATGTAAATTACATCTCATAATCATGGACTCTGTTTTGTTTTCTCACTGCTGGAATAGTGCCCAATGAAATATAAGAGGATGGAAAATACTTCTCCAATGAATGAATGAACAAATGAACAAACATATGCCAGGTGGATGTGTCATTTACAAGCACCATTGCAACTTGGGGAAAGAATGGATATAGTAACAAAGAAGCAGTGAGAAATAACTCTGACAACCACAGACTTTATCTCTTATGACACTTGTTTTGAAAAATCTCAAGTAAGTTATCTCTGCAATTAACCCCATTTCCCCAGCATAACTCTAATCAGACCATACTTGGAGGTACAACAGTCAATCTCTGTAATGACTCTCTTTACATACATATTTGTGACCCAGGGATTCCCATCTGTTATAGGATACCCTTAGGAAAATTCCCTCTATGGGCCTATGAGCCCTCACTCTGGCCTCATGACAAGCATTTTTTTCTTCTTGTTAGAAGCAGATGGTTCAACAGGCTGTGAGTTATTCTTTTTCACTTAATGCTTTCTTAATTTTAGCAAAGTAATGCATCCACGTGGCTTTCAAGTCACAATCAGATGGTGGGGTAGAGAGTGGGCCATTTGGTTGAGGAATACCCAACTGTCAGCATTTGTGGGTTCCTCCTGTTGGGGGTATAAGCCTGGCTGTCAGTATTCTGAAAGCATTTCAGGAGAATAGGGACAGGGGAGCTCACCATTCAAGCTGCAGACATTCAACATCTCACTGTGATCCCCAGCTGTACAAACCTCTCCAGTGTGAACTTCCCATTTTCTACCAGGATAGACAAGGAACAGCTTCTAGGCTAAGAGGGCTAAAAGAGGTCATCTAGGGGTCTAAATGCTCATGACACAGAAGTTTAAATGAATCCCCATTTTTCACTTTTGCCGTGCTCCCTTTTCAAAACTACCTGGTATCTCTAATACCTACACCTTTCTAGATGCCAGGACATAATTTTCCTCTTCTCTCATTGGCTTCATCCACTGCAGGCTTTAGTTTCAGCTTTCCCAGGTTGGCTAATTCAGTGTCTACTATTCCATCTGCATTCCCTTCCCAAAATGTCCTGTGTTGTCCTCTTCTGTTTCACTCTTCTAAATAAACACATATTTTTATTCATTTTGGGGGACTTAGGAGGGTGTGAAAATAAATGCATGTGTTCAATCCTCTGTATTTAACTGTAATCCCTTAGTCAATGTCCACAAGTCAATGCCCATGTGCACTTCTAAGAGATAAGTTGTATATCTGCACTGAAAAAAGAGAATGTATAATGTCTTTAAGTCTACTGCTCAAGGACTCTTTCTTTAGAAACTGTGTCTTTGCTTTTTTCAAGATTTTATAAAACAATAGTGGGGTGGTGGAGTCAAGATGGCATACTAGGAGGATGCAGAATTCAAGTCTCCTCACAACTAGAGCACCTACCAGGCACCGGTGGGGGACAGAGACACCTAAGGGGGTGGGAGGAACCCCCAGTAGCCAGGTAGGTCATGGAGCGTGGGGGGAAAAGAAGTGGAGGCAGGACAGGACTGGCACCCCTCAGGGGCAGCTGGGGGAGGGGAAGGGATCCCACGCTGGAAGGGGGAAATTGGGGAAACACTGGGAGGGTAGAGGATCAAAAGAGAGTGTGGCCAGGTTTCCCCTGCCCACTTGGGCCCCCAGGAACCTGCTGAGATCCCAGCCCTGATCCTCTGCCCACGGAGTTCCCCTCCAGCCGCGCAGGTCCTGAGGGACTGGGAGGGAGGGAAGGGGGGAGCAAAAGTAAAGGCCAGACCTCTGGGATTGGCACCCCTGAGGGGTGGCTGGGGGAGGGAAGGAGTTCCTATGCCCAGCAGGACCCACCCATGGTTACGAGTCAAGCTGCGACGGGGGAGACCCTGGGGGAGATGATCAGGGAGGGGCATGAAGGAACGGAAGGGAACGGGGTCAGTGCTTTCTCTGTTCCACTTAGGCACCGGGAAGCCTGCTGGGCTCCTGGGCCTAATCCTCTGCCCTCGGAGCCTCCCTCCTGCCATACAAAGCCCAAGCCCCACCCCTACACCCCCACCCAGGGCCCCACTTCTAAACTCCCACCCAGGGCCCCACCTCTACACTCGGAGACCCCCTCCAACGCACTGGGCCTAAACCCCACCCACACACCCTCACCCAGGGCCCTACCTCTAAACTCCAGGACTCCACACTCCAGAGGCCCTCCTTCTGAGGTGCTGCCTCTCCTCTTCCATACAGGTCCTACGCAGAGGCCCCACCCCACGCTTGAACATCACCCCGCCTAGGGCCCACCCACAGGGCCTTTTCGGTCCTGAGGTCCTGAGCCTAGACCCTGCCACACACTGAAAACTCACCACCCCCCACACCTAGGTCCCATCCACCCTAAACCCCTTCCCTGCCTAAGGTCCACCTCCCCATCCCCGCCCCCCGCCCCACCTAAACCCTGCTCCCATAGCCAAGGCTTTTTTTTTTCTTTTCATTTTTCCTCTTTTAGATGGGGGTTCTGTTTTACCTTCTTGATTCATTGTTGTTGATTCTTTTATATTTTTATTTTTCCTAATAAATCTTTTATTTTTCTAATTTTATTTTATTCTTTATACTTTGTTAGTGCTCTCTCCTTTTGACTTGTCTGCCCCCCCCTTCTTTTTTTTTCTTTTTTCTGTTGTGGTTTTATTTTACCTTGTTGCAGTTGTTTCAATTATAGTTCTATTTTTCCTAATATGTTTTTTATCTTTCTAATTTTTTTTTATACCTCGATATTGTACTGCTCCTATTTTTCTTTCTTTCTTTCTTCCTTTTCTTTTGTTTTTTCTTTACCACGCCACAAAGCTTGCAGGATCTTGGTTCCTAGGCCAGAGGTCGGGCCCGAGCTCCTGTGGTGGGAGCTCTGGTCCAAATTGCTGGATTAACAGAGAACCTCAGACCCCAAGGAATATCAATTGGAGTGAGGCCTCCTGGAGGTCCTCATCTCAGCACCAAGACACAGCTCAATCCAACTGCCTGAAAACTCCAGTGCTCGACATCTCAGGCCAAACAACCAGTAAGACAGGAACACATCACCACACATCAAAAACCAAAAAGAAATTAAATGACAAAAATATTTATTACATACAAAGGAGCAAGGTAAAAACCTACAAGACCAAATAAATGAAAATGAAATAGGCAACCTACCAGAAAAAGAATTCAGAGTAATGATAGTAAAGATGATCCAAAATCTCAGAAACAGAATGGAGAAAATACAAGAAACATTTAACAAGGATCTAGAAAAACTAAAGAGCAAACAAACAGTAATAAACAGCACAATTACTGAAATTAAAAACACTAGGAGTCAATAACAGAATAACTGAGGCAATAAAAAGGATAAGTAACCCGGAAGATAAAATAGTGGAAATAACTACTGCAGAGGAGAATAAAGAAAAAAGAATGAAAAGAATTGAGGACAGTCTCAGAGACCTCTGGGACAACATTAAACACACCAACATTTGAATTGTAGGGGTCTCAGAAGAAGAAGAGAAAAAGAAAGGGACTTTAGAGAAAGACAGAGAGAAAAGAGAAAGAGAAAATATTTGAAGAGATGACAGTCGAAAACTTCCCTAACATGGGAAAGGAAATAGTCAAACAGGTCACAGAAGCACAGGGAGTCCCATACAGGATAAAACCAAAGTGAAACATGCTGAGACACATATTAATCAAACTATCAAAAACTAAATTCAAAGAAAAAAATATTAAAAGCTGAAAGGGAAAAGCAACAAATAATATACAAGGGAATTCCCATGAGGTGAACAGCTGATTTTTCAGCAGAAACTCTACAAGCCAGAACGGAGTGGCAGGACATATTTAAAGTGATGAAAAGGAAAAACCTATAACCAAGATTACTCTACCCAGCAAGGATCTCATTCAGATTCGACAGAGAAATTAAAACCTCTACAGACAAGCAAAAGCTAAGAATATTAAGCACCCCCAAACCAGCTTTACAACAAATGCTAAAGGAACTTCTCTAGGCAGGAAACACAAGAGAAGGAAAACACCTACAATAACAAACCCAAAACAATTAAGAAAATGGTAATAGGATCATACATGTCAATCATTACCTTAAATGTAAATAGATTAAATGCTCCAACCAAATGACACAGACTAGCTGAATGGATATAAAAACAAGACCCATACATATGCTGTCTACAAGAGACCCACTTCAGACCCAGGGACACATACAGACTGAAAGTGACGGGATGGAAAAAGATATTCCATGCAAATGGAAATCAAAAGAAAGCTGGAGTAGCAATTCTCGTATAAGACAAAATAGACTTTAAAATAAAGACTATTACAAGAGACAAAGAAGGACACTACATAATGATCAAGGCATCAATCCAAGAAGAAGATATAACAATTGTAAATATTTATGCACCCAACATAGGAGCACCTCCATACATAAGGCAAATGCTAACAGCCACAAAAGGGGGAATCAACAGTAACACAATAATAGTGGGGGACTTTAACACCCCACTTTCACCAATGCACAGATCATCCAAAATGAAAATAAATAAGGAAAAACAAGCTTTAAATAACACATTAAGAAGATGGACTTAACTGATATTTATAGGACATTCTATCCAAAACAACAGAATACACTTTCTTCTCAAGTGCTCATGGAACATTATCCAGGCCAGATCATATCTTGGGTCACAAATCAAGCCTTGGTAAATTTACGAAAATTGAAATTGTATCAAGTATCTTTTCCGACCACAACGCTATGAGACTAGATATCAAGTACAGGAAAAAAACTGTAAAAAAATACAAACACATGGAGGCTAAACAATACACTACTAAATAACCAAGAGATCACTGAACAAATCAAAGAGGAAATCAAAAAATACCTAGAAACACATGACAATGAAAACACAACGACCCATAACCTGTGGGATGCAGCAAAAGCAGTTCTAAGAGGGAACTTTATAGCTATAAAATCTTACCTCAAGAAACAAGAAACATTGCAAATAAACAACCTAACCTTACACCTAAAGAAATCAGAGAAAGAAGAGTCAAAAAAACCTAAAGTTAGCAGAAGGAAAGAAATCATAAAGATTAGATAAGAAATAAATGAAAAAGAAAGGAAAGAAACAATAGCAAAGATCAATAAAACTAAAAGCTGGTTCTTTGAGAAGATAAACAAAATTGGTAAACCATTAGCCAGACTCATCAAGAAAAAAAGGGAGAAGACCGAAATCAACAGAATTAGAAATAAAAAAGGAGAAGTAACGACTGACACTGCAGAAATACAAAGGATCATGAGAGCTAACTACAAGCAACTATATGCCAAAAAAAGGAAAACTTGGAAGAAATGGACAAATTCTTAGAAAAGCACAACCTTCAGAGACTAAACCAGGAAGAAATAGAAAATATAAACAGACCAATCACAGGCACTGAAATTGAAACTGTGATTAAACATCTTCCAACAGGGAGAATTCCAAGATGGCAGGGAGTAAGACATGGAGATCACCTTCCTCCCCACAAATACATCAGAAATACATCTAGATGTGGAACAACTCCTACAGAGCACCTGCTGAAAGCTGGCAGAAGACCTCAGACTTCCCAAAAGGCAAGAAACTTCCCACGTACGTGGGTAGGGCAAAAGAAAAAACAGAGACAAGAGAATAAGGACAGGACCTGCACCACGGGGAGGGAGCCATGAAGGAGGAAAAATTTCCACACACTCGGAAGCCCCTTCACTGACAGAGACTGGGGATGGTGGGGAGGGGGGGAAGCTTCGGAGCCGCGGAGGAGAGCGCAGCAACAGGGGTGCGGAGGGCAAAGCAGAAGGATTCCCGCACAGAGGATCGGGGCCGACCGGCTCTCACCACCCTAAGACGTTTGTCTGCTCACCCGCCGGGACAGGTCGGGGCTGGGAGCTGAGGCCCAGCCTTCAGAGGTCAGATCCCAGGGAGAGGACTGGGGTTGGCTACGTGAAAACAGCCTGAAGGGGGCTAGTGTGCCACAGCTAGCCGGGAGGGAGTCCTGGAAAAAGTCTGGAACTGCCTAAGAGGCAAGAGACCATTATTTCAGAATGCGTAATGAGACGGGATTCAGAGCACCACCTAAACGAGCACCAGAGAAGGGCACGAGCCGCAGCTGTCGGCACGGACACCAGAGACAGGCATGAAATGCTAAGGCCGCTTCTGCAGCCACCAAGAATCCTGTATGCAATGACAAGTCACTATCCACACCTCCCCTCCCAAGAGCCTGTACAGTCCGCCACAGCCAGGGTCCTGTGAACCAGGGACAACTCCCCCGAGAGAATGCACGGCGCACCTCAGGCTGGTGCAACGTCACGCTGGCCTCTGCTGTCACAGGCTCGCCCTGCATTCCCTACCCCTCCTTCTCCAGGGCCTGAGTGAGCCAGAGCCCCCTAATCAGCTGCTCCTTTAACCTCGTCTTCTCTGGGTGGGAACAGAAGCCCTCAGGCGACCTACATGCAGAGCAGGGCCAATTCAAAGCTGAACCCCAGAGCTGTGTGAACAAAGAGAAAGGGAAATTTCTCCCAGAAACCTCAGGAGCAGCGGATTAAATCTCCACAATCAACGTGATGTACCCTGCATCTGTGGAATAGCTGAATAGACAATGGGTCATCCCAAAATTGAGGCAGTGGAATTTGGGAGCAACTGTGGGCTTGCGGTTTCCTGTACGCTATTTCCTGTATGCTATGCTATGCTATGCTGACTGGTTTCTGCTTTCATGTTTATCTTAGTTTAGTATTTAGAGTTTATTATCATTGGTATATTTATTAGTTGCTCTCTCCCTTTTATTAATATAAAGATTTTTTTTTTTCCTTTTTCTCTTTTTGTGAGTGTGTTCTTCTTTGTGTGATTTAGTCTCTATAGCTTTGCTTTTACCATTTGTCTCAGGGTTCTGTCTGTCCCTTTTTTGGGGGTTTTTTTTGTATAGTTTTTAGTACTTGTCATTGGTGGATTTGTTATTTCGTTTGGTTGCTCTCTTCTTTCTTTCTCTTTTTGTTATTTTTAATTTTTTTAATTTTTAATAATCTTTTCATTTATTTATTTTAATAACTTTATTTCTTGTTATTTTCTTCCTTCCCTTCCCTCCCCTCCCCTCCCATCCCCTTTCCTTTTCTTTCCTTCTAAGCCATGTGGCTGACAGAGTCCTCATGCTCCGGCTGTGTGTCAGTCCTGTGCCTCTGAGGTGGGAGAGCCAAGTTCAGGACATTGGTCCACCAGAGACCTCCTGGCTCCAAGTAATATCAAATGGTGAAAGTTCTCCCAGATATCTCCATCTCAACGCTAAGACCCAGCTCAACTCAACAACCTGCAAGCTATAGTGCTGGACACCCTATGTCAAACAACTAGCAAGACAGGAACACAACCCCACCCATTAGCAGAGAGGCTGTCTAAAATCAAAAAAAGGTCACAGAAACGCCAAAACACACCACCAGAGGCGGTCTTGCCACCCAGAAAGAAAAGATCCAGCCTATTCACCAGAACAGAAGAACCACTCCCCTCGACGAGGAAGCCTACACAACCAATGAAGCAACCTTAGCCATTGGGGGCAGACGCCAAAAACAATGGGAACCTGTAGCCTGCAAAAAGGAGATCCCAAACACAGTAAGTTAAGCAAGATGAGAAGACAGAGAAACACAGAGCAGATGAAGGAGCGAGGTTAAAAACCTACCAGACCAAACAAATTAGGGGAAATAGGCAGTCTACCTAAAACAGAATTCACAGTAATGATAGTAAAGATGATCCAAAATCTTGGAAATAGAATGGAGAAAATACAAAAAACGTTTTAAAAAGATCTAAAAGAACTAAAGAGCAAACAAACAATGATGAACAACACAATGAATGAAATTTAAAATTCTCTGGAAGGAATCAATAGCAGAATAAGTGAGGCAGAGGAACGGATAAATGACCTGGAAGATAAAATAGTGGAAATAACTGCTATAGAGCAGAATAAAGAAAATTCATGAAAAGAATTGAGGACAGTCTCAGAGACCTCTGGGACAACATTCAACGCACCAACATTCGAATTATAGGGGTCCCAGAAGAAGACAAAAAGAAAGAGACTCAGAAAATATTTGAAGAGATTACAGATGAAAACTTCCCTAACATGGGAAAGAAAATAGTTAAACAACTCCAGGAAGCACACAGAGTCCCATACAGGATAAATCCAAGGAGAAACACACCAATACACATATTAATCAAACTATCAAAAATTAAATAAAAACAAAAAATATTAAAAGTAGCAGGGAAAAACAACAACTAACATATAAGGGAATTCCCATAAGGGTAACAGCTGATCTTTCAGCAGAAACTCTGCAGGCCAGAAGGGAGTGGCAAGACATATTTAAAGTGATGAAAGAGAAAGAACTACAAGCAAGATTACTTGACCCAGCAAGGATCTCCTTCAGATTTGATGGAGAAATTAAAAGCTTTACAGACAAGCAAAAGCTAAGAGAATTCAGCACCACCAAACCAGCTTTACAACAAATGCTAAAGGAACTTCTCCAGGCACAAAACACAACAGAAGGAAAAGACCTACAATAACAAACCCCAAATAATTAAGAAACTGGTAATAGGAACATACATATTGATAATTACCTTAAATGTAAATGAATTAAATGCTCCAACCAAAAAATAGACTAGCTGAATGGATACAAAAACAAGACCCATACATATGCTGTCTACAAGAAACCCACTTCAGACTTAGGGACACATACAGACTGAAAGTGAGGTGATGCAAAAAGATATTCCATGCAAATGGAAATCAAAAGAAAGCTGGAGTAGCAATTCTCATATCAGACAAAATAGACTTTAAAATAAAAACTATTACAAGAGACAAAGAAAGACGCTACATAATGATCAAGAGATCGATCCAAGAAGAAGATATAACAATGTCGAATATTTATGCACCCAACATCAAGCAACTCAATACATAAGGCAAATGCTAACAGCCATAAAAGGGGAAATCGACAATAACACAATTATAGTAGGGGCCTTTAACACCCCACTTTCACCAATGAACAGATCATCCAAAATAAAAATAAATAAGGAAACAAAAGCTTTAAATTACACATTAAACAAGATGGACTTAATTGATATTTATAGGACAGTCCATCCAAAAACAACAGAATAGACTTTCTTCTCAAGTGCTCATGGAACATTCTCCAGGATAGACCATACCTTGGCTCACATATCAAGCCTTCGTAAATTTAAGAAAATTGAAATCTTATCAAGTATCTTTTACGACCACAATGCTATGAGACTAGATATCAATTGCAGGAAAATATCTGTAAAAAATACAAACACAAGGAGGGTAAACAATACACTACTTAATAACCAAGAGATCTCTGAACAAATCAAAGAGGAAATAAAAAAATATCTAGAAAAAATGACAATGAAAACATAACTACCCAAAACCTATGTGCTCCAGCAAAAGCACTTCTAAGAGGGAAGTTTATAGCAATGCAATCCTACCTGAAGAAACAAGAAACATCTCAAATAAACAAACCTAACCTTACACCTAAAGCAATTAGAGAAATAAGAACAAAAAACCCCCAGAGTTAGCAGAAGGAAAGAAATCATAAAGAGCAGAGCAGAAATAAATGAAATAGAAACAAAGAAAACAATAGCAAAGATAAATGAAACTAAAAGCTGGTTCTTTGAGAAGATAAAAAAATTAATAAACCATTAGCCAGACTCATCAGGAAAAAAAGGGAGAACTCTCAACTCAATAGAATTAGAAATGCAAAAGGAGAGGTAACAACTGACACTGCAGAAATACAAAGGGTCATGAGAGATTATTACAAGCAAATATATGCCAATGAAATGGACAACCTGGAAGAAATGGACAAATTCTTAGAAAAGCACAACCTTCCAAGACTGAACCAGGAAGAATTCGAAAATATAAACAGACCAATCACAAGCACTGAAATTGAGACTGTGATTAAAAATCTTCCAACAAACAAAAGCCCAGGACTAGAGGGCGTCAGAAGGGAATTCTATCAAAATTTTAAAGCAGAGCTAACACCTATACCTCTCAAACTGTTCCAAAATATAGCAGAGAAAGAACATTCCCAAACTCACTATAAGGCCACCATCACCCTGATTCCAAAACCAGACACAGATGCCACAAAGAAAGAAAACTACAGGCCGATATCACTGATGAACATAGATGCAAAAATCCTCAAGAAAATACTAGGAAACAGAATTCAACAGCACATTAAAAGGATCATACACCATGATCAAGTGGGATTTATCCAAGGGATGCAAGGATTCGTCAATATACGCAAATTAATCAATGTGATACACCATATTCACAAATTGAGGAAGAAAAACCATGTGATCATCTCAATAGATGCAGAAAATGCTTTTGAAAAAATTCAACACCCATTTATGATAAAAACTCTACAGAAGGTGGACACAGAGGGAACAAACCTCAACATAATAAATGTCATATATGACAAACCCACAGAAAACAGCATTCTCAATGGTGAAAAACTGAAAGCATTTCCTCTAAGATCAGGAAGAAGACAAGGATGTCCACTCTCACCACTATTATTCAACATAGTTTTGGAAGTCCTAGCCACGGCAATCAGAGAAGAAAAAGAAATAAAAGGAATACAAATTGGAAAAGAAGAAGTAAAACTGTCACTGTTTGCAGATGACATGATACTATATATAGAGAATCCTAAAGATGCTACCAGAAAACTACTAGAGCTAATCAATGAATTTGGTAAAGAAGCAGGATACATAATGAATGCACAGAAATCTCTTGCATTCCTATACACGAATGATGAAAAATCTGAAAGAGAAATTAAGGAAACACTCCCATTTACCATGGCAACAGAAAGAATAAAATACCTAGGAATAAACCTACCTAGGGAGACAAAAGACCTGTATGCAGAAAACTATAAAACACTGATGAAAGAAATTAAAAATGATACCAACAGATAGAGAGATATACCATGTTCTTGGATTGGAAGAATCAATATTGTGAAAATGACTATACTACCCAAAGCAATCTACAGATTCAGTGCAACCCCTATCAAATTACCAATGGCATTTTTTATGAAACTAGAACAAAAAATCTTAAAATTTGTATGGAGACACAAAAGACCCCAAATAGCCAAAGCAGTCTTGAGGGAAACAAACGGAGCTGGAGGAATCAGGCTCCCTGACTTCAGACTATACTACAAAGCTACAGTAATCAAGACAATATGATACTGGCACAAAAACAAAAACATACATCAATGGAACAAGATAGAAAGTCCCGAGATAAACCCACGCACCTATGGTCAATTAATCTATGACACAGAAGGCAAGGATATACAATGGAGAAAAGACAGTCTCTTCAATAAGTGATGCTGGGAAAACTGGACAGCTACATGTAAAAGAATGAAATTAGAATACTTCCTAACACCATACACAAAAATAAACTCAAAATGAATTAGAGACCTAAATGTAAGACCAGACAGTATTAAACTCTTAGAGGAAAACATAGGAAGAACACTCTTTGACATAATTCACAGCAAGATCTTTTTTGATCCTCCTCCTAGAGTAATGGAAATAAAAACAAAAATAAACAAATGGGACCTAATGAAACTTCAAAGCTTTTGCACAGCAAAGGAAACCATAAAAAAGATGAAAAGACAACCCTGCAAATGGGAGAAAATATTGGTAAATGAATCAACGGACAAAGGATTAATCTCCAAAATATATAAACAGCTCATGCAGCTCAATATTAAAGAAACAAACAACCCAATCCAAAAATGGGCAGAAGACCTAAATAGACATTTCTCCAAAGAAGACATACAGATGGCCAAGAAGCACATGAAAAGCTGCTCAACATCACTAATTATTAGAGAAATGCCAATCAAAACTACAATGAGTTACCACCGCACACCAGTTAGAATGGGCATCATCAGAAAATCTACAAAAGACAAATGCTGAAGAGGGTGTGGAGAAAAGTGAACCCTCTTGCACTGTTGGTGGGAATGTAAATTACAGCCATTATGGAGAACAGTATGGAGTTTCCTTAAAAAAATTAAAAATAGAACTACCATACTACCCAGCATTCCTACTACTGGGCATATACCCTGAGAAAACCATAATTCAAAATAAGTCATGTACCACAATGTTCATTGCAGCTCTATTTGCAGTAGACAGGACATGGTGCAACCTAAGTGTCCATTGACAGATGAATGGCTAAAGAAGATGTGGCACATGTATACAATGGAATATTACTCAGCCATAAAAAGAAACAAAATTGAGTTATTTGTAGTGAGGTGGATGAACCTAGAGACTGTCATACAGAGTGAAGTTAAGTCAGAAAGAGAAAAACAAATACCATATGCTAACACACATATACGGAATTTTAAAAAAATGGTTCTGAAGAACCTTGGGGCAGGACAGGAATAAAGACGCAGACATACAAATGGACATGAGGACATGGGGAGTGGGACGGATAAGCTGGGACAAAGTGAGAGAGTGGCATGGACATATATACACTATGAAATGTAAGATAGATATCTAGTGGGAAGCAGCTGCATAGCACAGGGAGATCAGCTCGGTGCTTTGTGTCCACCTAGAGGGGTGGGATGGGGGGGGGAGACACAAGAGGGAGGATATATGGGGATATACGTTTACGTATAGCTGATTCATTTTGTTATACAGCAGAAACTAACACACCATTGTAAAGCAAGTATACTCCAATAAAGACATTTTAAAAGAAATAGGTGTGATTGCATGTAAAGGATGTTTAAAAAAAATCTACCATGACAATCTGTGCGTGTGTGTGTGTGTACAGATACAGAATTAAACACATAAAAATATAAAAATAAAAATAAAAGACACATGCACCCCAATGTTCACGGCAGCACTACTTACAATAGCCAGGCCATGGAAGCAGCATAAATGCTCATCAACAGACAAATGCATAAAGATGTGGTACCTATATACAATGGAATATTACTCAGCCATAAAAAGGAATGAAATTGGGTCATTTGTACAGACATGGATGGACCGAGAGACTGTCATACAGAGTGAAGTAAGTCAGAAAGAGAAAAACAAATATCGTACATTAATGCATATATGTGGAATCTCGAAAAATGGTGCAGATGAACTGGATAGCAAGGCAGAAATAGAGAGGCAGATGTAGAGAACCAACTTATGGACACCAAGGGGGTAAAGCAAGGGGGGCAGGTGTTGGTGGGATGAATTGGGAGATTGAGATTGACATATATACACTAATATGTATAAAATAGATAACCAGTAAGAACCTGCTATATAAAAAATAAATTAATTTAATTTAATTTAAAATAATCTACAAACAATAAATGCTTGAGAGGGTGTGGAGAAAAGGGAACCTTCTAGCACTGTTGGTGGGAATGTAAATTGGTACAGCCACTATGGAAATCAGTATGGAGGTTCCTTAAAAAACTAAAAATAGAACTACCATATGACACAGCAATCCCACTACTGGGCATATACCATGAGAAAACCATAATTCAAAAAGAGTCATGTACCACAATGTTCATTGCAGCACTATTTACAATAACCAGGACATGGAAGCAACCTAAGTGTCCATCGACAGATGAATGGATAAAGAAGATGTGGCACATAAATACAATGGAATATTACTCAGCCATTAAAAGAAACAAAATTGAGTTATTTGTAGTGAGGTGGATGGACCTAGAGTCTGTCATACAGAGTAAAGTAAGTAGCATTGACATACATACACTACCAAATGTAAAATAGATAGCTAGTGGGAAGCAGCTGCATGGCACAGGGAGACCAGCTCGGTGCTTTGCCATCAGCTAGAGGGATGGGACAAGCAGGGTGGGAGGGAGATGCAAGAGGGAGGGGATATGGGGATATACATATGCATATAGCTGATTTACTTTGTTATACAGCAGAAACTAACACAACACTGTAAAGCAATTATACTCCAATAAAGATGTGAAAAACAAACAAACAATAGTGATCCAAATAAGGAAAAAGAATGTCATGAGTGGTTGTCACCAAGGTCCATACTTCTGCTATAAGGAAATAATATCGCGGGCTTCCCTGGTAGCACAGTGCTTAAGAATCCACCTGCCAATGTTGGGGACACAGGTTCAAGCCTTGGTCTGGGAAGATCCCACATGCCACGGAGCAACTAAGCCCAAGCACCACAACTACTGAGCCTGTGCTCTAGAGCCTGCGAGTCACAACTACTGAAGCCCGCCAGCCTAGAGCCGTGCTCTGCAACAAGAGAAGCCACCACAATGAGAAGCCCTCACACCACAGCCAAGAGTAGCCCCCACTCACCACAACTAGAGAAAGCCCATGCACAGCAATGAAGACCCAATGCAGCCAAAAATAAATAAATTTATTTTTTTAAAAAAAGGAGAAATTCACTCCTCCATCTCTGTCTCTCTTTCCAAGAAGATGCCTTTGTCAAAATTTCACGAAATTGGTAGCATTGCTAGAAATCCACCTCCATTTACTTGTCCATGTCCATTCTCTTGAAGCTACATCAGTTGTTCAGAAAGCTGAAGAATCCCAACTTCAGACAGGAATTAGATAGAGAATGAAATCCTCTGACCAGTGCCTGTCTCTTAGTATCCTGCAATTTGCGTTTCCTTTGGGATCAAAAAGGATCCAAGTAAGACCTTCTCCAGTGAAGCAGCAGTCTTGGCCCAAAATAAGGGGCAGGTTGGAGGGGCTTCCTGAATATTACTCCTGGTGCATTGATCTTGATTCTATCAGACGTCTTGGAGTCAGTTCATTGCTATGGTATACTATTGATAATACTGACCATCAAGTGTTGGTCCCTTCCGTCCACTTTATTTAGCAACCTTGCCCCTGGGTCTTCATCCTGATCCCTAATATCCCAGTTTTCCCATTTGTACCTCGATTTCCTGACTCACAGACCTTAAGCTGCTTCTGAACACTGATAAATCTGAGGCCTCCCACTGCCCCTACTACCAACACCATCAGCTCTATAGTACTAGGCTTATTCCCTCTCTTTTTTCTGATTCACACTTAAGAAGTGTGAACTGCCTGACAGCCATGTCTGTGACATCACCCCTACTCAAAAAGTCTGAAGTCTCCCTAGATAAAACCCACTGTGTGGAGTTCAGCCTATAAACAAAGCCATGCACAAAATATCTTAACCTAAAAATTACCCAGATGGGTGAAACCACTTCTTAACCAGCTATCTTTCCCATCATATTTACCTAAATATCACTCGGAGGTATTCCCTTTAGGCCGGTTCAATACTATACACCCTTAAAGGGCTAGATCACATGTTACCCTTTCTAACAGTCTCACCTAACATTTTGGGTTTACTTTCATGTCTCCTTTTCCACTCCTCTCAGTTTTACATTTAACTCTATACTGCCTTACATTGTTATTAACTGCTCCTGATTAAGTAAAGGACAAAAAGATGAGTCTGATGAGAGAGAAAATGATAGAGAGGAGAGAATGGTGGGTCAAGCTAAGAATTATACATACTCCAAAGCAACAAAACAGAGCAATTGTGACAAAAGTAATTATTAATATATATTGCTACAGTGCTATAAGCTTGTTATAAAAGTGAAAAGCTTATATCATGCAGTTAAGTCATGACTCTATGATGATTCTTCCAGCTTATTTACCAACACCTCCACCCACACACCTATAGTCTTCTTGCCACTAGGGACCTAGATTTCCTTCTAGCATTAAAGTTATACCACTTGGGTTTTCTAAAACAAGAGATCTATCCTGGATTCCAAAATTAAGAGAAAAATACCCTTAGGTACTGTTTACCATGTATGCCAAAAAGAATGGAAAAAACAGTCTCTTTCTCCCTGCTCAGGAAAAGGTATTTCTGTAATCTGTATATACTTTAAAAGTACTCTTTTCAAGCAACACATTGTCTCTGATAAGGATAATAAATTTCCTTGGGTCACTAAGAGCAAGCTTACTACCTTTTCTGGGTAAACTCAGTACCTGTAAAAAAAACCACAGGGGATATTTTTGATGTTAAAATATTAATAATTAAAGGCATAATCGAAGAAAATTTTCCCTTGTTGGAAAAAGTAAATGTGGCCTGAGTATGCAGTATGAATGCATTCACCATGTTCCAGGAGAAATCAATAGAGAGACACTCAGATCCAAGAACATCACAACAAACATTTTGGTTTACAAGAATAAAGAAAACATCCTAAAAGTATTCAGTCAAGAAGCAGAAACAGGTTACCTACAATAAATAAAAGCTAGGTTGGCCTAAGATTTAGCATTAAATTGCATTCTGAAGAGAAAATTCAGTGACCCAATAATTGGTATCCAGATCACTCATCTTAAATGTATAAAGATATGCTCAGGTGCACGAAACCTCCAAAAAACACACAAACAAAAAATCCTATTTGAGGAGACACTTGAGTCAACTGAAAGATAATATCAAAATTAGGAACTAAATTGAGAAAAACATGAAATAAAATTGATCCCCATACTTAAATTTCACCAAACATTGGGAATCCACTTTAATTATGTGTAATTAATTGCATTCAAGGATAAAACTTGACCATATAGTGCCTTGCTCACATGTTTCTGTTCTGTGCATCTCCTTTCTTCATTCCAAAAATACATATTCCTTAAGCCCTCTAAGAAATGCAGCAAAAAAGCCTGGGGATTTGGAATCATCTTCTCTAAAAGTTGTATAGCAATTTATGGCAATCTACAGCAAAGAGAACAACAGTAAGCACTTAAATAATTTGCCCAACCTACTGAATTTGTTATCCTCCAAAAGGGAAGAGAAAACACAATTCTAGTACTAAGGCTTTTTTTTAAATACAAATAAATAGGAAAGTTAGGAATATAATTGGAAATCACCAATCATTGTCCAAAGCAGAAATTATAGGGTCTAAGGAAAAAAGTGTCATATCTATCCTGCAAAACCTCTAATATGATGTTTACATATCCATTTAAGCATAGAAAAGATCTACTACCAAAATTATTCAGCTTCGATACTGGCCACAAGCCCTCAATTTGGGATCTTCTGTTGTTATTCAATATGAAGCTACCCAACATAATTGGAAAGCATTGTAGTATAGAAAATACTTCTCATTTGTGGGAGGAAAGTGAATTTGTTTGCAATAGCACTGTTCCTTTCACTGATTTTAAGGGGAAAATTTGCCATTTAGATTATCCAGACAGATGTGTGCATATCATTTCCCACCCTATTTATTGAAGTTTTGTAGCAGGGGAAAACTTATATTTAAGAAGCAAATTATTTGTATATGGGTGTTTTCTTTGGTTCTTTTTGCAGATGCCACAGCTGCATATGTAACTCTTGAGCAGAGTTCTTTACTTTAAAAAACAATTACTCGCTATCTATAATGCTTTCTCTTGCCTCTCTAAGAAAGGTGCTAGCTGTCTAATGATGTTCACAGCGAGAAGAAGAGGGGTATGACAAGAGACTGAGTGTCACCTGAAAACTCTGAACAGAAGAAAGGAATCCAAGCACCTCCTTCCACTGTTCACAGGGACCCAGATCATATCCAAAGGGCCACCAAGGAGAGGCTGGGTCTGTTCCAAGGGACAAACTAATTTAGTAATGAAGAGTATTCAGAGAAAATCATGCTCAAAAGCCATGACTGAGAACCCTAAAGACATTTTCATCACAAACTTAATGGAAAAATTGCATAATATGGCAGAGAGAGTTTAAGCTTTAGAATCAGAAAGACCTAAATTCAAATCCTAACAACCCACCCCCTGGTGTATAATTTGAACAAGTTATTGAAAATCTCCGACCCTCTGTTTGCTCCTTGGCAAAATGAGGATAACAATACCTGTCTCATGGAGCGCTTGGGACTTTATACCTGAAGTAAAAAATAATAATATCAACCAGTAAAATTTATTGTAAACTTACTATGTATCCTTCAAAGTTTGCAGTGCTGTGGAATATTTTAAAATTATGGTTTTGCCATATTAATCAAATAATAAACTCCTGAGGATCATGGACAAAACTATGAGCACTAGAAAAAGTAAAAAGGAGACATATACGTAGAAAGAGGGCCAAGAAGAAGGCAATGGGAGCTGAGCCTTACGGAATGAGCAAATGAGAGACAGAGAAGGGAGGAGAGAGCAATCCACAGAGGAAATTCGGAGTGAGTGTGTGTGTGTGTGTGTGGAGAGAGAGAAGGAGGAGGGGGAGGGGGGAGGAGAGAAGAGAGATAGAACCATGTGTTGGACACCCAGTGAGGGTCAGTACTGCATTCACTGCATTACATAGCAATCACATTTAATCATCGGAACACGTCTGCAAGTATTATCTCCATTTCTTTTTTGATAATTTAATTTAATTTATTTTTTATACAGCAGGTCCTCATTAGTCATCCATTTCATACACATCAGTGTATACATGTCAATCCCTATCTCCCAGTTCAGCACACCACCATCCCCACCCCACCACAGTTTTCCCCCCTTGGTGTCCACACGTTTGTACTCTACATTTGTGTCTCAACTTCTGCCCTGCAAACTGGTTCATCTGTACCATTTTTCTAGGTTCCACATATATGCGTTAATATACGATATTTGTTTTTCTCTTTCTGACTTACTTCACTCTGTATGACAGTCTCTAGACCCATTCACGTCTCTACAAATGACCCAATTTCATTCCTTTTTATGGCTGAGTAATATTCCATTGTGTATATGTACCACATCTTCATTAGCCATTCATCTGTCGATGGGCATTTAGGTTGCTTGCATGACCTGGCTATTGGAAATAGTGCTGCAATGAACATTGGGGTGCATGTGTCCTTTTGAATTATGGTTTTGTCTCGGTATATGCCCAGTAGTGGGATTGCTGGGTCATATGGTAACTCTATTTTTAGTTTTTTAAGGAACCTCCATACTGTTCTCCATAGTGACAGTATCAATTTACATTCCCACCAACAGTGCAAGAGGGTTCCCTTTTCTCCACACCCTCTCCAGCATTTGTTGTTGTAGATTTTCTGATGATGCTCATTCTAACTGGTGTGCAGTGATACCTCATTGTAGTTTTGATTGGCATTTCTCTAATAATTAGTGATGCTGAGCAGCTTTTCATGTGCTTCTTGGCCATCTGTACGTCTTCTTTGGAGAAATGTCTATTTAGGTCATCTGCCCATTTTTGGATTGGGCTGTTTGTTTCTTTAATATTGAGCTGCATGAGCTGTTTATATATTTTGGATATTAATCTTTCGTCAGTTGATTCGTTTGCAAATATTTTCTCCCATTTGCAGGGTTGTCTTTTCGTCTTGTTTACGGTTTCCTTTGCTGTGTAGAAGCTTTGAAGTTTCATACATCCCATTTATTTTTGTTTTTATTTCCATTGCTCTACGAGATGGATCAAAAAAGATCTTGCTGTGAATTATGTCAAAGAGTGTTCTTCCTATGTTTTCCTCTAAGAGTTTAATAGTGTCCAGTCTTACATTTAGGTCTCTAATCGATTTTGAGTTTATTTTTGTGTAAGGTGTTAGGAAGTGTTCTAATTTCATTCTTTTACATGTAGCTGTACGGTTTTCCCAGCACCACTTATTGAAGAGACTGTCTTTTCTCCATTGTATATCACTGCCTCCTGTGCCATAGATTAATTGACCATAGGTGCATGGGTTTATCTCAGAGCTTTCTATCTTGTTTCATTGATCTATGTCTCTGTTTCTGTGCCAGTACCATATTGTCTTGATTACTGTAGCTTTGTAGTATAGTCTGAAGTCAGGGAGCCTGATTCCTCCAGCTCCGTTTGTTTCCCTCAAGACTGCTTTGGCTGTTTGGGGTCTTTTGTGTCTCCATAGAAATTTTAAGATTTTTTTGTTCTAGTTCCGTAAAAAATACCATAGGTAATTTGATAGGGGTTGCACTGAATCTATAGATTGTTTTGGGTAGTATAGTCATTTTCACAATATTGATTCTTCCAATCCAAGAACATGGTATATCTCTCTATCTGTTGGTATCATTTTTAATTTCTTTCATCAGTGTTTTATAGTTTTCTGCATACAGGTCTTTTGCCTCCCTAGGTAGGTTTATTCCTAGGTATTTTATTCTTTCTGTTGCAATGGTAAATGGGAGTGTTTCCTTAATTTCTCTTTCAGATTTTTCATCATTAGTGTATAGGAATGTAAGAGATTTCTGTGCATTAATTTTGTATCCTGCAACTTTACCAAATTCATTGATTAGCTCTAGTAGTTTTCTGGTGGCATCTTTAGGATGCTCTATGTATAGTATCATGTCATCTGAAAACAGTGACAGTTTTACTTCTTATTTTCCAATTTGTATTCCTTTTATTCCTTTTTCTTCTCTGATTGCCATGGCTGGACTTCCAAAACTATGTTGAATAATAGTGGTGAGAGCGGACATCCTTGTCTTTTTCCTGATCTTAGAGGAAATGCTTTCAGTTTTTTACCATTGAGAATTATGTTTGCTGTGGGTTTGTCATATATGGTCTTTATTATGTTGAGGTAGGTGCTCTCTATGCCCACTTTCTGGAGAGTTTTATCATAAATGGGTGTTGAATTTTGTCAAAAGCATTTTCTGCATCTATTGAGATGATCATATGGCTTTTCTTCTTCAATTTGTTACTATGGTATATCACATTGATTGATTTGCATATATTGAAGAATCCTTGCATCCCTGGAATAAATCCCACTTGATCATGGAGTATGGTCCTTTTAATGTGTTGTTGGATTCTGTTTCCTATTATTTTGTTGAGGATTTTTGCATCTATATTCATCAGTGATATTGGTCTGTAATTTTCTTTTTTTGGAGTATCTTTGTCTGGTTTTGGTATCAGGGTGATGGTGGCCTCATAGAATGAGTTTGGGGGTGTTCCTTCCTCTGCCATTTTTTGGAAGAGTTTGAGAAGGATGGGTGTTAGCTCCTCTAAATGTTTGATAGAATTTACCTGTGAAGTCATCTGGTCCTGGACATTTTTTTGTTGGAAGAATTTTAATCAAAGTTTCAATTTCATTACTTGTGATTGGTCTGTTCATATTTTCTATTTCTTCCTGGTTCAGTCTTGGAAGGTTATACCTTTCTAAGAATTTGTCCATTTCTTCCAGGTTGTCCATTTTATTGGCATAGAGTTGCTCGTAGTAGTCTCTTAGGATGCTTTGTATTTCTGTGGTGTCTGTTGTAACTTCTTTTTCATTTCTAATTTTACTGATTTGAGTCCTCTTCCTCTTTTTCTTGATGAGTTTGGCTAATGGTTTATCAATTTTTTTTATCTTCTCAAAGAACCAGCTTTTAGTTTTACTGATCTTTGCTATTGTTTTCTTTGTTTCTATTTCATTTATTTCTGATCTTTATGATTTCTTTCCTTCTGCTAACTTTGGGTTTTGTTTGCTCTTCTTTCTCTATTTCCTTTAGGTGTAAGGTTAGATTATTTATTTGAGATTTTTCTTGTTTCGTGAGGTAGGCTTGTAGAGCTATAAACTTCCCTCTTAGAACTGCTTTAGTTGCATCCCATAGGTTTTGGGTCATCGTGTCTCCATTGTCATTTGTTTCCAGGTACTTTTTTATTTCCTCTTTGACTTCTTCAGTGATCATTTCATTATTTAGTAATGTATTGTTTAGCCTCCATGTGTTTGTGTTTTTTACATGTTTTTCCCTGTAATTGATTTCTAACCTCATAGCACTGTGGTCATAAAAGATGCTTGATATGATTTCAGTTTTCTTAAGTTTACTGAGGCTTGATTTGTGACCCAGGATGTGATCTATCCTAGAGAATGTTCCATGTGCACTTGAAAAGAAAGTATAATCTGCTGTTTTTGGATGGAATGTCCTATAAATATCAATTAAATCTATCTGGTCTACTGTGTCATTTAAAGCTTGTGTTTCCTTATTAATTTTCTGTTTGGATGATCTGTCCTTTGGTGTAAGTGAGGTGTTAAAGTCCCCCACTATTACTGTGTTACTGTCGATTTCCTTCTTTATAGCTGTTACCAGTTGCCTTATGTATTGAGGTGCTCCTATCTTGGGTGCATATATAATTATAATTGTTATATCTTCTTCTTAGACTGATCCCTTGATCATTAGGTAGCATCCTTGTCTCTTGAAACATTCTTTATTTTTAAGTTTATTTTATCTGATATGAGTATTGCTACTCCAGCTTTCTTTTGATTTCCATTTGCATGGAATATCTTTTTCCATCCCCTCACATTCAGTCTGTATGTGTCCCTAGGTCAGAAGTGGGTCTCTTATAGACAGCATATATATGGGTCATGTTTTTGTATCCATTCAGCAAGCCTGTGCCTTTTGGTTGGAACATTTAATCCATTCATGTTTAAGGTAATTATCAATATGTATGTTCCTATTACCATTTTCTTAGTCGTTTTGGATTTGTTTTTGTAGGTCCTTTTCTTCTCTTGTGTTTTCCACTTAGAGAAGTTCCTTTAGCATTTGTTGTACAGCTGGTTTGGTGGTGCTGAATTCTCTTAGCTTTTGCTTGTCTGTAAAGCTTTTGATTTCTCCATAAAATCTGAATGAGATCCTTGCTGGGTAGAGTAATCTTGGTTGTACGTTTTTCCCTTTCATCACTTTAAGTATAGCATGCCACTCCCTTTTGGCTTGTAGAGTTTCTGCTGAGAAATCAGCTGTTAACCTTATGGGAGTTCCCTTAATGTTATTTGTCGCTTTTCCCTTGCTGCTTTCAATAATTTTTCTTTGTCTTTAATTTTTGCCAGTTTGATTACTATGTGTCTCGGCATGTTTCTCCTTGGGTTTATCCTGTATGGGACTCTCTGTGCTTCCTGGACTTGGGTGGCTATTTCCTTTCCCATGTTAGGGAAG
>NW_006781538.1:165571-189061 GCF_000442215.2 Lipotes vexillifer
GCCCTCTGGTGGATGAGGTTATCTAAGAGGCTTGTGGAAGTTTCCTGATGGGAGGGACTGGTGGTGGGTAGAGCTGTCTGTTGCTCTGGTGGGCAGAGCTCAGTAAAACTTTAATCTGCTTGCCTGCTGATGGGTGGGGCTGGGTCCCCTCCCTGTTGGTTGTTTGGCTTGAGGTGACCCAACACTGGAGCCTACCCGGCTCTTTGGTGGGGCTAATGGCAGACTCTGGGAGGGCTCATGCCAAGGAGTACTTTCCAGAACTTCTGCTGCCAGTGTCCTTGTCCTCACAATGAGACACAGCCACCCCCTGCCTTTGCAGGAGACCCCCCAACACCAGCAGGTAGGTCTGGTTCAGTCTTCCCTGGGGTCACTGCTCCTTCCCCTGGGTCCTACACTACTTTGTATGTGCCCTCCAAGAGTGGAGTCTCTGTTTCCCCCAATTCTGTTAGAGTCCTGCAATCAAATCCCGCTAGCCTTCAAAGTCTGATTCTCTAAGAATTCCTCCTCCTGTTGCTGGACCCCCAGATTAGGAAGCCTGACGTGGGGCTCAGACCATCACTCCAGTGGGTGGACTTCTGTGGTTTAAGTGTTCTCCAGTCTGTGAGTCATCCACCCAGCAGTTATGGGATTTGATTTTATTGTGATTGTGCCCCTCATATAGTCTCATTGTGGCTTCTCCTTTGTCTTTGGATGTGGGATATTTTTTTGTCTTCCTGTCGATGATTGTTCAGAAGTTAGTTGTGATTCCTGTCCTCTCACAAGAGGAAGTGAGCACACGTCCTTCTACTCCACCATCTTGAGGAGCTCTCTTATCTCCATTTTATAGATAAAGAAAGTGAGGCTATAGAGGTTAGAACACAGAGCTAACAGCAACAGAGGCAGGATTTGAACCCAGGTCTGCCCATCCCAGTACTTAGGCTTTTCCCAACATCATGTTTGTCAAAGTCAGGATAAACATAATCAGACTGGAGTGTGCTCTGCCTGTTGAGGAAGGAGTACATTTATGTTCAAAGGTCTCTGGGGCTTCCCTGGTGGCGCAGCTGTTGAGAGTCCGCCTGCTGATGCAGGGGACGTGGGTTCGTGCCCCGGTCCGGGAGGATCCCACATGCCGCGGAGCGGCTGGGCGCGTGAGCCATGGCCGCTGAGCCTGCGCGTCCGGAGCCTGTGCTCCACAGCGGGAGGGGTCACAACGGTGAGAGGCCCGCATATTGCCAAAAAAAAAAAAAAAAAAAAAAAAGGTCTCTGAATGTCCATTTTGTGACAAAAGTATCAATTTTCTTGAATTCCAAGATTGAAGTAAATGTCCCACTTTCCTTAAAGTCCTTTTCCCCTTAGAGAAAACTTGCTTAGAAGATCCAGAAACCCCTGGAAAAACTACTATTCCCTACATATACTAAATTCCTTTCTCACCTACCTCCTAACCCCAGTAAATTCTGTTTCTCACTCAGGGAGGAATTGATTTTCATTGGTATTCATTTGAAGTAGGGAAGGTCACAGCTTAGAACATTGGAAATGTATTGTCTAAAGAGCACAGTTTGTACCTTGCTTCCAAGAGAAGATCTTTAAAGATGGCTTGGCTTAGCTGACATTTTTTCCCCTTCTGCAACCAACAAACATCCTCCAGGGAAAAAGTCGATTTCAAATCTTCACACTGCAGAGGCTCTGGGGCATTCAGTTGTTGAATGCAGATCAGCCTGTTTCTTCTCTTTTGAGTTAAATGGACTCTGGGAAGAGTTTTGAAAGAAAAGTTTTTAACCAATCCTTAGGGCCTGGACTATGCTCTGATCAGACCAAGAAATAAGGTTCCAATCTAAAAGGCAGCATGTGAAAGCCAAATGGACTCCAGCCTTGATTCCCAATGTATTTATTTCCAAATCCTCCCCAAACTTTGCATTTGATATGTAAACATTCTCAATTAGTCTAGCCATTATGTAGTTCTCCTTTGCAAAAGCACATCCATGACAGGAGGTTTGTCCTTAAAATGGTAATAGGAATGAATTATTCTGCAGTTTCCTGAGAAGGAGCTCAGTAGAATCTGGAAGCATTTGAGGGTATTCTTAATTACTCAGAATCAGAATTATCAAAGCACACAGTGGCTCCATCTATCCCTTCCTAGTATCTCTCTCTAATTTTCTTTTTCATAATGTAGATATTTTACATAAAATTGTCTGGAGAAAAACAGACTACACTTGAGGGAGCAAATGTTAGGCCAGCCTTTCTCTGCTGTGACTGGTGCTGGTGAAGGTCTTGAATATTCATGCAGAATACTTTTTAAAAATCACACGGAGTGAATATCACTTCTTTTTCCTTTCCGTCAACATTTTCCCACACTGACTCAAATAATTCAAAACTTTAGGCTGGGCACAAACCAGATTACATAATTTATAAGTTTCAGTTGCAACAAGTAGCCAAGTTTGAAGCTCAGAGGAGGTTCTTTCTGAGTGAAGATTACTGGGGATGCAGGAAGCTCTCCTTGACCTGTAGCTCCACTTAGGTAGAGAGGGAATGAAGACAATCCAGGAAGTTGACTACCAAGAGCTATAAACCAAAGACTCCAAAAGAAGACTAACCTTGGAAAAACAATGCTGTGTATTAACTCATACGCCAGGCCTACAGTAAAAGTTTTGCATTCATTCCCACATTTAACCCTTAGGACTCTGTGAGAGGTGTTATTATCAGCCACTTTTCATACATGAGGAAACTGAGGCATAGAGTGGTCACACGGTAAGTAAGTGATGAAGCCAGGGTTTGCACCAGGCAGTCTGACCCTGAAACAGGAGGCAAGGGGGTTAGGGCACAATCCCTAAAGAATGACAGAGCCCTGGAGGAAACAACAAAAACTGGTTAGAACCAATTAGGCCCAAGATGGCAGAAGATTCGCCTTCCAGTAGATCTTGAGCCTCATTATATGCTCATGGTAATTCATTAGCTAAATGACCCACCCACAGGCACTGTGACAGTTCTGAGGCCTACCATAAAAGGTCAATTCCTGGCCCAATTCCTGGAAATCCCTGCCCCTTCTCCAAGATAGTTGGAATAATCCTCCAACTCATTAGCCTATGAAATTACATAGCCCATAAAAACTAACCACCCTAAATATGGGGATATGTGTATATGTATAGCTGATTCACTTTGTTATACAGCAGAAACTAACACACCATTGTAAAGCAATTATACTCCAATAAAGATGTTAGAAAAAAAAATTAACCACCCCATATTTTGGGGCCTCTCACAGAGAAGTGTGTTTCTCCCATGGCTGCCCTCACCTTCTGAGATGGACTGCATTCTGTCTATGGAATGTGTATCTCTCTAAATAAATCCACTTCTTACCTATCGCTTTGTGTCTCATTAAATTCTTTCTGCGCTGAGACATAAAGAACCTGAACTTCAGTAGGTCCTGAGACCAGGTGTGTCATCTTAATTAAAAGACAGTGGGTTTAAGCCCCAATCTGAGTTGTGTGGTTTCAACCCCAGAGACAGCATTTTTAGCCACTGTGCAATCCCATCTCTTTCAATTACTCCCCAGACTGTGAGCCCCATGAGGTCAAGGACTTGATCTATCTTGTTCACTTGTATACCTCCAAAATCCTAGAACAGTGTCTGGCACACATACATGGCTAATGAATGTCTAATTATTTAATTATATAATTAAATGATGAAAATATGAATAAAGTTCTCAATCTAGCTTGTTCCTTTGATCTTCAGATTTTTTGGGGACAGAAAACAGGACACTCCCAGGCACATGAAAGATACAACCAAGTGTGTATATGTCAATCCCAATCCCCCAGTTATACACACTACTGTATATAAAATAGACAACTGGTGGCGCAGTGGTTAAGAATCTGCCTGCCAATGCAGGGGACCTGGGTTCGATCTCTGGTCCAGGAAGATCCCACATGCCGCAGAGCAACTAAGCCCATGTGCCACAACTACTGAGCCTGTGCTCTAGAGCCCATGAGCCACAACTACTGAAGCCCGCGTGCCACAACTACCAAAGCCCACGGTCCTAGAGACTATGCTCCGCAACAAGAGAAGCCACCGCAATGAGAAGCCCACACACCGCAACGAAGAGTAGGCCCCGCTCGCCACAACTAGAGAAAGCCTGCACGCAGCAATGAAGACCCAATGCAGACAAAAATAAATAAAAAATAAAATGAATTCATTTTTAAAAATAGATAACTAATAAGAACCTGTACAGCATAGAGAACTCTACTCAATACTCTGTAATGGCCTATATGGGAAAAGAATCCAAAAAAAGAAAAAAATACTGGATATATGTATATGTATAACTAATTCACTTTGCTGTACACCTGAAATGAACACAACATTGTAAATCAACTACACTCCAATAAAATTTTTTAATTAATTAAAGATACAGCCAAGTGAAGAATCCCTGCTGCAGCTTTCTCTGATGTGGACCCAGCCAACAGACGAATAAGATGGCAATGCCTCCCTTGCCCACATCCCTGTGGATATTTTTTTCTTCTTTTTCTATAATACAGATTAGTCTCTACTGTGAAATTTCCAAACATCATTCTTTTCCAGCATTTAAGTAAATGGGATTTGAGGTCAAGAGGAAGGAAACAATTTGCCTCTCCATACTTATCTACAGTCTCTCAACAGTGAAGGCCATGGAACTCCTGCTTCAGAACTGCCTGAGGTGTTTGCTGGAGATGGGATTCCAGGGGCCAGTTTCAGACCTTCTACCTCAGAACCTCAGGGCGTGAGGCCCAGGAATCTGAATGTTTAACCACCTTCCCATGTAATTATTGTACAGACTTGTGTTAGTGAAGCAACACCCCTATCAAATCTCTTCCCCCACAAAGGAGGCTACAAGCTCTTTTTAAAAGTCCCTGGAGACTTCCCTGGCAGTCCAGTGGTTCAGACTCCATGCTTCCCATGCAGCGGGCTTGGGTTTGATTCCTGGTCAGGGAACTAAGATCCCACATGCCACGTGGTGCGGCCCCAAAAAATAAATAAATTGTTTTTAATTTTTAAAAAAAGTCTCTGATGTTGGGCTCCCACATTTCAGGAAACTCTGAGGGAAGTCTATTTTCCTCCATGCTGAACCTGTCTACTCTCTCCCAACAGCTGTAGCTTCTGTTCTGCTGCCTCCCTCAGACTCTGCGCAGCTCCCCTATGTTAATCCTCTGGCTGAAGTGTGTGCCTGACTTGACTAGCGTCCTGCCTGGTTGTCTGCTTTATGATCTTTCTTGGTGTGTCCTTGGAAGTCCATGAGTAGTACCATCCCATCCAGACGTGGCTCGAGCACATAGAACTCCAGGTCCATCCAACCCCTGGCCCCACTACTAGGGCAAAAAATCTGAATATCTGTGAACTGGTCCAGGTCACTCCCACTCCCCTTCTCCCAAACATTGTTATTCAAAGGGAAGTATAGCATCAGGCTTAAGAACACAGATTCTGGAGCCTGACCAAACCCATATCTCAGCTTGGCTATTTACTAGCTGTGATCTTGGGCAAGTTATTTTTGTTCTCTGCCCTGAGTTTCTCCACTTGTAATAGTACCTCCCTCATAGGACGCCTGTAAGGATTAAATGAACACGTTTAAAGCGTGTAAGTGTGAGGTGCTGCTGTTATTGCTGTTGTTGTTGCTGTTACTATTATTCATGTAAAATAAGGTATCATGAGCATCCAAGGAGAGGCTTAGAGTGGGAAAAAGATGTTATGAATATGAACCTTAAGGGGAACTCAGTGAAAAACAGTTTATCCTCCCTGTCTTGCTAGATGCACTATTTGAATAAGGGCAAGTGATACATACCACAGCCTCCTTTTCTCCCAGTGATGTCAGCAGAACATTCTCCTCATTTACTCCTTAAGTACAGAAGCCACACTCTAAAACAAGTTTATATCTCCCTTTAAGAAGAAATATCTTTAGACTTTTTTCAGTCTTTTTGTGACCCTCTCCTCTGAGTAAGAAGTTAAGAATCCTGAGGAACTGGGTAAAATAATTAATTTTCCTAGGCCTCAGTTTACCATTAAATGACAGGGTTGAATTTAAACTATCCAGCTTTACTATCCTACAATGGGCTGGGCTGCCAGGCTTAGCTGACTTCAACTGAGCCAAGGAAAGTTAAGCCTCCTGATCATCACTGTGTCACTGCCTTAAGAGCAAGGCATGGCCCTTGACTTGCAATCACATGCCAAAAACGTGGTGAGGAGGCTGTGGGTGGGAAATTAGGGCAAAGAGACTAGAACAAAGAACAGGTAGAAAAAGAAAGTCAGAATGTACTTATAACATTGGTTCCAAGGCATTCAGTTTTAAAAAATGTACCAGAGACTTGGAATTTATGTAAGATATATTACAGCAAAAGAGTGGAAATAACTTATATGTGAAGCAATAGAAGTGGGTTAAACAAATTATAGTAGCATCACAAAATGAAATGCTATGCAGCCTTTAAAAATAATTAGGCAGCTCTACACTTTATAAATCTCGTTAAGGAAAGGTGTCCAAGGCATATTGTTATGTGAAAAAAACAAAGTCAGAGTAAATAAAATATTCTCTCTCTCTCTCTCTCTCTCTCTCTCTCTCTCTCTCTCTCACACACACACACACACACACACACACACACACTTTTATACATACACAGAATATCTATGAACAAATACATAAACCAGACACAGTGGCTGGAGGGAGGAGAGAGGGCGAAGGAGAAATCTTAACTGTTTATGGATACCTTTTCAAATCTTTAGAATTGTGAACTGTGTGCATGTACTACCTGTTAAAAAGTAAATAAATATTAATGAAAATTTTGAATTTATTACAATTCCCACAGTGGAGACAATAGATAGAATATGATATGTGAGAACATACGACATATATTATACAACATATATTATATACTATACACATTTAAGTTATATAAAGCAAGCATATGCAATTCTGCTGATTTAAATTAAAGCAAAAAAGCTTCATTAATATAATACCTGGGAATTTCTTTAAAATAATACAGGAGGAGGGGAAATGGATAGGAGTTTAGAGGAAAACATGACTGGTCACGAATTCATTCAGGTTCATTGCAAAATTCAGGAGAAGGTACAGAGATTTCCCATATCCCTCCTGCCCCTATACATGCATAGCCTCCACCATTATCAACATCCCAAGCAGAATGGTACATTTGTTACAACTGATGATGAACCTACACTGACACATGATAATCACCCAAAGTCCATCGTTTACCTTAGGGTTCACTCTTGGTGTTGTATATTCCATGGATTTCGATTTGGACAGAGGTAAAATGGCATGTATCCAACATTATGGTACCATACAAAGTAGTTTCACTGCCCTAAATATCCTCTGTGCTCTGCCTGTTTATCTCTCCTTCCCCCTTAATCCCTGGCAACCACTGATTTTTTTGGGGGGGGGGCCATGCTGCACAGCTTGCAGGATCTTATCTTAGTTTCCGGACCAGGGATTGAACCGGTGCCCTCAGCAGTGAAAGCGCAGAGTCCTAACCACTGGACTGCCAGGGAATTCCTTAGTTTTGCCTTTTCCAGAATGTCATATAGTTGGAATCATACAGTATGTAATTGACATCATTTTAAATATGCCGTGGGTTTCCCTGGTGGCACAGTGGTTAAGAATCCGCCTGCCAATGCAGGGGACACAGGTTCGAGTCCTGGTCCAGGAAGATCTCACATGCCGCAGAGTGCACCACAACTACCGAGCCTGTGCTCTAGAGCCTGCGAGCCACAACTACTGAGCCCGCGTGCTACAACTACTGAAGCACGCACGCCAAGAACCTGTGCTCTGCAACAAGAGAAGCCACCACAATGAGAAGCACACACACCCCAACGAAGAGTAGTCCCTGCTCGCCACAACTAAAGAAAGCCCGCACGCAGCAACAAAAACCCAATGCAGGGCTTCCCTGGTGGTGCAGTGGTTGAGGGTCCACCTGCCGACGCAGGGGACACAGGTTCATGCCCCGGTCCAGGAAGATCCCACATGCCACAAAACAGATAGGCCCGTGAGCCATGGCCACTAGGCCTGCATGTCCGGAGCCTGTGCTCCGCAATGGGAGAGGCCACATCAGTGAGAGGCCTGCGTATTGCAAAAACAAAACAACAACAACAAAAAAATCAATGCAGCCAAAAGTAAATAAATAAAAAATAAATTAAATTTTAAAAAGAAAAAACATCATACCTAACTTTTTTAGATCTTTCTAAACCAGGACCACCAACCCAGCAAGATGTTCAGGCTTCAAAAATTGCAAATAACCCTGTTCTTTTAAATTGGATATTTCTTAGAGATTCCGTGTTGATATTTGCTTTCTGCATATATTCAAGGGTAAGAAATATCAATAGAACGTTTTTCAATTTATCTCAATATTTTTACACCTTGAACAAATTCAGATACTTTAAAAGAATCTGACAAATTCAAGGAATATAACATAAAAATGGTATTCCTATTTTAAACTCAAGCTGCTCAAGAGTTAAGCAGATACATTTCCTATGTCCATCTGATGCAGTTTCTCATTGTGTTACTGTTGAATTCCGGAGAGACCAAGATGTACCATGTGAACCCATAAAAGGTATATCTGATACTGATACTTCCAGGATCCAGCACTTCTTGTCAGTATAGTTGAAGCAAGAACGATGAGTGTCTCATGCTGATGCTTAGCTTTTTAAATTCTCCTCAATTGCTTCTTGCTGTCTAAATGGTGGTTCTTTGAATTTTACTTTAGAAATGCACCATTTTCATTGTGCAATGAACCTAGGGTCTCCTGTCCTCTGCAAAGAATTAGGCGTGTTCCATCCACCATTTCATTCACTTACAAAAGGTAGGAACCAAGTGTAGGGCCAGTTAGAGTGGAGAAATTTGTTAATTTGGTATGGATGCTTTGTTCTTGGGTCACTTCTGCCTCTCCTGAACATTGCCTCCCCTTATATATGCAAGAAAAAAGGGTACTGGCCTTGATTCTGTAGACCTAGTTTCAAGCCCTGGCTTCTGTTACTCAGTACTGACTTGCTTTGAAACTTTGAGTAAGTAACTGATTATCTATTTCCTTATCAATAAAAATGGAGATAAAAGACCTATCCCACTGACTTGATAGAAGTCTTGGAAATGAAAATGAAAAGTCCTACAAAATTATCATGTGCTACATGGTGAAACAAGCTGGTTTCATGCTGCTTAAAAGATATTTGCTGCCTCCTTCAGTGCCCTACACCCACCTCCTCTGTATCTTCTTCCCCACACAGACTGTCTTTGCCTTTTCCACCTTCCAAACAGCCTAGCCCAGACTGGCTTTCATCTCCACTGTTCCACTGAAACTGGTCAGACAAAGATCACCAATCACTTCCATGCTATAAAGATCTAGTGGACATTTTCAGTCAACACCTTTTGAGACATCTCTCCATAACTGATCACTTCCTGGAAACACTCTTCTAAATTTAGGCTCTGTTCTTCCACTCTCCTAGTATTTCACCAACCTATCTGGTGATTCCTCAACCTCCTTTGCTAGCTCTTTCTGTCTGTCATATTAAAAGGTTTTTTTTTTTTAATTTCTGAAATATTTTGTTTAAATAAGAAATTAGCAGAGATTTAGGTTTCTTTTGTTGGTGGTGGTGTACCTTCATACATGTAGAGGAAGAATGCTCCCCTTCTGGTTTAACAAAGAAAACTCACAAGTATTTAAAATTTTTTGAAAACAAAGATGCCAACTGAAATAATATTTTTTGGGCCACACATTCTTAAGCAAAACTAATGAGGTTTACAGACATTTTAGAGGTTAAAGGTTATTTTCATAGAACCTATCAATATGTGAAGTCCCAGTGCCTTACAAGGTGCTATTATTAAAAATATCCATTGCAAAGAGAATTTTATGGTGCAAACAAAACAGAATCTGCAGCTACAAGAGAAGGTAGAAATTTTTCTCCTTGGGGCAACAAGATTTCTTGCACCAGCAATTACAGGTGGCTAGAGTTTGAAGGCTAATACTGGAATTCCGTTAGCTCAGTGAGCAAAAGAAGCATGACTGATAATATGGAACTTAAATTTGAGGGGTAGGGGAGAGGGTAGAATAGGATTTTTAACAAGTGTGAACATACACTGTTCACATTTGTTCACTGATGTTTTGCATTTCTTCAGGCCAGATTTGAAATATTTAAGTCCTTCTGTGCTCAGCCCCAGGCCCCCAACTACTGTTCTTTCTCTACACCTCTTCTCGAATGATTACATCTATTCTTGTGGTCTTAATTAACTCCTCTTTGTAGGTGACTCCTAGATTATGTCTCTAACCTGACTTCCCTTTAGGCTCCTGACAGGTATTCTACAATTGCTTGCTTGGAATCTCCAATTTGAAGACTCACAAGCACCTCAGTATGATTAGATCCAAAACAGAACTCCTGGCTTCTGCTCCCTATAACCTCTCCCTCCCCTCTGTCATTGACATTTAACTAAATGGCACCATTCTGCACCTACACAGCTTTTCAAACCAGAAACCTACATCATCCTTGACTCTTCTCTTTTCTTCACACTCCTCTAAAGTTATCCCCTTTATCATCAAGTCTTCTCTATTCTACTTTTAATCTGTGTCTGGGTTCCATCAGCTTTTCTTCAGCTCCATTGCCACTATCCATGTCCAGGCCATGATCATCTCTTGTCTGGGCTATTCCAAACAACTTCAGTTGATCTCCTGCTTTTATCCTTGCCCCAATCCAATCTATTTTACCTACAACATCAGTGGGATCCTTTTAAAACCATAAATAAGAACATTTAAGTGTCTTGCCTAAATCCTTTCATTGGCTTTCCCTTATATTTACAGAATCATCCAAGCTCCTTAACGAGTCTCCAAGAGCTCACATGCTCTGGTGACTGCCTGTGTCTTTATTCATTCTAACCTCATTTCACCCCCTCTCCCTCTCACTAACAACATTCCAGTCATACTAGCTTTTTTCGGGTCCTCTAACACACCGAGTTCTTTCCCACCTCAAAACCAGTAAACACACTCATCCCACTACCTGGAACATCCTTCTACTCATCCTTTAAAAAACCAGCACCATTTTACTCTTCAAGGCTCAGCTCAACTGTCACCTCTTCAGAGAGGCTTCCCTGTTGTTTTCCCTTATGACAATGCATTTTAAATTTTGTTAAGCATTTCTTTGTTTACTTGTCACTGTCTGACTCATCCACAAGACCGACACTGTGTGAAGATGTAGACCACAACTACTTGGTTCTTCATTGCACACCAGCACCCAGCACTGGGCCTAGAACGGAGGAGGACTTCCCTAATCTGTTCATAAAAATCCTGTTTACAAATGAATTTACAAATTTTAGGACGATATAAAGTAGAGAATACTCAAATATTTTTCTGAATTCTTCAACGGTAAAAAGAGAAAAATCTTCAATTAATTTCATGATTATGGTAATTCTTTAATATGGCAGGAGGAGGGCAGGGTGGGGCCTGTCCTGTCCATTGTAGGATGTTGTGCATAAGTTATAGCCTTTATCCATCAGATGCCAATAGCATGGCCCTACCTCACGTAGGACAACCAAAAGTGTCCCCAGATATTGCCAAATGTCCACTGGGGGGGGTGAAATCATACCTGATTGGGAACGACTGACCTGCATAATCAACATTTAATATGCCATTTTATCCCCCACAAAGATAAAAATAAAAAATATATATATTAAGTGAGGAAATTAATGCACAAAGAACATAAGTGACCTGCTTAAGGCAGCATATAATTAGGAGTAGAAAGGGGAGCAAAATCCAGCAAACAAACCTCCCAATTAATGCTAAAGTAGGTTCATAAACACATGGTTGATCTGCTTTTCTGTATATGAATATATTCGTTTTGAAAGAAAACAGTAATCATATTCCCATCAGAGTTAACATTAATTAACATCAATTCACTGGAAAACCAGTTACACTGAACTTATAAAAATTCTTTGAGGCATGTAATTGTCTTTCCCAGTCTTCAAGAAGTCTTACATCAAATGCCTGGTTTCTAACTCTTACAGATACATCAGTACAGCTTTTAAACAAAATTATTTTAAATAATAAATTTATATCTCATGGTTAGCTTTTCCCAGTAAAATCTCAGAATCACATAAGCATTCTAGATTTTAGCTGCTTTTTAACAATTCATACAATGTGCATCCTTATCTGACTTCAACAAAGGCTTAAAACACTCTGAATGTGAATTATTTTCTCATATTTCATGCATTAGCTTCTCTTATTTCTTTTTTTTTTGTTTTTGTTTTTTGTTTTGTTGCAGTACGCGGGCCTCTCACTGCTGTGGCCTCTCCTGTTGCGGAGCACAGGCTCCGGACGCGCAGGCTCAGCGGCTATGGCTCACAGGCCCAGCCGCTCCGCGGCACGTGGGATCTTCCCGGACCAGGGCACGAACCCGCATCCTCTGCATCGGCAGGCAGACTCTCAACCACTGCACCACCAGGGAAGCCCTCTCTTATTTCTTAATCAGATTCATTTGTGTTCTGGACCAGGTACAGCTTTGGGTTCTCCTAGAGGTAAACCCAAAGTTGTTTTTACAAAATATTACGTCACATAAGCAGACTACGGAAAGCCCTCACCACAGAATAATATCTATTATTAATTGATTGACTGCTGTGAGGCTGGTGCTGTAGTTAAGTGCTTTACATACGTTATGTCACTTAGGTTTTATAACAGTCCTTTGATATAGAGACTATTATACCATTTCACAGATGGGGCAAACAAAGAAATTAAGTAACTCACCTAAGCTACTAAATAAAGTCAGGGGTGGAAATCCAGGTCCCTCTGATTCCAAACACCAATTTATTAACAACAAAATGATATGTCCTACTTGGTGGGGCTGAGAACCAACCAATACTGTTCATCTCTAATGGCCATTCTATTCATGATACCTGGCTAACGGTTTTTCGTAAAACAAAAAACCTGAGGTTTAAGAGAAACCTCGGGAGAGACCTTCAAGATGGTGGAGGAATAAGACGTGGAGATCACCTGCCTCCTCACAAATACATCAGAAATATATCTACACGTGGAACAACTCCTACAGAACACCTATTGAACACTGGCAGAAGACCTCAGACTTCCCAAAAGGCAAGAAACTCCCCACGTACCTGGGTAGGGCAAAAGAAAAAAGAATAAACAGAGACAAAAGAATAGGGATGGGACCTGCACCAGTGGGAGGGAGCTGTGGAGGAAAAGTTTCCACACACTAGGAAGCCCCTTCGCGGGCGGAGACTGCGGGTGGCAGAGGGGGGAAAGCTTTGGAGCCGCGGAGGAGAGCGCAGCAACAGGGGCGCGGAGGGCAAAGCGGGGATATTCCCGCACAGAGGATCGGTGCCAACCAGCACTCCCCAGCCTGAGAAGCTCGTCTGCTCACCCGCCGGGGCGGGCAGGGCTGGGAGCTGAGGCTCGGTCTTCAGTCGGATCCCAGGGAGAGGACTGGGGTTGGCGGCGTGAACACAGCCTGAAGGGGCTAGAGCGCCACAGCTAGCCGGGAGGGAGTCCGGAGAAAGGTCTGGGGCTGCCGAAGAGGCAAGAGACTTTCTCTTGCCTCCTTGTTTCCTGGTGCGCGAGGAGAGGGGATTAAGAGCGCTGCTTAAAGGAGCTCCAGAGACGGGCGCGAGCCGCGGCTAAAAGCGCGGACCCCAGAGACGGACATGAGACGCTAAGGCTGCTGCTGCCGCCACCAAGAAGCCTGTGTGCGAGCACAGCTCACTATCCACACCTCCCCTCCCAGAAGCCTGTGCAGCCCGCACTGCCAGGGTCCCGTGATCCAGGGACAACTTCCCCAGAAGAACGCACAGCGCACCTCAGGCTGGTGCGCGGACACGCCAGCCTCTGCCGCCACAGGCTCCCCCCCCGCCCCCCCCCCCCCCCCGCCCCAGCGCCACAAACCCCGCCCTGTGGGTTTGCCCAGGGCCCCTGCGTCAGGGGCGGGGCTCGTGCAAAGGCTTCTGGGATTGGTAGGCCCTGTGTGCCCCTCCCTCCCCCCGGCCTAAGTGAGCCAGAGCTTCCGAATCAGCTGCTCCTTTAACCCCGTCCTGTCTGAGCGAAGAATAGATGCCCTCCGGTGACCTACACGCAGAGGCAGGGTCAAATCCAAAGATGAAATGCAGGAGCTGTGTGAAGAGAAAGGGAAATTTCCCCAGCAGCCTCAGGAGCAGCGGATTAAATCTCCACAATCAACTCGATATACCCTGCATCTGTAGAATACCTGAATACACAATGAATCATCCCAAAATGAGGCAGTGGACTTTGGGAACAATGATATATATATTTTTTTCCCTTTTCTCTTTTTGTGAGTGTGTATAAGCATGCTTCTTTGTGTGATTTTATCTGTATAGCTTCGCTTTTACCATCTGTGCTAGGGTTCTGTCTGCCTGGATTTTTTTGTTTTTGTTTTTTTTAGTAGAGTTTTTAGAGCTTGTTAACACTGGTAGATTTGTTTTTTGGTTTGGTTGCTCTCTTTTTTTAATTACTTTTTTAAAAATTTTTAATCATTATTTTTAATATTTTATTTTAATAACATTATTTTATTTTATTTTTTCTTTCTTTCCTTCTTTTTTTCTCCCTTTTCTTCTGAGCTGTGTGACTGACAGGGTCTTGGTGCTCTGACCAGGTGTCAGGCCTGTGCCTCTGAGGTGGGAGAGCCAAGTTCAGGACACGGGGCCACCAGAGACCTCCTGGCTCCACATAATATCAAACAGCAAAAGCTCTCCCAGATACCTCCAACACAATGCTAACACCCAGCTCCACTCAACGACCAGCAAGCTACAGTGCTGGACACCCTGTGCCAAACAACTAGCAAGACAGGTACACAACCCCACCCATTAGCAGAGAGGCTGCCTAAAATCATAATAAGGTCACAAATACCCAAAAACACACCACCAGATGAGGTCCTGCCCACCAGAAAGACAAGATCCAGCCTCATCCACCAGAACACAGGCACTAGTCCCCTCCACCAGGCAGCCTACACAATTCACTGAACCAACCTTAGCCACTGGGGGCAGAAACCAAAAACAACAGGAACTACAAACCTGCAGCTTGCAAAAAGGAGACCCCAAACACAGTAAGAAAAACGAAATGAGAAGACAGAGAAACACAAAGCAGATGAAGAAGCAAGGTAAAAATCCACCAGATCAAACAAATGAAGAGGAAATGGGCAGTCTACCTGAAAAAGAATTCAGAGTAATGATAGTAAAGATGATCCAAAATCTTGCAAATAGAATGGAGAAAATACAAAAAACATTTAACAAGGACCTCAAGAACTAAAGGGCAAACAAACAATGATGAACAGCACAATAAATGAAATTAATAATTCTCTAGGAGAAATCAATAGCAGAATAACTGAGGCAGAAGAACAGATAAGTGACCTGGAAGATAAAAAAAGTGGAAATAACTACTGCAGAGCAGGATAAAGAAAAAAGAATGAAAAGAATTCAGGACAGTCTCAGAGTCCTCTGGGAAAACATTAAACACACCAACATTTTAATTATAGGGGTCCCAGAAGAAGAAGAGAAAAACAAAGGGTCTGAGAAAGTATTTGAAGAGATTATAGTTGAAAACTTCCCTAGTATAGGAAAGGAAGTAGTTAATCGAGTCCAGGAAGCACAGAGTCCCATACAGGATAAATCCAAGGAGAAACATGCCAAGACACATATTCATCAAACTATCAAAAATTAAATATTAAACGCAGCAAGGGAAAAACAGCAAGTAACACATAGGGGAATCCCCATAAGGTTAACAGCTGATCTTTCAGCAGAAACTCTACAAGCCAGAAGGGAGTGGGAGTACATATTTAAAGTGATGAAAGAGAAAAAACTACAACCAAGATTACTCTACCCAGCAAGGATCTCATTCAGATTTTACGGAGAAATTAAAAGCTTTACAGACATGCAAAAATAAAGAGAATTCAGCACCATGAAACCCACTTTACAACAAATGCTAAAGGAACTGCTCCAGGCAGGAAACACAAGAGAAGGAAAAGACCTACAATAATAAACCCCAAACAATTAATAAAATGGTAATAGGAACATACGTATTGATAATTAACTTAAATGTAAATGGATTAAATGCTCCAACCAAAAGACATAGACTGGGTGAATGGATACAAAAACAAGACGCATATATATGCGTCTACAAGAGGCCCACTTCTGACCTAGGGACACATACAGACTGAAAGTGAGGGGAAGGAGAAAGATATTCCATGCAAATGGAAATCAAAAGAAAGTTGGAGCAGCAATTCTCATATCAGACTTTAAAAGAAGGACTATTACAGGAGACAAAGAAGGACACTAAATAATGATCAAGGGATCAATCTAAGAAAAAGATATAACAATTGTAAATATTTATGCACCCAACATAGGAGCACCTCAGTACATAAGGCAAATACTAACAGCCATTAAAGGGGAAATCGACAGTAACACAAACATAGTAGGGGACTTTAACACCCTACTTTCACCAATGGACAGATCATCCAAAATGAAAATAAAAAAGGAAACACAAGCGTTAAATGATACATTAAACAAGATGGACTTAATTGATATTTATAGGACATTCCATCCAAAAACAACAGAATACACATTCTTCTCAAGTGCTCATGGAACATTCTCCAGGATACATCATATCTTGGGTCACAAATCAAGCCTTGGTAAGTTTAAGAAAATTGAAATCGTTTCAAGCATCTTTTCCAACCACAACGCTATGAGACTAGATATCAATTACAGGAAAATATCTGTAAGAACTACAAACATATGGAAGCTAAACAACACACTACTTAATAATCAAGAGATCACTGAACGAACCAAAGAGGAAATCAAAAAATGCCTAGAAACAAATGACAATGAAAACACAACGACCCAAAACCTATGGGATGCAGCAAAAGCAGTTCTAAGAGGGAACTTTATAGCTATACAAGCCTACCTTAAGAAACAAGAAACATCTCAAATAAACAACCTAATCTTACACCTAAAGCACTTAGAGAAAGAAGAACAAAAAACCCAAAGTTAGCAGAAGGAAAGAAATCATAAAGATCAGATCAGAAATACATGAAAAAGAAATGAAGGAAACAATAGCAATAATCAATAAAACTAAAAGCTGGTTCTTTGAGAAGATAAACAAAATTGATAAACCATTAGCCAGACTCATCAAGAAAAAAAGCGAGAAGACTCAAATCAATAGAACTAGAAATGTAAAAGGAGAAGTAACAACTGTCACTGCAGAAATACAAAAGATCATGAGAGATTACTACAAGCATCTCTATGCCAATAAAATGGACAACCTGGAAGAAATGGACAAACTCTTAGAAACACACAACCTTCCGAGACTGAACCAGGAAGAAATAGAAAATATGAACAGACCAATCACAAACAATGAAATTGAAACTGTGATTAAAAATCTTCTAATAAACAAAAACCCAGGACCAGATGGCTTCACAGGCAAATTCTATCAAACATTTAGAGAAGAGCTAACACCTATCCTTCTCAAACTCTTCCAAAATATAGCAGAGGGAGGAACACTCCCCAACTCCTTCTACAAGGCCACCATCACCCTGATACCAAAACCAGACAAAGATGTCACAAGGAAAGAAAACTAAAAAAAAATTTAAAAATTAAAAAAAAAAAGAAAAAAGGGGCTTCTTTGGTGGCACAGTGGTTGAGTCCACCTGCTGATGCAGGGGACACCGGTTTGTGCCCCGGTCCAGGAAGATCCCACATCCCATGGAGGGGCTGGGCCTGTGAGCCATGGCCACTGAGCCTGCTTGTCCGGAGCCTGTGCTGCGCAACGGGAGAGGCCACAACAGTGAGAGGCCCAAGTACCGTAAAAAAAAAAAAGAAGAAAGAAAGAAAACTACAGGCCAATATCACTGATGGACATAGATGCAAAAATCCTCAACAAAATACTAGGAAACAGAATCCAACAGCACATTAAAAGGATCCTACATCATGATCAAGTGGGGTTTATTCCAGGAATGCAAGGATTCTTCAATATACGCAAATCAATCAACGTGATACACCATATTAACAAGCTGAAGGAGAAAAACCATATGATCATCTCAATAGATGCAGAGAAAGCTTTCGACAAAATTCAACACCCATTTATGGTAAAAACCCTGCAGAAAGTAGGCATAGAGGGAACTTTCCTCAACATAATAAAGGCCATATATGACAAACCCACAGCCAACATCATCCTCAATGGTGAAAAACTGAAACCATTTCCACTAAGATCAGGAACAAGACAATGTTGCCCACTCTCACCACTCTTATTCAACATAGTTTTGGAAGTTTTAGCCACAGCAATCAGAGAAGAAAAGGAAATAAAAGGAATCCAAATTGGAAAAGAAGAAGTAAAGCTGTCACTGTTTGCAGATGACATGATACTATACATAGAGAATCCTAAAGATGCTACCAGAAAACTACTAGAGCTAATCAATGAATTTGGTAAAGTAGCAGGATACAAAATTAATGCACAGAAATCTCTGGCATTCCTATATACTAATGATGAAAAATCTGAAAGTGAAATCAAGAAAACACTCCCATTTACCATTGCAACAAAAAGAATAAAATATCTAGGAATAAACCTACCTAAGGAGACAAAAGACCTGTATGCAGAAAATTATAAGACACTGATGAAAGAAATTAAAGATGATACAAATAGATGGAGAGATATACCATGTTCTTGGATTGGAAGAATCAACATTGTGAAAATGACTCTACTACCCAAAGCAATCTACAGATTCAATGCAATCCCTATCAAACTACCACTGGCATTTTTCACAGAACTAGAACAAAAAATTTCACAATTTGTATGGAAACACAAAAGACCCCGAATAGCCAAAGCAATCTTGAGAACAAAAAATGGAGCTGGAGGAATCAGGCTGCCTGACTTCAGACTATACTACAAAGCTACAGTAATCAAGACAGTATGGTACTGGCACAAAAACAGAAAGATAGATCAATGGAATAGGATAGAAAGCCCAGAGATAAACCCATGCACATATGGTCACCTTATCTTTGATAAAGGTGGCAGGAATATACAGTGGAGAAAGGACAGCCTCTTCAATAAGTGGTGCTGGGAAAATTGGACAGGTACATGTAAAAGTATGAGATTAGATCACTCCCTAACACCATACACAAAAATAAGCTCAAAATGGATTAAAGACCTAAATGTAAGGCCAGAAACTATCAAACTCTTAGAGGAAAACATAGGCAGAACACTCTATGACATAAATCACAGCAAGATCCTTTTTGACCCACCTCCTAGAGAAATGGAAATAAAAACAAAAATAAACAAATGGGACCTAATGAAACTTCAAAGCTTTTGCACAGCAAAGGAAACCATAAACAAGACCAAAAGACAACCCTCAGAATGGGAGAAAATATTTGCAAATGAAGCAACTGACAAAGGATTAATCTCCAAAATTTACAAGGAGCTCATGTAGCTCAATCACAAAAAAACAAACAACCCAATCCAAAAATGGGCAGAAGACCTAAATAGACATTTCTCCAAAGAACATATACAGATTGCCAACAAACACATGAAAGAATGCTCAACATCATTAATCATTAGAGAAATGCAAATCAAAACTACAATGAGATATCATCTCACACTGGTCAGAATGGCCATCATCAAAAAATCTAGAAACAATGAATGCTGGAGAGAGTGCGGAGAAAAGGGAACCCTCTTGCACTGTTGGTGGGAATGTAAATTGATACAGCCACTATGGAAAACAGTTGGAGTTTCCTTAAAGAACTACAAATAGAACTACCATACGACCCAGCAATCCCAATACTGGGCATATACCCTGAGGAAACCATAATTCAAAAAGAGTCATGTACCAAAATGTCCATTGCAGCTCTATTTACAATAGCTAGGACATGGAAGGAACGTAATTGTCCACAACAGATGAATGGATAAAGAAGATGCAGCACATATATACGATGGAATATTACTCAGCCATAAAACGAAACGAAATTGAGTTATTTGTAGTGAGGCAGATGGACCTAGAGTCTGTCATACAGAGTGAAGTAAGTCAGAAAGAGAAAAACAAATACCGTATGGTAACACATATATATGGAATCTAAAAAAAAAAAAGTGGTTTTCAAGAACCTAGGGGCAGGACTGGAATAAAGATGCAGAAGTAGAGAATGGACTTGAGGACACAGGGAGGGGAAGGGTAAGCTGGGACGAAGTGATAGTGGCATGGGCATATATACACTACCAAATGTATAATAGCTAGCAGGAAGCAGCTGCATAGCACAGGGAGATCATCTCGGTGGTTTATGACCACCTAGAGGGGTGGGATAGGGAAAGTGGGAGGGAGATGCAAGAGGGAGGAGATATGGGGATATATGTATACGTATAGCTGATTCACTTTGTTCTACAGCAGAAATTAACACATCATTGTAAAGCAATTATACTCCAATAAAGATGTTAAGAAAAAAAAAGAGAGAATCCTCATCTCTCATCCTAGAGGAGCCACAAACTAGAGGTGTTCTGAGTCAAGAGGTGACCTTGTATTGAGCCAGATATGACACCTAGGAAGTTGAGAAAGGATGCCTTCCACTGCTACTAGTCTCCCAGAATTCAACCTTTAGTTTTTGGCCATGTGGTTTAGGGTGACCAATCATCCGGGTGTTCCCAGGACCATCCCAGTTCTAGCCCTGAAAGTCCTGCATCTGGGAAACCCTATCTATGGATGTGTTCCCTCTTCACCCTCTACCAAATCTCCCTGAGGCCAGCTGCCTTTCTACATCTCTAAATGTTCATTTTTTTAAGAAACATCAAGGCTTTACTATGTGGCAAGACTTTACTACAGTAAGACTACACCAGGTGTAAAGGATATCAAGGCAAAAAAAAATCCAAATCTCCGAACAGGTACCATCTGCCTGCTGTATCATCCTTTCAAACTGATAGCCATCCTTTCAAACACCAGCCAGGACTAAGACCTACCACCTGCCATCATGCTCTGTAAATACCAGAGCCCATCTGCCCAGCTCTTCTTCCTCTAGCTGGTTGCTCTAATAACTGCCTTCTGTCCACCTGCTCTTCCCATATGGTCTGGTGTATTCACCCAGTGATTGAACTCCTCATCCCACCCTGACAAATGGCTAAAAAGAAGCCACTTGTCTCACTAGCCTACCTAGCTAAGTGGGAAACTAGAAGTGGCTAAAAGCCTCATGCCTCAGGAGAGCTGTTGAGTCAATGATATGTTTTCTCAAGTTCTAGATCATAGATCCTCAAGTAGAACAACAGAAAAATGGTTATCAGGGGATCTCTGTTTTAAAATATAATTGGGAATTCTGAAAGTCTTTTTTTCCCATCCTCAGTACTTTCATTTCTCTGCCCCCTTAGGTCTACGCTTGGGCAGTTTTTTCCTTGACTGGATGGAGCACTTGGACTGAATAGTAGGCCCTTGTAACTACTTCGCATAACTGCTTTTCATAAAGAATATATTTCTGAATATATTGGTATCAGCTCAGCTACTTATTACCTCTGCTACTTTATGGATGTCACTTCATCTTTCAGGACCCCAGTTTATACAACATGAGTGGGATGATAATATCCTAACAAAATAACTAACATATATTAATATGAATGTCAGGGATACCTGTTGCTTTTGCCTATCCTATACACATCCCTTTACCTTCTGTCAAGTAACAGGACCTGTCTTACAAGTGAGAAAGCCATTACTAGTAGTCTGGACTGAGTTTGTGCCACCATGATACACTTCTTCCCAGCATTTAACTCCCTTTTCTCACCAACACTACCCTGATATTCTTTATGGAATATGCATCTCCCCATTCTTAGTCATGTCCTAACTGAATAGGTAAGCTACTTCTGGCTTAATGCAATTGACACTTTCCATCTTCCAGGCCACAGGAGGAGGCATGTGACCCAATGCCAGCCATTTAAGAGAGGGGATGGGGCTTCCCTGGTGGCACAGTGGTTAAGAATCTGCCTTTCAATGCAGGGGACACAGGTTTGATCCCTGGTCCGGGAAGGTCCCACATGCCACTGAGCAACTAAGCCCGTGCGCCACAACTACTAAGCATGCGCTCTAGAGCCCACAAGCCATAACTACTGAAGCCAGCGTGCCTAGAGCCGGTGCTCCGCAGCAAGAGAAGCCACTGCAATGAGAAGCTCACACACTGCAATGAAGAGTAGCCCCCGCTCGCCACAAATAGAGAAAGCCCGCACGCAGCAACAAAGACCCAACGCAGCCAAAAATAATAAATAAATTATATAAATTTAAAAAAAAAACAGAGGGGATGAATGTCAGAAATTGTGTGGGAGCACTGAAAGAGTACTCTCAACCTGAATCACATAGTGTGAGAAATAAAATCATTTTGATCCTGTAAAGAGAGAACCTCCAGTTGCAAGGGCCATGTATGGAGCCCGATAATGAAGTCAACAATATAGGATACAGAGTGAAGAGATGGGGAGAAATCTGATCCCTGACGACACTGTTTGTAGATTGAACCCCACCTGAAATCAAATCTGTATGAGCCATTCAGTTTCCTTTATTGTTTCTAATAGTTTGAAATGAACTCTCTGTCTCTTGCAAGCAAAAGACATTTGAACCAGCATGAGACCAAGGCCTGGCCAATTAGAGCACATCCATTCCTCAGATTATAGTAATTAGGGTGCAAGGGTGCACAGAGAAGCCAAGGCAGGAGCTCCCCAGGAACGTTCAGCCAGTGCTCTTAGAGAGAGATGTTTCTAGGAAAGAACCTATCTCACAAATGAGTCTCCCTTTATAATCACATTTTTGAATTATGGAATCTAGCAGCACCAAATCCAGGTCTAGCTTTGATTTTTAGTCATGTAAAACATATTCCTTTTGCTTAACAAATCTGAATTGTGTTTCTGCTACTTATAACCGAAAAGGTCTTGACTAGCCCCTTTATGCTACATTCTTTGGTAACATTTTTATGTACATGAGAAACCATAATTATCCCCATTTCATAGATGAAGGAAGTGTGACTCAGAGAAGTTAAGTGAATTGTTCAAGGTCACACACCAGGTAACAGACTTCCTGAAGTCAAAACTTTGTTGTTGGGCTTCCCTGGTGGCGCAGTGGTTGAGAGTCCGCCTGCCGTTGCAGGGGACATGGGTTCGTGCCCCTGTCTGGGAAGATCCCACATGCCATGGAGCGGCTGGGCCCGTGAGCCCTGGCCGCTGAGCCTGCGCGTCCGGAGCCTGTGCTTCGCAACGGGAGAGGCCACAACAGTGAGAGGTCCGCGTACCGGAAAAAAAAAATTTGTTGTTAATAATTGTGTTAAATGGTTTCCAGATGCTTTCATGAGGTTGTTCACAATTCTTGGATTCTGATTTAGCAGCTAAGCTCTATGTAACAAAATAGAATGGGGCAGTCTTGATGGATGACCTCACTGGCATGTCCTCAGAAAACATTTCATCAAAGGTTTACTCTGCTGACTTCTCAACAAAACTCCTAGTACCTATGGATTCTGCTTGTCACAGGCAAATCCAAGGAGTTCAGTATGACTCATTTCCCTAC
>NW_006781538.1:189071-193028 GCF_000442215.2 Lipotes vexillifer
AACCAAGGGTGCCTCCCAGGTGGACGTTTATCACCTGGTTTAAAGGAATGCATGATATTGGTACCTAAAAGCAGAGTCAGCAACATTTACATTCCGTTGCTTATAAACAAAATAAAAAGCAGGCAGTTTAAGGCTGTCAAACAGCAGCATCTTCTAGCATTTAATTGCTGTTGGTAGTGGTTCTATTGGTGCAATAGTGCTAGTATCTTGAAAACAGACATTTAAATCCAAGCAGGAAGAATTCTATTAAGAAAACAATAAACAAACAAAAGCCAGCCTCAATAAAACCACCTAAACATTAAGTCCCCCACATCCCATTCCATGGTACCTTATGAAATCATGCTCCATCAGTCTTTCCCTCCTTTTCAGAATAAAGAAAAACCCTAGTAGGGCTTCCCTGGTGGCGCAGTGCTTGAGAGTCCGCCTGCCGATGCAGGAGACGCGGGTTCGTGCCCCGTTTCGGGAAGATCCCACATGCCGCGGAGCGGCTGGGCCCGTGAGCCATGGCCACTGAGCCGGCGCTCCGCAAATGGGAGAGGCCACAACAGTGAGAGGCCCGCATAACGCAAGAAAAAAAAAAAAAAAAAAAAGAAAAACCCTAGTGGAGTGTGAGTTTGGTTGCACATTTTTCTTGTACTTTCCAGTTACTACTGCTCAGACACTAGACAGCATTTAGGGCTGGCCCTTATTAATTCAAAACTTTCAGACGGATTCATCTCTTCTGGCTCAAAGGGGAGAGTAAGGGTTTAGTATGAGCAATTGGACTCAGTCTTGACAGCCTCTGTAAATGGGCATATTTATAGAGCTCTGTATTACTGTATTCGTCCCCTATGGCTGTCATAACAAATTACCACACATTTAAAACAACAAAAATGTATTCTCTTACAGTTTGGTGGTCAGAAGTCAAAATGAGTTTTAAGAGACAAATATCAAGGTGTTGGGAAACTTGTTTCTTCTAGAGGCTCCAGGGGAGGATCTGCTCCTTGTCTCTTCCAGATTCTAAAGGCTGCAACATTCCTTGGCTCCTGGTGTCATCGCTCCAATAGCTGCTCCTTCGTCACATAGCCTTCTTCCACCTCTGATCTTCTTGCCTCCCTCTTATAAAGACCATGGTGATTACCTTTAGGGTCCACAGGATAATCCAAGAAATCTTCCTATCTCAAGACCATTAAATTAATCACATGTCCAAAATTTCTTTGCAACATTGGTGACATTCATGGGTTCTGGGGACTGGGAGGTAAACATCTTTGGGGGACCATAATTCAGCCCACCATAATTTGGAAACGTGAATTACCACTGAACACTGGGATAGAGAGGCAAAATCTAACAGGAATTTTTAAATAATCAGATGAACGAAATCCTAGGCAGCTTTCTAAACAGAGTGGAACAGGTGGATAAAAAACAGCCATGCACCATCCTTTGTAAAAATAGTCTAATTTACTACACGGTACAAGTAGCCTAGATCTAGGAAAGCCACACCCAAAATTTTTTTTAAAAAAGGTTGTAGCCGATCTACCACTTACCAGCTCTGTGAGACCTTATATGAATTACTCAATCTCGCTAAACCTGTTGTACTCTGTGAAGTGGGGAATACTTACCCACCTCATAGTGCTGTTGTAAGTATAAAATTTCCATGTAAAACATCAGATCAATGCAAGGAATGTAGCAAGTAACCTATAAATGTTAACTATTTGTATAATGTTAATGATAACGATAACAATAATAATTCCTGATTTTTAAACTTGTGAAATACTTGACTATATTGGCCAGGAAGGTTTGCAATTTCATAGGGTTTTTTTTAAAGCAAGACTAGAAAACAATTTTTCTCAGAGAACGTCATAATTTTTAGAAGCAAAGGGGATCATTTTTGCCTAAGGTCTGTCTCTGGCAAACAAGAAGAAAGTATTGATCCTCAACTTGTTATGCAACCCTTCCCCTGTGCTTTATAGCAGAAGATTAAAAAGACTAAGATGTGTTCTTCATCCTCAGGAGCCTTGCACTGTACTTAATGTTGACAAGACTAACATTTAAAACAGAGCAAAATAAGAGACAGTATCGAGTTGAGTCTGAATTACACGGAATGGATTATAAATGCAATAAAATCCCAGAAGAAAATCAGATTAGTATAGGAGAGAGTGGTCAGGCAAGAGAGCAGGCATAAACTAGAACTTGAAGGGCGAGTAATATTTGGATAGCCAGGAAGAGGGCATTGTGAGACATGGAAAATGGAAAGAACAGAGAAGCAAAGGCTAGGGGCCAAAGAGAGGTCAATCATTGTAGCCTGGCACCACGCCCATGAATGTTAAAGACTAATAATGTAAGGACGCAAGTGCTGGAAGTTAAAAAAGAAAGAAAGAAAGAAAGAAATATGTGGCAGTGGTTAAGAGTAGGGACTTGGAGGCTTCCCTTCCCTGGTGGCGCAGTGGTTGAGAGTCCGCCTGCCGATGCAGGGGACACGGGTTCGTGCCCCGGTCCGGGAAGATCCCACGTGCCGCGGAGTGGCTGGGCCCGTGAGCCATGGCCGCTGAGCCTGCGCGTCCGGAGCCTGTGCTCCGCAACGGGAGAGGCCACGGCAGTGAGAGGCCCGCGTACCACAAAATGAACTGGGTAGCTTCTTTTTCTGAAAAAAAAAAAAAAAAAAGAAAGAATAGGGACTTGGGAGTCAAAATATTTGGATTTTGGTTCATGTCTTCACCACTTGCTAGCTTTGGGACCTTTAACAATTCCTGTAACTTCTCTGGTCCTCAACTTTCACACCTATTTAACAAACTTGATAATATCTACCTCATAGTATTGCTTCAAAATTAAAAAGATATGAATGTGAAATGTTAACACAATGTCTGATATATATTAATCATTCAATCAGTGACATCTATAATAGCTGTAATAGTGACAGCAGTAGTAGAATAATCCTGCTTGACTGTAGAATCATAGATGTTCAAACACAGAACAAACTCCAGAGATTATTTTATTCGGGGCCCCTCATTTAAGAGGGAAGATAACTGAAGTGTGGAGAGATGACACTCAGCCTCTCATTGGCAAACTCAGAATCCACTATTCTTCCTTCCACACCTGTCAGATTCAACATCCCTATTCCGAAATAACTAGTGGTTGGTGCTCTTGAATATGCAAAATTAGTGCTGATTTAGGAACCCTTTTTAAAGGACTGCTGAGTGTTAGCTGCCTTCAGTCAGAGGGAGAATATGAGAAAGCCAAATTCTACAAAGAGAAGTTTTCAACGCTCCAATAACCACTCCACCAAGAGTAGAAGCTGAACGAGGACACTTTGGGCTTAAATTCATTTGCCTGTTCTTCCTCCAGTCAACCTTTTAACCAATCTTTGCTAGAAAAATTCCACTTCGGTCTTCTGGAGTTTAAACCAAGGCCATTAAACATCTCTCATATATATTGGAGGGTTTTTTTTAATGCTCTGGAATTTCTCAGCCCTGGAAATATATGCAAAAATAATTTCACAAAGCACTTGGCGTGATTTCTAACAAAAAACATTCTCAAATGCAGATTCTTCAAAGACTTGGTGCAGTGAGCAGTGAGCAAACCATGTTCTTATACTGTCCCCTTCTGGTTGATGGCCAAAAGGGACAGACTGTATGGTTTAAGAAACTAGCTCAATTTCTTTTTAAATAAAATCCCTCTTTTGTAATCACCTTGCCCTAGCCTTGTTGATAGGCAGCTGTAGGTAATTTACTTGCTAGAAATAGTTATATCAGCTGAATAACTCATTAATGTTAAAAGTGAAGACAGCTTTTGTGCTTTGGAAGAGCAATAAGTAGGGAAAAAATTACTCAGCTGTCTTAGCATCAGGCAGGAGCACTGAGGCAGAGAAGAAACAGAACTTGCTTCTTGGTTGCTGAGAATGGATGATATGAAATTTCTTCAGATGCCATGTTTAGCCAAATCGCAGGAGGATTCCATTAAACATAAGGTAAGCAGCAGGAA
>NW_006781538.1:193039-216377 GCF_000442215.2 Lipotes vexillifer
AGCAGGAATATCCACCTGAGCTTTCTTTTTTGATGAGACAGAGGCAAGGAAAGGCCAGTTTCTACAATAATGTGGCTAAATAGAGATCAATTTGAGGAATGAATCCTGGCCTCTGAATATCTTCCTAAAACATGAAAAGAAGACTTGAGAGAGGATTTAGGCAGGTATAATTCCTCTTATGCAGATACAGTCTGTTAGTTATGATAAGCTATGCCATAGTGACAAAGAACCGTAAAATCTCAGTGGCTTAATCCAAAAGAAAGTTTATTTCTCACTCACATAAAATCCACATGGCCAAGGCTCATTGTCCTTATCACACTGTATAGTAATTGCCCATTTATTTATTTACCATAGCAGACTGCATGGACAGGCCACTCAAGATAGCTATTCCTCTTGCTCTCTGTACATTCCCTGCTTGACCTACACCTACTCACATGACTATCCAATCCTCTTTATTATAGGTCTTAATCAGTAACTCATTACGTGCTTGCCCCCTGCCCCAGCTTCTAGTTTCCCTGTTAACTGATAAGCCAAACTGACATCAATTCCCCCTATAACTAGTAGCCTCCTTCTCACCCCCCCTTCCCCCATCCCCAGTAGCGAAGACTGTTGCCATGTCCTGTCCACCAGCTGCTGTATACAGTGGGTTGTCACTCCAGGACTTTGCTTCAGACTTGTAAAATTCCCTATACAGTAAACAACTGATGTCTCTGTCACTGTCTCTGGGCTCTTTCTTTAGTCTCTCAGCTGAGCAATTACAAGGCTTGCAGGCCCGCGGGATGCAGCCCAACAAGACCATGAACTATCTTCAGGGAGGAACTATGTCTATTCAGGTCTATGCTGTATCCCCAATACTTAGCACAATACCTGACATGTAGGTACTCAAGGAATATTTGTTGAATAATGAAAGAATGAAGGAAGAGATGAATGAATGAATCAAACTAAATACCTCTGGGCATCATTTCCAGGAGCTCTGACTTCTCTTTGCACCCTCTCCATACTTTAGGTACAGACCTAAAGCAAATGCCCATTTTACATTGGGGTAGCATTACTGTGTTCCCCTAGGCCTCTGTCATGGTATCATTCCCATGTAATTGTGCGATGTCTTTTAAAGGTCTTCTTGGTGGGCCCTTGACACACTGGGGATGTGAGTCAACAAGGGTGGGAAGTAAATATTCTTAGCAACCAAGCTTTGTAATGCTTGCATTAAGGAGAGGGTGATGGATAGAGCACACAGCCCACTGGAGCCCTTACAGATGGGCTGCTTGGGGAGTCATTTCACAAAATGGTGCCAGCACAAAGCACTAAAAATTAAAAAGACAGGGCTTCCCTGGTGGCGCAGTGGTTGAGAGTCCGCCTGCCGATGCAGGGGACACGGGTTCGTGCCCCGGTCCGGGAAGATCCCACGTGCCGCCGAGCGGCTGGGCCCGTCAGCCATGGCCGCTGAGCCTGCGCGTCCGGAGCCTGTGCTCCGCAACAGGAGAGGCCACAGAAGTGAGAGGCCCGCGTACGGAGAAAAAAAAAGCAAGACCCAATGAGATCATAGGGAGAAAGAAAAGGGGGGAAATATCCTAGATAGGAGAAGAAAATGGCACCTTAAGACGTGATTCTCATCAAAACAAAACATATCCATACATCTTACCAGCAGAGTGTAGAAGACCCCAGGAGATTCTTTTCCTTTTGCTTTTCTCTTTTCTTTCCATAGAGTTTCACCATTTTTCACCGACCAAATATTAACTGAAGTAATACTGTGACCAACTATCTTGAATCCCCATCCCTAAAGATCTTACCATTTCTACCTGTTTTTTAGCAAAGACCCTTTTAACCATTACACATTGATGGATACCAAGCTGGCAGCTTTGGCTCTCTAAGTTTCTCAATTCTTTATGTATTTATTGGAGCATTTATAGATTATTATTTTGCACCTAAGGCAAGATAGGGAGTGTGTTTGAAATCACAAAAGGTGCTGGGACATAAAATCTCTGAACCATAAATCTTGCAGTTTAACAAGAATTGCACTCATGGGTACTGGGTCTGTCTGTATATGAGGTTTTGGAAAAAGATCCAGATCTATCGATCATAGCCCCATTCTTTGTACTTAGAGATTGAGGATCAACGTACAATTTGTGCTGAAACACAGAGCTATTAGCCCAAATTCCTTCCTCCTTCCTGGCCCCCCATGCGCCTGATAGTGCGTCTCCCAGAGAAGGTGCAGTTCCCCACCACCACCCTGTGGTTAGAGGGAGAACTGCACTGTCATTGGGGCTTATATTTGCGTGACCTTTTGCATACTCACATTAGGCAATGATGACTATTTCTGGACTGCAAAATACTAACTGAAGAACAGAAAGATTATATAGTGTGCCTTCTAAGTGGCATGTTGCTATGGTTTCCCACTGAAATAACAGAATTCTCACCATTAGGTTATCTGAAATCTGCAGGATTGCTCCAAAATGTTTCCGCAGAGCAATGGAATGTCCTTTGAACACAACTCCATCTGTATGATCAAATGCAGTCTCAGACTAGCAGGGAACACGATCTGTTTTTTGAAGAATGTCTTCATTGAATGCAGTAGGATTTGCAGGACATGTATAAGGCTAAAACAGGCATTGACCTCTGTTGATAAGGCACCTTTCCTGTATTTATTAACTATATCCCCTATGCCAAAAAGTTATTTAATATGAACCACGTAGGCATGCAAATGGGATGCTTTAAACTCTTCAAAAGCTTCCCACTGCTCTTAAGATAAAATCCAAATCCTTTCTCATGGCCTGTGTTCCTTGTATGGTCAAACTCTGGACTACCTCTCTATCCTCACCTTACCCCACTCTTCCCCCCCAATCCACAATCTGCTACACTCACCTTTTTTTACATCCTTCAAAGCATCCTCTAAAACGCCAAGCTTTTCCCTGCAGTAGGGTCTATACACACGCTATTTCTCTTGCTTGGAAGGCTTTTCCCCCATTCCTGGCCTGCCTTAATTCTTCCAAATCCTCCAGTTCTCAAATTAATACCACATCCTGAGATACCCATCACACCAATTTAAATTAAGTTCCCATTTATACTCTCTGACAGGACTCTGCACTATTTCACAGCACACATCAAAATTTGAAATTAATTGTATATTCATGTGATTGTTTAATATATATCCCCTCCACTAAAATAAAGCCTTGAAGTCATGGATTATGTCTTTTTGGTCTGCTATATCCCCAGCACTTATTACAGAACTTGGCATATGGTAGGCATTCAATACTGAATGAATGAATCAGCCCACTGACTTCAATCCTCATTTACTTAGTAATTAGGAGGGAATTCAATGATCCGTTGAATGAGTATTAAAACTGAGGAAAATGCAAAGAAATCTTGCCCTCAAGTAGCTTATGAATACAGTAAGGGGAAATACAACAGGGGAGACAAATAGGCATATATAAATGAAACAGCAATTTATGTGGGACGTTTCTTGTCTCCTGGAACCCTAATGACAATCACGGGCAATTAATGCCCATACATTGCACACCTCTGAAGGAACTGCTATCCAGTCCAGTAGGAGTCCTTAGGTCATCACGTAACCCCACCCAGGGTAAAAGAAGCCCAGAGATTCAATAAGGAAGAGAGAGTATACTTTGAAGGGTGTTTGTGGAAACAGAGTGCTCTGACACATACCCCCTCTCTCTCCTCAAGCTCCGTGAAGGGTCAGCAGGAGAATCCTTCAGGGAGATTGGGGGGAAATAAATCCAGAGTGTTGGGGTGGGAAGGGCAGGTGGGCACACAGAATGGTAGGTGAGCCAGAGCCATCTTGAGAGAACTCCTGCTTCACGACAAAGGGAGCGCACTGCCAGTGGGCAGAAGTCAAGGGGATGTCAGTATCCTAAGAGGGCAGCACTTGTTCCTCATGGGGCGTCCAAAGAGTCCTTACAAGTGCCCCATGGTAGGAAGAGCCAGCAGGTTACCCTTGTCATGAAACAAAGCACCAGCAATCAAACTGACCAGCATCAGAGAAGTAACACTTGGCCCTTTCTCTGTAAGGTCAGCGCGTGCATGCACGTGTGCACACACACACACACATCCACATACACTCGTACACGCTCTGTGCTCAACTCTAGAAGAGCCATAAGCAGCAGAGTGAATGGAAGGACCAGGTGGAGCAAGCACAACCAAAGAATGAACTATGTTGCCCTTTCCCGGTGGTAGACTAGGGATTCAGCCGTCAGGCCTGCAGGGAAGAGGTTGCTTAGACAGAAATCCTGACTTAGATGAGTGATTAATGTTTTGATTTGGGTTGCACACAAATTCATAATATCTGATAATGAGACTGTTCTAATACCTGAAAGTGTCTGAGATTTGGCGAAGAAACCCTCTGAATTGGGGAAGGTGATCCAAAGAGTCTAGTTGAAGGCAGTGCTTGGAAAATAATGAAGCTGGTTCCTGATTGTACCTTCTCAAGTCCAGTCTCTCCAACAAACCATCTACATAAAACAAAAAACGTTAAGTTCAATGAGAAGAGGAAAAATAAAGTACAATAAGATATCTGAGTTGCTGTAATTAGCTCAAACCCTTCTCTGCTTAGAAAATAACTTACAACCAGTGTTCTAGGAATATTAGGAATAAAAGAATCATACTTGTACTATTACGTATGCAAAATATATTCAAATTTTCCCTTCCTTCAGCAAAAATTATTCATGAAAAAGATAAATTTCTCATCAACTCTCAGGAAAATTGTGCATCCTGCAACTGTGGATAATTCGATAATTTTTGTGAATATACAATGACAGTATATCACATCTGAACATGTTGCCCTATGCAAAGAACTTCAATGACAAATGCCTCTCACTCATCACCACCCTAGGTGGTTGGTAGAGAAAATATCCTCCCATTTTACCAGCAAAGAATGTCATACCAAAACAGGGGTCTGCAAATTATGACCCGCCAGGTGGATTCATCCCACCACCTGTTTTGGTATGGCCCACGAGGTAAGAATGGTTTTTACATTTTTAATTCACTGAAAAAAATCAAAGAAGAATAATATATATTTCACAACACATGAAAATAATATGAAATTCAAATTTCACTATTCATAAATAAAGTTTTATTGAAACATAGCCAATGCTCATTCATTTACATATTGCTTATAGCTGCTTCCATGCTACAGTAACAGAAATGAATAGTTGTGGCAGAGATTGTATGGCTGACAAAGCTTAAAATATTTACTATCTTCCTATTAAGATAAAAGTGTGCTGATCCCTGTTCTAAAAGGTTAAATGGCATCTAATTCCACATGCTTAGTTAGCTGAAAAAAAGTCATAAGACCACTGATTCAGAACATAATCATTTCATCATATTTCCTATATAATAACAATAAATATTGGTAGTCTTTATATGTTTTTATTTTCCCCTTCTATTGGGCCACAATATTTTTGAGGGAAATAAAATCTCATAAAACTCATAAAACTTGGAATGCCCTTCCCCCATTCTTGGCCTGCCTTACTTAACTCTTACAAATCCTCCAGGTCTCAGATTAAATATTGCCTCCTGAGATACCCATCAGCCCCTGACAGGACCCTGCACTTCCAGCTCATAGCATTCATCAGTGGAGTGCTGTGAACTGGGCAGGACCTTAGCAATCATATAATCCAGGAGTCAGAAAACTTTCTGTAAAGGGACAAATACAGTTGTCCCTTGGTATCCATGGGGGATTGATTCCAGGAACCCCTGCAATACCAAAATCTGCTTATGCTCAAGTCCCTTACATAAAATGGTGTAGTATTTGTAAATAACCTACACACATCCTCCCAAATACTTTAAATCACCTCTAGATTACTTATAATACCTAATACAATGTAAATGCTATGTAAATAGTTGCCAGTATGCAGCAAATTCAAGTTTTGCTTTTTGGAACTTTCTGGAATTTTTTTAAAAAATATTTTCAATCTGTGGTTGGTTGAATTCATGAATGCAGAACCCATGGATATGAAGAGCTGACTACAGTAAACATTTTAGGCTTTTCAGGCCATATAGTCTCTACAGCAACTACTCAGTTCTGCCACTGTAGCAAAAAAGCAGCTATTACAGACAATACCTAAATGAATGGGTATGGCTGTATTCCAATAAAACTTTACTTACAAAAAAAAGGAGCTGGCTGGATTTGGCCAGTGAACTGTAGTTTGCCAATACCTGATATAGTCCATACCCTCATCTTAGTGTCATTGGATTTCCCTCCACCCTGGAACTTATTACAGAACCTGACTTACAGCAGACATCTGATAAATTTTGATGAATAAATGAATAACGGCAAGCAAGAAGGAAAGAAGGGAAGAATGCAAGGATCACAAGCAAATGTACTCACAGTCCTTGTCTTGAAAGTCTTCAAAATATAATTAAGGAGACAAGCTATATACACGTGAAAATGCCTTGTATTACAAAGCAGGATGGTGAGTGACTTAGATACCAAGGACCATCTAAACTCAGAAGAAGACTTCATAGGTAAGGTCAGATTTCAGCTGATTATTGACATTTGTTGCTTGTTTGGATTTTTATTGTTGTTTTGGGGAGGGGAGGTTAGCATTAATCAAATTTGTACAAAGAAAATCATCACATGTGCAAAAACTCACTATTATAAAAACAAAACATACATCATATTATAGAGCAAGAAATCCTTGAGAGATGCATATAAGCATTACCTAGTCATTTTTATTTTATTTATTTATTTATTTATTTTTGACTGCACCGCACCGCTTGTGGGATCTTAGTTCCCCAACCAGGGAGTGAACCTGGACCCTCGGCAGTGAAAGTGAGGAGTCCTAACCACTGGACCGCCAGGTCCTACCTAGCCATTTTAATTCTAAGATTTGAGTATGTTAGGTTTTCTTAAGACATGGAATATTTTTGTTTGAAGCAACAGAATCCCAAAGCAGTACCTCCCTTAGGCCAGTGGTTTTCAAATTTTAGGTGCCCAAGAATCATCTAGAGAGATTTTAGGTATGCAGATTCCTGAGCCCTACCTTAGACCTTCTGAACCAAAACCTCTAGGGTAGAACCAAAGGAATTTGAATCTTAAAACTTTCGCCCTCATGTAATTCCTCTGCAATTAGTCTGCAGAGGCTTTTGATGTCATGGAAATTGAACTTCTATAACTAATGGTAAAGATGTTATGACTCATGGGAAAGACTGTTCAGTAGAGAGTAAATAAATGTCAGTACGTCAAAAACTATTGTTTTCTTGCTAATTTTTTCCAAGTGTATATTTTTTCCAGTATCTTCCAGATGCTGATCACCTTACAAGATTTCAAGTTTTTAACTCAGAGAAAGATTGTGTCATTTTGAAATCATTTTTATAATCTTGAAAAATCAAACAGTTCCTTAAATATGCAGAATACCATGAATTCAGAGAGTCTCTTTATATTTGGTACCCCAAGTTGCTGACAAGGTCCACTAATGATCATTACCAATGAATTACCAATGGTTGCCAGATACCAACAGGGGGCACAGTATTTAAGAACTTAAAATTTTCATTCTCCATACTGTCTAGCAAAATGTTGCCTATTGAAAGACATTTTCAACCATCATGTTGGCAAGCCTTGATCACTGAACTGAACTATACTATTAATACGTATGCCTGGCCAGAAGCTCATGAACAAAAAACTCTTCCGCCTTCCTTCCTAAAAAGAACCAATTCTTCATGCTTTAATGTGAAAAGACTTGGAGCCATAATGATAAAAGCTAACTGAGCATTTACTATGGACCAGACACCATAATAAGCGCTTTAAATATCAGTATCCATTTGTTGTCATGACAGCCTGTGATGGAGGTTCCATTATCATCCTCATCTTACAGACGAGAGAACAGGGTTAACGTTCCCAGGTCACATTAAATAACAGAGATGAGATTTGGACTTGAGATCATCTGACTCCAAATCCTGTGCTACATGTTTTCACCAAAGTTATGAGATCCTGGTGAACTGGAATGAGCACCGGGCTGAGATCCAAGAGATAAATGTTCTTGTCTCAGCTGTGACATGAAGTAACTGGGTAGTTCTAACTGTGATATTTCCCCTCTTTGGGTTTCCAATTCCTCTTCTACAAAGAGTTGTAATTGGACTACTAGACGAATAATAAAATTGCTTCCAAGACTAATATACTATGATTTAAGAGCAGCCACTTTGCACAAAAAGAGGACTAGAAAGACAATGGGAGCCATCTGGATGTGAAAATGATGAATGGCAAAAGCTGTTGGCGGGGATAGTCTCAGATTAGCATTCCCTGCCACTGGGTCCACACACCATATTGCCTGTCTCCTGCAAATTGCCCGCAGCTGTGCTGATCTAGAGGCCATTTAGAGTGTAGAACCCTTAACAAATTGTTCAAGGTATTTAGTCTTGGGTTTCCCAGGAGCCCATCTAGCCCCATAAAATTAAATGTCTTGTGATTTGCCAGCTTTGCTGTTAGAAGAGCAACAAAGTTTTTTATTGTTGTTGTTTGAGCTCAATTATCACTTCGTTCTGGATAGAAAGGATGCTTTTGCAAATTCTTTCTTCAGTAGCTGACTGTGGAGGATTTTCACATCAGTCAAAAAAAAAATGAAAACCATCTAAAGAAACCACCTTTGTCGATGATGGGAGAAAAGCTACGGTATTCTCGTAATCTACGTGTCTGCTTCCAATTTATAGGGTCATGCTTCCATTACTCCTGCCCCCAATCCATAATGCTCTTCCTAATGCTTCTACAGATTATAAGAAATTATATTCTCATTATTACTACTTATTCTTATTTCAAGGTCCTACAGAAGCCTTATTCTTATTCATTCTAGCTTCCTATAGCTATCTTTTTCTCTGTCCAATGTTAACTGAATATCTCCCTAAGTATGTCTCCCACAGGGTGGCTGGACATAACAATGGAGGATTCCGTCATGGCAGAGCAAACAGTTATAAATCTAACATTACACATCACTGTTCTTAAATTTCTCCCAGCCATCTTCACCATTGGAAATTTTGCAATGGCCATGTTTTGCCTTGAAGTCCTGGCCCTTTCATCATGTTGCTTGACCCTCTCCCCATCTCCCTGGTTCCTTAATCCCTTAAGATACCCTCTCATCCCATGATGTTTTTATGCAGAAAAAGTAGTTTTTGATACTGCTCTTTCCTTCCAGATGATGCCCAGAGCCTACTTCTTCATACTAGCAAAGAACTCTGCCACTAGCATGATTTATCAAAAAAATAACTTGGAGCTCCATCTGCTGTTTCCCAATCTTAGTACAAATCTACTACTACTCGAATATAAGTGAGGGTCTATATGACCCAGTCTCACAACATTCAAAGAAAAAAAAAAGTAATTCTGATTCTGATTCTTCAAGTTATTTTTTAAAATAAACCTACTGTACCACATCTTAAAATTCTTCTCACATTTCTCTCCACCCCCAACTTTCATGGTAACTGCCCCAAATTGTTCTCCCCATTCTTCATTCTTCATTTTCTGGAAAAAAAAAAATGTTTTAATTACCCAACATTCCTATCATCACAGACACTTCTGTTTTCTTGTTCCTCTCCTGAACTCTCTTTTGTACTAGCATTTTGGGCAGGCATTTTTGCACTTCGCAATACCTCTTAGATGTTTCCGAAACAACTCCCTCCCCATCCCTGGTTCACTGACTAGTCTGATCAGCACAATAGGTAAAAGGAGAGGAGGTAGCCGTGGGCAGGCACAAAATCTTCAGGTTCAGGTAAGGGGAAAGGAAAAAATGTGATACTCATGCATCATGAATTTTTGCCATTTTTATAAATAAATTAAAATTTATTAACAAATGGAAACAAGACAACAAATGAATTGCTGCTGAATCGTGCAGTGATAATAGTCATGCCTGGAGTTCTTAGGACTTAAAAGAGATAACATGCCAGAAACAAATTAAAGTTCTTTTTGACACAGTAAAAGACTTGACTGAAAAGAGCTTTAACCTGAGAACTGTATCTGAAAAATGACAGCTGTGAATAGATTTGAATTCAACAACAGATATTAAAGGGAACCAAAAACAACTATATGCTACAAATACAAAAGAATCTTTTGAATGGTGTATTTGTAGCTTTAGGCAATATTCAGGCAAGAGAATAAAACAGGACCCACTGTAATGAAATCCAGTCCAACTGAGTGTTGACAACAGAATGCAAATCGAGAGAGCTGCGGAATCAGTTAAGCTTCATTGATTGCAAACAACAGAAAAGATCCTAACTTAATCAAAGTATAACGTCATTATAAAAAAATGAAGGAATGAGGGCTTCCCTGGTGGCGCAGTGGTTGAGAGTCCGCCTGCTGATGCAGGGGACGCGGGTTCTGTGCCCCGGTCTGGGAAGATCCCACATGCCACGGAGCAGCTGGGCCCCTGAGCCATGGCCCCTGAGCCTGCGCGTCCGGAGCCTGTGCTCCGCAATGCGAGAGGCCACAACAGTGAGAGGCCCTCGTACTGCCAAAAAAAAAAAAAAAAATGAAGGAATGCATAGAATGGAGTAAAGAGTGTAATTCTTGCCATCTCACTTTCCTGCTGGAAATGCTTAAGTGGATTTCCTTTAACTGTAATTAAGATCAAGACCAAACCATTAATAGTGCCTATACACTGTGCATGGCCCAGCCCTTCCTGCCTCTCCAGCAGTTTATTTCATCTCTCTCCCTTAATCTCTAAATTGTGCTCACCCTGACCACCTCACGGTTTCTCTTTTACCATATTGTCCTATAGCCACAGGGTCTCTGCACATATTCTTCCCTCTTAATAGATGCTTTTCCTCTTTCCACCCCTCCAACAAGTAATTTTCATGTACTCATCTTGCAGGCAAAAGCTCAAACTGCACTTCTCAGGTAAGAGAGTTTGGGGTTGGATACATAAATGAAAATCCAAATAAAACAATAAAACAAGATTGTTAACTCCAGCAGAAAAGACTTTGTAAGAAAAGAACAATTACTGTATACTTCATGACTAAGGCATGAATAATATTTACAGACAACAATCATATTGCCCAACACTGAACTCTAACCAAAATTATGATATAACTGTTTTGGGTGGGAGAGGGGTCAGGAGAGTGATTACATTTGTAAGGCGGGGAGAACGATGCGGGGAGGGGGGAGAGGGAGCTAAATCTTTATCTTCCATAGCACAAAAGTTGCCATAAAAGTGCCTAAAACTGGAAACTCAAGATAGAAAACAAAAGTGTTATTTACAATTGTGAAGAAGTAACTGGAAGAGCTCGAAGTATTTGTCTCTGGAGGATTGGGGCGAAGGCGAATTAGGAAATAGGGTTAAAAGATATAACGGCTGTCTTTAAAATAATTCTAGAGTAATTTTTTATTTTTAAAACCAGGTATATGTATGACTTCAATTTTTAAATGACAGTATTTTTAAAAAGTAGTAAATGTGCTAATGGGAAACTTAAATATGCAAGATACAATGAAGACTGGAGTGAAGCTAATGCATTCTGTAAAAACTTGTGCATCTCCTAGAAATGGGCCAACAATTTGATTTTCTCTAATAATGTATTGAAAAAACTTTTAGCCAAAAATCATGTTCTCAGAAAAATATGTCTCTATGATTGCAGTTAGCACCTTGTGTCTAAAAAAAAAGTCCTCCTTTAAAATTACTCATTGGTGTGTTTCGCGTTTGGTAATTGCAATCGTTGCTTTTGTTGTGGTCATCCATTTACAGTGCTTGGTGTCACTTTATCTCTTGTAAAAATAAAATACAGTGTGTGTGTGTGAAAAAAAAAATTACTCATTGGTAAGCTACTGGTAGAGCTTTTAGAAGTGGTAGGTCTCTGGGAAAGGTTTATCTAGAATTCTCTAAAATGCATCATGACCACAAGTGACATTTTCTTCAAGATAAAAAATAATGTTTGATGGCCCATGTATGTTGTAAGGCAATTATTTCTGATATGAATAATAAGAAGAAGGTCATGTTTTGTACCAGAGAATGCATAAGCTTGAGAATTAAGGAACTAGCTTTGGATGTCCTGTCCAATATAGCGGTCATGAGCCACATGGGGTACTGAATATCTGCAACGTTGCTAGTCTGAATTGAGACATTCTGTATATGTGAATATACGAGTGGCTACTAGGAAACTTAACATCATGTCTGTGGTTTGCACTGTATTTCTGTTGGACAGTGCTGCCCCAGGCTTAGTGCTTTCATTTCATAGTGCTAGTGGTGTTACTGCAAGTCACTTAAATTCAATGGGCTTCAGTTTTCTTACGTATAACATGGGGGGTTAGACAGAAGTCCTGTAAAGTCCCTTCTCAGAAATTTTATAAAGCTAGCATCCTAAAATATGATGGAGACTAATGGATTCTGGACTTGAAAAGTCAGCAGGTGGTTCCTTCCGATGGTCCACCCCCACCATGCTGTACTGTCCTCCCTGCCACCATCAACCTCATCCAGACATCTTTACCAAATGCTGCTTTCACCAGTCACCAATGCATGTCCTACACGGAATGCTTTACAATTACTTCATCACATCTTAATTCCTACATGATGAAATCAGCGTTATTACCCTGTTTCACATATGAAGAAAAAGATCTTGAAAAGGTTAGGTGACTTTGACAGGCATCAGAGCCAGAATCTGGAGGAGTCACAATACATATCCCTCTGAATCCAACACCTGATCTCTTTGTCAGTGTGCTCCACTCCCCTTTACAGAAATCAAACGGGGTTTTTTTTTGGAACTTAAATGATAAACCCAACTTTTTGAGTCAGTACGCCTCTCCTGCATTATTTTCCATCCCTGGACCCTCAGCACTTGAAAAAGATAGTTAAAGAACAATATGTGACATAATATTCTGAACTTCCATGTCACTTGGTTTAAAATGAAGATCACACTTTAAGGTATGCCTGTAAAATGATGTGAAGTGGTTGGGTTTTTAAGAATAAATATCACCAAAAAAATTCATATGACTATTGTCCCCTTCAGATGAATTACTTTGAATACTTAGTAATACTCCAACATCATTGTCAAATCAAAAAAAATTAACCTCCTTTATAATTCTCAGAACTAATATATTCCTTTAAATGTCTGTGGCACAAATTTTGTCTCTTCCTTTAGGTATTGTTTACGTTGTGCCAGAGAACAAGATACCAAAAGGCCAACCTGACTCAAAAGCCAATCTTGAAGAGACTCCTAGTAGCCTAAGATGGGACAATTTGAGTATCAAAAAGGAATAATAATAGTATCTGATTAAAATAGAGCAAGTATTTGAAAAAACATACTGGAAAATAAACCTCATTTTCATAACAGGAATTGGCTATATCTCCAACCCATTACTTTAAAAACTGACAAATAAATGGAATAAATTGAGTACTTAGCCCAGCTTTCCTGTATGAGCTATATTTCAAGCAAAGCCAATAGTTGCTGAGGAAAGTCTTTTACAGAACATTTCTAGCCAATAAGTGCAGCAAGTATAGTAAAATTAGAAAGTCAACATTCTGCAACCTCTAATAAAATAATGGATCAGGGCAATAATCATCATAGGTGCTAAGACCACTAGGTGAAATTTGATAAGGAACTTTATAAGGAAGAAATCAGGCTGACACCATCTGAAAATGGAACATCTAAAATTATGCCTCCTCATGTGATGCAACAAAAAGTACAAAGTACTTGCTTCAAAAAAAAAAAAAAAAGAAAAGAATAATAAAACAAAGAAACCCGGCTCTAATCAAGCCTCCAGTTCTAATTTCCCATGTACAAAAATAAGGAGGTGGGCTTCCCTGGTGGCACAGTGGTTGAGAATCCGCCTGCCGATGCAGGGGACACGGGTTTGTGCCCCGGTCCGGGAAGATCCCACATGCCGCGGAGCAGCTGGGCCCGTGAGCCATGGCTGCTGAGCCTGCACATCCAGAGCCTGTGCTCCGCGACAGGAGAGGCCACAACAGTGAGAGGCCCGGTACCGCAAAAAAATAAAAAATAAAAAAAATAAGGAGGCTAGCAAAAAAGTTAAACACCAGAAGAAACCAATCAGCCACATTCAGAATCCAGCACATTCTTCAGGATAATTAACTTGGTTTACTCAATAAACAGTAGCATTTTTTAACAAGAAAATGAGAGACCATTATAAATTAAAAGAGATAAAAATATAAAAACCAAATGTGATGTGCACACTTTGTTTGGACCCTGATTCAAATAAATTAACTCTAAAAAACACTTTTGAAATAATCAGGGAAACTTGGACTGGGCATTAGATAATGTTAAGAAATTGTTAATTTTGTTAGGTATGGCACTGATTTGTGTTTTTAAAAAAAATGCCCTTATATGTCAGACATATATTATGCACATAATGTGCATAATAAACTAGTAACTCTAGTTAGATGACAGGATAGTTGGGATTTTCTTTAAAGGCTGAAATATACCAGCAAAAACACTATCACCATCACCAGCAGTAGCAGTAGTAGTAGTAGTAGTAAGGATGGGAAATAATATAAGACTGGGCTTCCCTGGTGGCGCAATGGTTAAGAATCCACCTGCCAGTGCAGGGGACACGGGTTTGAGCCCTGGTCCGGGAAGATCCCACATGCTGTAGAGCAACTAAGCCCGTGCACCACAACTACTGAGCCTGTGCTCTAGAGCCCACAAGCCACAACCACTGAGCCCACGTGCCACAACTACTGGAGCCCGTGCGCCCAGAGCCCGTGCTTCACAACAAGAGAAGCCACCGCAATGAGAAGCCCATGCAGTGCAACGAAGAGCAGCCCCCACTTGCCGCAACTAGAGAAAGCCCGTGCACAGAAACGAAGACCCAACGCAGGCAAAAATAAAAAATAAACAAAATAAATCTAAAAAAATAATATAAGACTAACAAAATGTTTTATAATATGGAAACTGAATAATAGGTACACTAGGGTTCATTATATTTTTCTCTGTACTTCTGTATATGTTTGAAATTTTCCATAATAAAAATAATTTAAGCCTCAGATAATTTGGAAGCAAGTCTCATGAGTGAGGTGTTGATTCAAATGTATTATTCCATTTTGGTTGAAAACTATGTTTGTCTCTACCACAATGAGTGGTTTTCTTGTGTGTTTCTGAAGGCAATTTCATAAGAGGATAACTGGGTTTTAATTATCATTCTGGGTGAACTTGAGCAACTTAGCCTCCACATAGCTTGCTTTCCTTATCAGTCAACTAAGAATGATTTGATCACCAAGGTCTTTTCCAGCACTATTCTAGAGCTGTTTCACTCTCTAATAGGATAATTGTATAAGGGAACGGCCTTTAATGCAATAATAATCATTTGATTTTATAAGTATTCATTTTTTAAAGTAATTTTTAAAACAGCTTCATTACCTGTAATGACTATATTTAATATTCGACCACAGTGATTATACAAGGTCAGAAATGTCCAAAGGCAACCAATTCTATGAACAATATCTAATGAGGAAACTGCTTTAATTTATACTTTTCCAGTAAGAGTGAACCCATAACCCCTAGAAATTCTTACCTGCTAATATTAATCCAATCATGACTGTCTACATGGCTCAAATCACCAGATAAGAGCTTAATTTACTACAATGAATGGACTGGTTGCCCCATCACATAGCAAAGATTCTTCAAAGTAGTAATCTGATTCTGCATAGATTAAAAGAAACATTTGGAGGTCTCATACTCTTCAAACGGTTTGTACTGATGACTCGTAGATGACCTTGTGGATCAAATATTACCAACTGACCCAGCCATTACACCCACACCTTCCAGAGACACAGAAGTGAAATGAGGCCAGCTGGATAATCCAGTGTGGGGTTTGTTTTTTTTGTTTTTGATTCTGTTTTTGTTTTTTCATTCTCAGTCCATTATTTTTTACAAAACTCCATTCTATACTCTTACTTCCTAGGAACATTTCTAGTTCAGGATGAAACAGATAACTCATTAAGAGTAATGTTTCCATACCTTTCTTTTGATAATTTTAATTTAATTCAATTGCTAAGTTGCCACTGTATAATTTGATTCTTAAACTATTTTTATAAGGCAGAGAAGGGAGATTTTTCATATCCAATATTGTCCCTCTTAAGTTGATTTTAAAACTCTAAGTTACAGCTTTCAACAAAAGAGAAAACATAACTTACAATCAGTAAAATAATTCAATATTTATATCAGAACATGGTAGGTATAATTAATTAGGTTTAAATCTGAAATATTTGAGTGACGGCTACTTATCTTAAAAAATAAAATTGTTTATTACTCAATATGAGTACTTGTTTTCTTAATTGCAAATAAAGAACCAACCTGTCAATAATTTTACTGTTAAAAGATGTCAGACTTGGAAGAAAGCAGAATTTAATGCTTCAGTTTTGAAGATTTTAGAAATATCTTTGACTTCTTGCCCTGCCTTAGGAAGAAAGTAATCACACTCTTGGTTAGATTTAGAATTTTGAGAGAGTTTATACAATCACCTTAGCCTGTTTCATTCTTCTAAGCCCTTTCAGGGTAAATTTCTCTATTGCTTCAGGAAAGGAGAGGTCTGATGAATTTGAAACAAAGTATTGCCTTTGAATTCTTTCATTAATTCATAGTAGGCTACCAGATAATTCTGGGTTGAAATGTTTGAATTTCCCTTGAAATAAACTTCCAAGTACAAATTATCACTGTTGCAAAAGCCCTGTGGGGCATCATTTGAAATTATTTTGTACTTTCATTGCTAAACCAGAAAATATATATTTCAGCCTCCGCACTGCATACCTTCGAGCAGTACCATGGCATCCCAGTCCATATGAATGATGCCCCTTGGCTGTACTGCATGGTTGTGTACAGTTGCCTCTGGCAACAGCATGCTCAATTTCACAAAAATGCTCTACCAAGAATAAAGTCTCAATAAATATTTGCTAATTAATTGGCAGTTTCTGTAGCAGCAGATTCAGGTGAATATTGGTGTGATATTAGAAGACTCCGATTCCAAAATTTCTTAATGATCAAGTAGTACCTGTGAAAGTTTTTATTATATTAAACTCTCTTACTTGGGCTATATCTGTTGCAGGAAAGGAGGACCCCCTTCCAGGGCCCGAGAGTGGGCTCCTAACACTCGGAAACGAATTGTCCGAAGAGACACACGTGCTGACAAAGCAAGAGACTCTACTGGGAGGGGGCACCTGAGAGGAGAGCAGCAGGGCCCAGTTGAACTGCTCCAGCAAGTGGCTTGCAGTCTCAGGTTTTATGGTGATGGGGTTAGTTTCCACCTTGTCTCTGGCCAATCACTCTGACTCAGGGTCCTTCCTGGTGGCGCACACATCGCTCAGCCAAGATGGATTCCAGCAAGAAGGATTCTGGGAGGTTGGCAGGACATATGGACTGGCCTCTCCTCCATCCTTTCGACCTTTCCTAAATTATTCCAGTTTGTGGTAGCTTGTTAGTTCTGCATTCCTTACCAGGACCTCCTGTTGTAAGATAACTATGCAAGTGGTTACTATCGGGCCTGGCTAGGGTGGGTGGTTTCCGTCAGTGGTTCACCTAATATATCCACACAGTGCAAAGTGAGTAAATATTTGGCAATCTTTGCATTCATTTGTTAGGGAGAAATAGAAAACTAGATTTGTAATTCAAACCAGCAGTGTGATAGTAGGCATTTACCAAGCAAATATAATGAATACCAAAATTCTGTTTTGCCTTTGGAGAAAGACCTAATCGTTACATCAATGTCCAACACAATACAATGTTTTCTATCCATAAGTGCCTTGTGCTTAACAAAATGCTGTCACAGACATCTCATCTTTTCCTTCCCTTTTCAACAACTGTAGGAAGTGGTATTATTATCCATATTATTATTATACATTGGATGAAACTGAGACTTGGAGAATTTAAATAGCTTAACCATGGCCACCGCAAGTGGTAGCACCAAAACTGAAATCCATGCCTTCTAACTCCAAAGCTTGAGCACCTTCCACCACCAAGGTCAAGGTCAAGTTCTATTTCAGTCATTCTTTAATTCTTCCAATTAGCTCTCTTATCGCTTGAATGTAAAACCATGATGAAAAGAGAATCAGGTTATGTGAAATAATGATGATGAAGAAAACTGCCAAAAACAAAGATAGGTAAGTCATTTGATTTGCAGACTTTTGATTGTAGAGTTTATAAAATAAGTGGCCTGCAACATGGAGCCCACAAGTTGCCCTTTCTCATTAAGAATCTTTTCCCTTTCAGAAATTGGCAACAGTGGGGGGCAGGGAGAGGTGGAATAGAACAGTAGAGCTGGAAGCAACCCTTGAAGCCCAGACTTACTCCAAAAATCTGGCTTCCAATCCAATTACGTGTCCTTGAATGTCTCTGAGTCTGTTTCTTCATCTATAAAATATATAGACTAATATACCCGTCCTCACAGTAGGTATCGTAAGATTAAATGAGGTAGCATATGTAGGACATTAGTACATGACAATTGTTCAATATAATCGCATCAACCTGGATATTTCCCAAATGGTTAGGGATGTTATTTTAGATATTTTTTTACTACCTCTACACATACCACACCATGCAACATATTGAGGTAGATGCAATTGTATGCAACAATTATTAGTTCAGGTAGCTTACACGTAACTCACCAGATACTATGCAGCACAGTATCTCAAGACACAACCTGCTCAGTCTGATATGGCTGTTATTCATCCCCTCCTGCTTCCCTATTCTAAAATCTCCAGCTTCTCTGGCCCCTCCTAACCTCATCCATCCTTCTCCCCCACCTCTGAATCCCCCTCCAAGCTTCCCTCCAGGCCCAACTCCCACGCTTCACTTTCCCTCGGCTCTGCCTTCCCTAAGGCGGGGCTGTAGGGGACAGGTTAGACACCAGTGAGCCGAAGGAAGCATAGGGTGGTAGCCTGAGGTTCCAGCAGGGTGGGGTTGGGGAAAGAGGCTGAGGGAGGAAGCCCGGTGTGCTTCAACGTGGAGCAGACAGCTCTGCGACCCCAAGAGTCCTCTTTCCTAAGCCCCTACTGGCAACCTTTTCATTTAGAACCCTCTTTAGTCTTAGATCTTCCTACTCTCTCCATCACTGGGCCCAAACTTCTTTTCCTAAAGAACTTCCAGGAAGCCCAGCTCTGTCTGCCCTCACCTGTTCTGGCAAAATCTTTCCAGCCTCCAACCCACTTCCCTCTGCCCTGGCCTTTCTAGGCTGTAGCTTATTCTCTCCTGGCCATTGTCTCTATCTTTCACACCTGCCTTTCACTCCTCATCTACAATATTTACCTCAGTTAAAAGGAAAAAAAAGAGGCTTATTTTAATGTTAGCTCAATAAGAGTATAGATGTGAGGAGGCATCAACAACAATTAATGAAAAAAAAACATGAAGAAGGATATACAGATAACGAAGTTTGAGGAACACTGAACATTACCTTTGGAAATGAGAAAACTGAAATGCAGTGATGTTACGTGAATTGCTCAAAATCACACAGCTGACCAATGCCAGAGCCTGAGCTATCCTTAGCCTTTTTTGCAGTACGTCTCCCAAGGCAGAGTTGTATTCAGATTAGCTGTGGTTATTCAACACAAAGAGTATGCCTATTATGAAGAGGCCCAATTTTCCCACTTATTGGGATGCAGTTTAATGTCCCTTTGTTTAAAGATTCCCTGGCCTCTTCTATTCCCCTGTTTTCAATTACAATCTCAAATTGCAGGATAAATGTCTGTTCGGATTTGGGGAAAGAGATGTGACTAGCAAAATATTATCACACAGTGCTGTTGCAGGAGACGCGGGTTCGTGCCCCGTTTCGGGAGGATCCCGCATGCCGCGGAGCGGCTGGGCCCGTGAGCCGTGGCCGCTGAGCCTGCGCGTCCGGAGCCTGTGCTCCGCAAATGGGAGAGGCCACAACAGTGAGAGGCCCGCATAACGCAAGAAAAAAAAAAAAAAAAAATATTATAACACAGGCCTATTAGTGTCTTTTGAGGGAAGAAACACAGAAACACACACACACACACACACACACACACACACACACACATGCACACACATGACTCAAGAGAAGGACCTTGGTGACCGAGTCAAGAAAAATGAAAACTGCACCCTTTTCTTTTAATTTTCTTTTAATTTTAATTCTTTTTCTTTTAAGGAAGAACTGAAATGAGAAGGATGTCATACTGGGGATCTTGAAAAATGTTTAGTGACAACATCTGAAGTTTTTATAAGGACCTCCAAATGCTACAATCACTCCACTATTAGAACTTAGTCAACTCTTTTTCTAGGAAAGAAAGTAAAGGTAATAAAGACCTATTACCTAATTCTGGACTATGGCTGAGTCACTGTTTAAACAAACTTCAGTTACTGGCCTGCTTTCTCAAGGGTTAATCAATTGCCTTGAACAATGAATATGATGAGTCTTCCAGGCTTAGTCCAGCAGAATAGAACCACTCAGCATCGTTTTGTGGAAGAATGAAGTACAAGTCAATGTCTTTGGGGTTTGCAGCCTCTCTTCTATTTTGGAATTCGAATTTGCCCAACAAGCCTGCAAAGATGAGCAACTAGGAAGGAAGGAGAATTGGTACAGTACCATGAAGACAAGAAATAAGGAACTCAGAGACCTGGATTCTTTTCACGGCCAAAACAAAACTCCAAAGTCCCTGGGAAAAGAACACTTACCAATACATTCACAGTAAGATGCAAAGACTAATTTGCATAAGACTAATTTCACAGACTTTCCTTCCTTCTTTTTCAACAAAACTGCTCTTGGGAAAAAGCTGGGCCACTGCCTCCTCTCTCACTTATTAACTAATCTTAGACAAGTCAGGTAAGCTTTATGAGCCTCAGCCCTCTCCTCACCTGTAAAATCAGATATAATATCACCTACTATTAGTGTGAGAATTAAATGACACACCTAAAGTATTTAGAAATATGCCTGGCATACAGCCCAATAAATGACAGTTATTATTTTTATTATGATGTATGGCAATGACAATGTTGCTGGGAAATAGCTTAACGATTACTCAAGCCACCTGACATGGGATGAGGGAGAAAGATAAGGTAAAAATTTTAAAAAAAAACAGACAAAATTTTCCTTTCTTTAAGATTTTGCTAAAGAATGATTCCAGGTTTACAAACAGTTGGCAGCCAAGCACCAAGGATGTTTTCTTAATTTTTCTTTCAAAATCCAACCAGTCCTCATAAGAATAGACCCTGTGTTGGCCTAAGTAAACTAGGGTTGTCAGATTTAGCAAATAAAAATGCTGGATGCCTATTTAAATTGGAATATCAGATAAATAATGAAATTTTTTAGTATGAGTATTCCATGAGATATTTGAAATACCTTTACTCAAAAAGTATTTGTTGTATAGCTGAAATTCAAATTTAACCGGGCATCTTGTATTTTACCTGGGAACCCTAATAAACACCTGGGTTCCAGAAATCAGGAGAATCCAAATGGTGTACCTAGAGCAACCTTCAAACACAAGTGTAAGCCTGGGGGCTGATAGGATATTTAAAGGAAATGGAAAAGTGATATTTACCTTCACTGGCTTCAATGCATTTCTATTCCTGAATACCAAAACACTTAACCTTGTCCATTTTAGTTTTCCTATCTTGAAAGATAGAGGAATAAGAACCATAAGGCCCTTGTAAAGACAAAATAGAAACTGAATGTGAAAGTACTTTGTAAACTAGGTTTCGGGGACTTCCAGGCAAAAATGCTAGACCGAACACATCCTCCCTCCAGGAACCCTTCTCAAATAAGAGGCAAGGGATTTTTTTCAAGCATAAACCCAAAAGAAAAAGGAAAACAGGACCCGAAATGACATAGAGGAGACAACAGCAGTGGCAACCCCTCCAAGGTGCCAGACTGGTGAGTGAAGCTGTCTTGGATCTTCTAGACCAGACCAGCTAAATACTATCAAGTGACCTCAGTCAACAGATGGAGAACAATCCCCCAGCTAAGTCCTATTCAAATCCTTGACCAAGAAAATGATGAGTTATAATAAAAGAGCCATTAATTTGGGATGATTCATTACACAACACTGGAATCCATAACAGAAGGCAGAATGGGATTGGTGTCATTAAGACATAGGGTGATATGAGACACAGGTAAGATCCACTTCTAAGCAAGCAAACTGGAGAAGAGTTCACCAGGAAGGTAGCATTTCAGCTGGTCTTAAAGGATAAGTAGAAAACAAGAAGCATTTCATATAGTGTATAGCATAAGCTTAAAGACCTTCCTCTCTTTCAGAGGGCTTTGAGAGCCCTAGATACTAGTTTTAAGGTCCCCTCAAATTATGGGAAATGCAAACATAAAGTGAGAAGTATAATCCCCGGTGATAATGGAAGAGCAACTCCATTAAAAATATTAGCTTCAATTCTAAAAAATAAGATTATGAAAAACATATTATTCCTAAAACCTTTCAAATACTGCTACCTGCAGAAAGTTTTCTTTGCCACTAAAAAGAGACCTGAATTTTTTTGTAATTTGTTTAGTTTAGTTATTTTTATTTTTGGCTGTGTTGGGTCTTCGTTGCTGCACAGGCTTTCTCTAGTTGTGGCGAGTGCGGGCGACTCTTCGTTGTGGTATGCGGGCTTCTCATTGCGGTGGCTCCTCCTGTTGCAGAGCACAGGCTCTAGGTGTGCAGGCTTCAGTAGTTGTGGTGCGTGGGCTTCAGTACTTGTGGCATGCAAGCTCAGTATTTGTGGCTCGTGGGCTCTAGAGTGCAGGCTCAGTAGTTGTGGCGTACGAGCTTAGTTGCTCCGTGGCATGTGGGATCTTCCCAGAGCAGGGTTCGAACCCATGTCCCCTGCATTGGCAGGAGGATTCTTAACCACTGCGCCACCAGGGAAGCCCCGAGACCTGAACTTTTAATACAAGTTTTATTGCTTTTTCTTTTTATGGACTGTCTTAGAAAAAGACTATTTCTGTTGCCACTGACAGAATGCCAATTGAAACCAACTTAAGCAACGGGACAACTTTATCAACTCAAGAAACTTAAAAGTTCACACATGAAACTGACCTTCTCTAAGAATTCAAATGATAATGTCATTCTCTCTTTCTCTCTGTGTGTCTATGTGTTGTCTAATTCTTTCCTATCATATGGAGGCTTCGGTCATAAGATGCTGAGCAGGCTATGACTTCAGATAAGACTAAGTCATCCCAGCTTGGTAAGCTCACAAAAAAATGAAAACTTTTTTTCCCAACCTTGCCTTAGTATTTAAAATCACAGTGAAGGTCTCTGATTGGCTGACCTGTTCACATGTCTTTGTCCAATCATTGTCACCAGTTGATAGGGTAATATGACTGGCCAGTGACAAAAGTTCCTACAGAAGAAGGGGTAATAGTGCCATAAATCAGAAGAAGCAGGGTAGAAGTGTTGCTGCGCTGATCAAAAAAAAATATATATATATATATATATATATATATATATATATATATATATAT
>NW_006781538.1:216484-222920 GCF_000442215.2 Lipotes vexillifer
ACTCTTTCCTCATCCCACCTCAGTCTAATCTGATTGACTCTAGACTTAAGAAATCATAAATAATTCCTTGAGGAATTAAACAACTTGCACATCACAAAGAAGTCAAATGAATAGACCTAGAAACATAATTCACCTTTTCTGAATTCCTAAGATGTGCAGGAAAGAAACACACAAGCAGGGAGACATACCTCTTGAGAATGCAAAATAAGAATATAGACAATAAAAATAATGTGAGGAGTGGATAAATTTTACACTCCTGCACAGCAGATTTTATTTCCAAACATCTCATTCCCTCTCAAAAACTGCAGTGCAGATTTTGTAAACATGATGGGTTACATAAGTAGGATTATGTACTCTTCATGCAAACTCTGAAGCCAGCTGTCCATCCGGTTCTATATCCCAGATAGCAAAAAGGATTACTACACAGCTCCAACACAATGCTGAACAGATATTGATAAATTCTGACTCTCTCATTTCAAGTTAGGAAGAGGAAATATGAATATTTGAAAAGCTTATCCAACCAGACTCGCTTAATGAAGGCAATGGCATGTTGATTATATAATTATGGTTTTATAATTATATATTCAGTGTGTATATAAGGGATCCACACAATATATTAGAGTATTATGGATTTAATTGTGTCCTCCAAAAATTCATATGTTGAAGTCATAGCCCACCCCATACTTCAGAATGTGACCGTATTCAGAGACAGGGTCTTTACAGAGATAATCAGTTTAAAATGAGGTCATTAGCATATGACTGGTATCTTTATAAAAACGGGAAATTTGAAGACAAACACTCACAGGGAAAATGCTATGTGAGGATAAAGGCAGCAAGCATGGTGATGCTTCTACAAGCCAAGGAACATCAAAGATTGCCAGAAAACTACCAGAAACAGGGGAAGACGCAACAGATTCTCCTTCACAGCTGCAGAAGCAAACAACCTTGCTGTGAGATCTGTGAGACAATACATTTCTATTGCTGAAGCCACAGTTTGGGGTACTTTGTCACAGCAGCTGTAGGAAACTAATATTGGGTTGGCCAAAAAGTTCCTTGGGTTTTTAAGTAAAAATAAAAGACACATTTTTCATTTTGACCAATAACTTTATTGAACAAAGTATTCACCGTTTTGTTCCACTACCTTCTGTCATTTCTCAGGCAACTTCATAATTCCATCTTGGCAAAACTTTTTATCTTTTTGAGCAAAGAACTGTTCCAGGTGCCTTTTACAGTCTTCCAGGGAATTGAATTTTTTTCCATTAAGAGAATTTTGTAAAGACCTAAATAAATGGAAATCCGAAGGTGCAATGTCTGGTAAATACAGCGGATGAATCAGAACTCCCCAGTCAAGCTATAACAGTTTTTGCCTGGTCATCAAAGAAACATGCGGTCTTGCGTTATCCTGATGGAAGATTATGCATTATCTGTTGACTAATTCCAGATGCTTTTCATCGAGTGCTGCTTTCCATTGGTCTAACTGGGAGCAGTACTTGTTGGAATTAATCGTTTGGTTTTCCAGAAGGACCTCATAATAGGACTCCCTTCCAATCCCACCATATACACACCATCACCTTCTTTGGATGAAGACAGGCCTTTGATGTGGTTGATGATGGTTCATTTTGCTTGCCCCACGATCTCTTCCATTCCACATTATTGTACAGTATCCATTTTTCATCACCCGTCACAATTTGTTTTAAAAACAGAACGTTTTAGGGACTTCCCTCATGGTGCAGTGGATAAGACTCCACGCTCCCAATGCAGGGGGCCCAGGTTCGATCACTGGTGGGGGAACTAGATCCCACATGCATGCCACAACTAAGAGTTCGAATGCCACAACCAAGGAACCCATGTGCTGCAATACAGAGCCTGAGAGCCGAAACTAAGGAGCAAGCGAGCTGCAACTAAGGAGCCCTGGAGCTGCAACTACGGAGCCCACCTGCCACAACTAAGACCAGGTGCAACCAAATAAATAAATAAACATTTTTTAAAAAGAAAAGAAATAAATAAAAACGGAACGTTTTCATTATGTTTAAGTAGAGAATTGCATGTGGAAATACAGTCAAGAAGGTTTTTTCACTTATGTGGAATCCAAACATCAAAGCAATTAACATAACCAAACTGGTGCAAATGATTTCAACTCTTGATTTGGATATTTTGAGTTTGTTGGCTATCTCCCACATGGTATAACACTGACTGTTCTCAACGAATGTCTCAATTTGATCGCTATCGACTTCAACTAGTCTACCCGACCACTGAGCAGTCTCCAGCATGAAATTTCACAAATGACTTTTGACACATTCGATTAGTCACAGTACCTTCTTCATACACTGCACAAATCTTTTTTGGTGTTTCTTACTTTCTTGAAATAATAAAGCACAATATGCAGAAAATGTTGCTTTTTTCCTTCCATCTTCAATATTAAAATGGCTACGCAAAAATTCACCAATTTTGATTTTTTTTTTAAACGCACACTGATATGACAGCTGTCACAATACAATCTAACAAAATTGTTTAGAATGAAGTTAAAGGCAACTAAGTGCTCACTACTGGAGCCACCTTATGGAAAAAACCAAACCAACATTTTGGGGAACCGATCCATAAAGCAAGAAGCATCATCACAAGAGTGGAAATGAAAGAAGGAATACATTACCTCTGAGAACTTTAAACTTTCATTTTTGCATTCACTCTAATGAAGAAAGGGTTTAGTCTATTCCCCTCAGACCAAACTACCTTCATAACCTAGGCCAAATTTCTACTGTTTTATTCAGTAAAATCAGATTAATTGAAGTAAAATTAGGTTTCTTCCTACTGACTAAATAATCCATATAATGGTCTCAGCCCTCAACTTTGGTTGGTCATTATGTAGTAAACCTGATTTCAGGTAAAGGAGTTTAGATTACCCTTGACCAAAAAGACTTAACACCTTAATCAGTCTCTATTCATTGGCCCACAGAGAAGAGACCATTAAAAGGCACAGCTTTCCCTTTCTAACCTGCTAAGCAATTCAGTCCTAGTTTCAGTGTCTAATCTAGCTCTCCCTTTCAGTTCCATGTGGGTTCATGTTCCTTCCTGTGCAAGTGGTAGGAGAGGGGCTGGAGGGAGGGATGAAGATAATATTGAAAATGCAAAACTAGCAATCCCAACCATCTGTGTCTATGTGTCAGGTGAGGGTCAAGACCCAGAATTGCCTGGGAAGATATCTAGGCTTCTCAACTTTTCCATTTCAGAAGCATTAGCCTCACACCCAGCCAAGAAAATGAATCAGAACTTTACTGAGGAGACTATAAATCTGATACCCCTGATCCCATGACTCCAACAAGTTTCTTTTATAGGCCTGTGTACAGTTTTGGCAGAACTATATGGCCCTTAGCATCCTATTCATTGGTCAATCTGAGCATGAAATTCAATTGTTTCTCCAATAGGTAGCGAGAAAGCAGGATGCAGTGAAGGTAGTTATTAACTGGCCCTAAAGTAGCCTGGAAAGTCTGGGACTTGTCATTTTAACCTCAGTTGAAAAGCACAGAAAGTAAAACGGGGTTAGGGTTAACTGCATTGTTCAAGAAACAAGGGTTCTAGGAGAAGCATGTTGTCCTGTTCTTGCCTCCGTTGTCTTTTAGTTAGAAAACGTGGCTATTTACTCAATATCAGAAGCCCACTTAGGAATGCAAAGAGCATAGTAGGTGTGCTAACCTATACATTCAAAATGGCAAATGCCAAGTTGTTTTATGTAGGCAGATGGTGTGCACTTGGAAAAGGCTTTGAGGTACAGATGCTTTGAGCAGAAGTAAAACTGCAAAGCCGCAAGAAATCTCTACCATTTCTGCCCCTTTTACGCTCCCAAACCTGCCCAGTCCCCCAAGATGACACTCCTTTCACTTTATTCTTGGTTGTTGCCTCTCTGCATGCCCCACCCCCTTATAACTTGACCTTTCACACTGCCTTTTGGTTTTGAAACTTGCTTCACTTAAATTGCCCTATTAATACCACACTCCAACCTCTACCTGGACCTCACCCCTATAACCAAAGATCATCTCTGTCTCATTACTACATCCCAGCACCAGCTCACCAGCCTGATGATTCAAAGCCTTGGTTTGCTGTTGTTATTTTTAACTTCCTCTATATCAAGAAAGATATGTGATTTTATCTCAAATGCCACTTCCCATTAATGGATAGAGCCTATTTCAGGTGCTATGTTAAGAAGGATTCTGAGGTCTTATCCTAATTTAGTTGAAAGGATGCCTCAGCAATTAGCAATATCTGCCATAGTCACTAAGAGAGAAATGGAAAAATGCCTGCTATATGTTTGCCAAGGGTCCTGTGTATCACTAAATCCTGTGCTTTGGTTTACTTATTTCTTCAAATACACACACACACACACACACACACACACACACACACACAATCATTTTAAAAGAACTATTTTGGTTACATATTCTTGCATCTAGTAGTACAAGCCATGTGATCAAGGCAATTTTAACCACATGGTAGCAACCTGGTGTTGAAAGCCCGTTTAAAAATGGGATTGCAAATTTAACTCATAAAAAGATAATAGTGGAATTTCCAAGCAGCCTGTTGGTTAAGACCCCCATGCTTTCATTGCCGTGGGCATGGGTTCAATCCCTGGTCAGGGAACTAAGATCCCACAAGCCGCGCAGTGCAGACAAAAAATAAATTAACTAAAAGAAAATCATTCTTAATTAAAAAAATAAATAGTAAGAAATTTTTTAAAAGATGATAGTAACATTACAAATTATAAAACATTAGCACATTCACTTACATTTGTTAACCATATTGCCTCAAAAAATCCTGAATAAAGACAGCACAGAATGAGTCATTTTGATGAACTAGCAGGAAATAGAAGAAAGATCTAAAGCATGGGGTAGGGTCTAAAATGTCAAGCCTAGAGGAATGCTGAAAAAAAAGGAAGGGACTTCTGAAAGAAAAAGGCACCAGAACCAAGTTGCCTTATTTCAGGGCTTTTGAGGGTAGATGCTAACTATAGAGAACATCTCATGAATGAGATGGTATTAGACTCTGTTCCAAAATGAATAACATTGAAACTGAAATCCACAGAAAGAAAAATCACATGAGTTAAAGCTTCCATAGTCTATCTTTAAACAGTTTTTTTTTGTGGGGGGGAGAAATCTATTTTAAACAAGCATTTAGAAAAGCATTATTTCCCTGGCATGATTATTATGTGCTTCATGTTGGCAGGAAGACTTCATTTCCAGTGATATTTTCCAATTGTTAAAATTAAAAAAAAAAACAAAACGCTGCTTTCTTTGCAATCCATAATTTTGTATTTTTAATTTCGATAACTCAAGTGTCTCTAAGCAGAAATAAGCTGCATATTCATGAGTCCTGATTTGCTGTAATCATTATTTCTATCGCTCTCTATCTATGAAGACTCCAAGTACTTGAGTCCTTGTTCTCAGGCAATTACATCAGATTGGCTTGGAGCTGAGGGAGCTCGGAGACCCCACTTTTTCCTTTTTCTCTTTCAAAGGCTCTGTTGCTCCATCTGAGGTCAACTTTCCTTGCTCCTAAACGGGGCTGTTAATTAGTTGCCTCAACATTAGCAGGAGGGATAAAAGTCTATTTAATATGCTAACTAGAGAATTGTTAACTTTTCATCAATCAGCCTTTGGTCATAGACAGCAAAGGGGAAAAAAAGATATATTAAAATGAGCTGAGCTGAAAGTAAAGGAAGGCAAATAGACATCAACAATGTTTTGTGTACGTGAAAGATACGGATGCAGAAGTAAAAAAATGAAATAAAATGAGGATGGCCAAAGGGTAAAAAAAACAATACTAGGAACTAGAAAAACATCTAGAAATCATCTATATTCCTGTCTAAAACTTGGCTTCTCTTAGTGGAAATAGCCCAGGTTTGATGTTCAAAGAAATAGGAGTTTGAACGTCATAGCTGCTGCTCACCAGCTATCTGTCCAAGGGAAAGTTCCCTAATCTCTTGGCCTTACTTTCTTGGTCAGGACTGATATCCTCATCTACAGTGGGGTGATCACATTTCCTGCTAAAGGTTTCTTGGAAGACTTAAATGAGATGTATTGAAAGCATATAGTATCGAGTCTAGTACAAAGTATACACTCACAATAAATGTTACTGTCTTGCTTTGCCTGATTTCTCTTCTAGCTAAATAGCTATTCTGTTTTTAAAAGCCTAACAGCTCCCTTTAGCAACCATTCCAGGCTACAGCAAGCATCTCATTTAGGAAGTTCTTCCTAAAAGATGATACCAGAAAAGATGTCCCTGGTCATCTACCCATTTGCCTAAAATTGGGCTTTCTTTAGATACAATGGAAACAGCACAAATAAGAATTCCAAATCTGGCTCCACCATTTTCTAGATATATGACCTTGGGTTCTCTAAACTTGTTTCCTCATCTGTACTTTTTTTTTTTTTTTTTTTTTTTTTGG
>NW_006781538.1:223068-239034 GCF_000442215.2 Lipotes vexillifer
TTTTTTTTTTTTTTGCGGTACGCGGGCCTCTCACCACTGCGGCCTCTCCCGTTGCGGAGCACAGGCTCCGAATGCACAGGCTCAGCGGCCATGGGCCACGGGCCCAGACGCCCCACGGCATGTGGGATCCTCCCAGACCAGGGCACGAACCCGTGCCCCCCGCATCGGCAGGCAGACTCCCAACCACTGCGCCACCAGGGAAGCCCTCATCTGTACTTTTTCGATTTAAAAGAGATACACTGAATAAAGGGGCTTACCATGGTAGGTGGACAAAGTAGAAGATTACCAAATAGTATTTGTTGTTATGTCTCTTCTAGTCCTCCTACTTCCCCCAAGAAAATGCCAGCAGGAAGAAAGAGCACATTTGGGAAATGTGTCCTTCCTTTCTGCAATTATTTGGCAACAGTTACACGGTCACATCATTCAGTTCCAGAATTAGCTTGAACCAACAGCTAGATTCCACCCAAAACCTCCATTTTTCAGATGTTGTGTGTGAAGCCCAGAGAGTTAAAGTCCCCATTGGAGGTCACGCAGCAGAGGAAGTCTGAAATTTTAAAGCCATGAGATCAAAATAATAGTATGTCTTAACTGCTCAGCTTCTTGGAGCGACTCAAGTCTACATCTTTAAAAATCTGACCCCACAGACCATTTATTCTGCCTGTCAGCTGGTTTGTTTGTTTAGCATAAGCTAAATTTGAGATATATATTACCAGCATACACAAAGCTATAGTATATTTATTCATTGACATAGAGAATGAATCTCTACCAGGGAAATAATAACATTTTCTATATAAATTCCTTGAGGGCAAGGACTATGTCCCTAAAAGTACTTAGTAAAATGCCTTCTAATCAGTATTTGTTAAATAAATCATAAAGAATTATCTAATTGGGAGGGGGGCTCCCCTACTTTTCAATGGCTCCTTCCTTACCATGCCATTCGTGAAGGACAGAGGTGCACTTTCCACCACTAAACCTTTGTACCTGCTGTTCCTCTCCCTGTGATGCGCTTCCCCATCTCTTCAATTAGCTGGCTCATTCTCATCCTTCAGTTCTTGGCTTACATGCCACTTCTTCCCAGAAGACCCCCCAGACCATCCTTTGTAAATTCCAGTGACTTACTATCTTACACTCCTGGTAGCTTCTTTAATTGTGTCCACAATTAACAGAATGAACTGATGGTGTGTTTCACATAAGCCAAATGGGAACACATTGTTTATCTGACTTGTTCTTTGCTATATGCCTAGGGCCTAGCATTGTGCCTGGCCAATAGAAAAGGCTCAACAAATAAGCACTGGAAAAATGATCAAAAGAATGCAAAGCAGGAACCCAGAGTGAATTTCTGATCCAGTATTAGGAATACATGAACCTGTCCCTACTTGTCTTTTATTAGAGATAGAAAATGTGGACTTGGTGCTCTTGGTTTTCTTTCTTCATTATTTAAAACATTAATCAATTAATTAAATTCATTCCAGGGTGCAAGAGCATGTGTGGTGAGTTCTGAAGGCTTCACTCCCCAACCCAAGACTTCATCTTGATCCCAGGCGAGGCCCCTAAAATCAAGATTAGCAATTGCATCAGGGAGTTTCGTGTTTCTTTTGAAAATTAAGTCCTGCCTGCTGTTCAAGAGATCAGCACTCACACCTCAGTTTTTTCTTGTTTAGTTACAAAGAAAGAGCAGGTCGATTCCCAGCAGGATGATTAAAAGGGCATTTTCCCCCTCTTAATCTTTCTATGTAAGTGAATCAGAGCTGACAGGCCATTACAGCAGTACAGTACCCAGCTGACAATATTGACTGAAAAGCAATTACCTTGCTTATTTTCTGTTGACTTAATGATGGGACAGGCACAAATGGAGCTTGCTGTCTTAGCTTTTAGTCCTTAATCCTGTAAGAGTGCTTAACCACGACCATATTGGTCATGTAGAAAGAGACAGCAAGCTAAAACTAAAAGCCTGCCCAGAATATTTTCAGACAATCACAAGGCCATTTCACTCTCACACTTACAGACTTCTCCCTCACATCATGTTAATGAATTATATGAGAATATAACTACAAATGCCTCAGTAAAATAATTTTTGCTATATAAACATTCTTAAACATTTTACAAATTTTGCTTGTTAAATTATTTGGCTCTGGATAACACATTTAATTTTTATCAGCAATCATCACACATACTTAGGAATTCCTACCAGGTGAACAAATTAATTTTTAAAAAGTTTTCAAATTGAATGAATTTTTATGACATATATTTAAGATTATTAAAATTGACAATATATTATATTTTGTGAACATCTGATTTAACATTTATTACATTATAACTTTTTAACTTTTTATGGCATTTCTGAGCCAATTCAAAGAATTTTTTTTTTTTTCAGGTCTCAAACACAGCCCTTTAGAAGCCCACAGGCCCTAATATCTTAGGGGATAAATTAGCCCTACCTATGCCTCATCCATGCAAAATTCAGATTTAGAACTGATCAACTTTCAATAGATAATCGTACCTCTAGAGTAAAATCACTGGTGGATTAACCTGAAATTGTGCACAAAAATAAAATAAATAAATAACATTTGATCTACGGGGCGGAAAAATGAATAAGTTCTTGACCCCCTTCAGAGAAATACAATGCAAATGAGATGTTTTGGACAAACCTAAATACAGAACCTACCAAATAGTAGTTGCTAATAATATTTTTACTCATGTGAGTTTATATTATATAGAGTAGCCAGAAATAGCTCTAGTTATTTTTCATTTGGTGGTGGAAGAGACTACATTAAAATATTTTACCCTAAATTTATGTTTCTTTTATGTCCAACTATTTGGAAATTTCTGGTACCCTAGAAATTTTTGCAAGTATTATAACCAGTTTCAAAAAGAATTCCCTGGTGGTCCAGTGGTTAGGATTCCACGCTTCTATTGCAGGGGGCACAGGTTCAATCCCTGGTTGGGGAACTAAGATCCCTCAAGCCACGGGGCATGGCCAAAAAATTTTAAAAAAAAACAAAAAAACAAAGAAATAGTTTATACACTATATATTCTCTTATATACACAATGAAAGAGCTTCTAATCCCCGATATTTTCTGAGAAAGTGTCTGTGGGGTGCAGTTGAGAACATGAAATAATGCACGGCATGATCCATATTCTCATTCCCTAACAGTTCAGTGTAATTTGAAACAACCTTTTTAAATCACATTGGTGATTAGGTAATTTTCCTCTCCAGCTATCCAATTTTTCTGAAGCTGATCCCTTGAATTAGTGCATTAATATTAAAGTTTGCAAAATAGCAACCTTGAAAAAAATGTATGCTCTGACTTTCCCCCTTTCGGAAGTGACTTCACCAGTGGCTGCAGCCATCGGATGCTCAATCAGCTGAATAACAATGATGATAATTAATATTTATGGAGCACTTGTCATATGCCAACACTGTGCTGAGCACTTTACATACATTACTTCATTTAGTTTCTACAGCAACTATGAGACAGATATTATTCTCTCCATTCTAGAGATGAGGGAACAGACACTCGAAAAGTTTAAGTAAACTACAAAAGTCCCATAGTTGACAAACAGTATAATCGGGATTCAAAGCCAAGCAGTCTGACCCAAGAGCTCACGCTCTTACCTTCTTGGCTAGTTCTTTTCTTTCTTTTTTTTTTTTTTAAATTTTTTTTAAATTAATTAATTACTTTATTTATTTTGGGCTGTGTTGGGTCTTCGTTTCTGTGCGAGGGCTTTCTCTAGTTGTGGCAAGCGGGGGCCACTCTTCATCACGGTGCGCGGGCCTCTCACTGTTGGGGCCTCTCTTGTTGCGGAGCACAGGCTCCAGACGCGCAGGCTCAGTAGTTGTGGCTCACGGGCCCAGTTGCTCCGCGGCATGTGGGATCTTCCCAGACCAGGGCTCGAACCCGTGTCCCCTGCATTGGCAGGCAGATTCTCAACCACTGCGCCACCAGGGAAGCCCCTGGCTAGTTCTTTTCTTAAGTGGATAGTTTAATTCAACTATTTAACAGGCACAGGAAAAATTCTAGAAGATAATGGATTTTTTTTTAACTAGACCAACCATCCTGACATTATGATGATAAAAACACTACAGCCTGAACTCCCAAGAACTAAACTGATTATTTCTTATTGTCAGTTGTTCAATATGATTTAATTCTTAGTGAATGCAGATGAAACCTTTCTGGATATGAGGTGGGAGTCCAGACAGCCTCATAACAATGGCACCAGCTTAAAAGATGTACTCTAGGGCTTCCCTGGTGGCGCAGTGCTTGAGAGTCCGCCTGCCGATGCAGGAGACGCGGGTTCGTGCCCCGTTTCGGGAAGATCCCACATGCCGCGGAGCGGCTGGGCCCGTGAGCCATGGCCACTGAGCCTGCGCGTCCGGAGCCTGTGCTCCGCAAATGGGAGAGGCCACAACAGTGAGAAGCCCGCATAACGCAAGGAAAAAAAAAAAAAGATGTACTCTAAAAAAGCTACAGCTTTTAATCTTCAAAGTAAATATTGATTGACTTGGGTGTTTTTTCTCTAACTTTTGAAAAAGCTTTAAAAAGAGAATAAAAGGGTGAGCTAAACTGAGAACATGATCAAGAAGGAAAGGATCAAGAAGAAAAGGAAAAAAAAATCACCACTATTCTGTTTCTCAGCTCTAAATTTTTCCAATAAACTAATCTACTCTGATATCTACTTGAATAACTCCACTTGACTTGGGTGATTTCTCAGGGAAACTGATAGGCATAGAACTGGGAATATACTTTTTTCCACGCAAAAATCTGCATTGTCATCTTTTTTTTTTTTTTTTTTTTTTTTTCTGCAGTACGCGGCCCTCTCACTGTTGTGGCTTCTCCCGTTGCGGAACACAGGCTCCAGATGCGCAGGCTCAGCGGCCATGGCTCACGGGCCCAGCCGCTCCGCGGCACATGGGATCCTCCCAGACCGGGGCACGAACCTGTGTCCCCTGCATCGGCCGGCGGACTCTACCACTGCGCCACCGGGGAATCCCTGCGCCACCAGGGAATCCCTGCATTATCTTCTTGAAGACTTCTTTTGTGGTCGTTATTAAACACTAGCAAGGGATGCACGTAAAAGGTTCACTGGAATTCAGTGCAGCTCCTCATTTATACTCTGTCAATAGTCCATTCGGGCTGCTATAACAAATCCCACAGACTGGTGCCTTATCAAAAACATAAATGTATTTCTCACAGTCCTGGAGGCTGGAAGTCCCAGATGAGGGCACCAGCATTGTTGGGTTCTGGTGAGGGCCCTCTTCCAGATTACAAACTGACATCTTCTCCTTGTGTCCTCACATGGTGGAAGGGGCAAGCGAGCTCTCTGCAGCCGCTTTTATAAGGGCATTAATTTCATTCATGAGAGCAGAACCACCATGACCTAACCCCAAACACCCCACATCCTAATGTCATTATATTTCAACATGTAAATTTGGGGGGGACACAAACATTCAGACCATAGTACTTTCCTTGATAGGTATAATCTCTCTCTCTCACTCTCTCTCATACACACACACACCCAAAATGACCTTTATTTACTTCACAACTACATACACACCTCAGAACATAAGAGCTTTATCATTCCAATATTTAGTCATTTCTAAATGCTCTCATCAAAGATTTATTGGGTATCTGTTGTGTCCCAGACACTCTGAATAACACCAAGTATACAAGATGAAAAATCTATAGTTCCTACTGGATTTTAAAGGATCTTTAGTTGAGAAGACAAACATAAAAAAAAGAGCTACCTTTTTTGAGCATTTAGATGCCAAGCTAAGTGATTTCCATTTATTCTCTTGCTTGGTCATCACAAGAGCCTCATGATAAAAGTACTATTATTTTTTCCATATGCCAGTTAGGTAACTGAAGCTTAGATAAGCACATAATTTACATAGGATCACAGTGACAGAACTACTGCTACTATAATTAGTAGGAATATACATATACGGTATTTACAATGTACCAAGAATTGTTCTAAGCACCTTACATAGATTAGCTTATTTACTCATCACCTTCCTTTAATCAATGAGGCAACAGCAGCAAAGAGATGTTAAATTCTCCAAAGTTACCCAACTACAAAGTGGTAGAGCCAGGATGCAAACCCCAACATTATAATACCAGTTGTTCTTAATAACTCACAGACTCAATCTGACCATCACAAACCCACACTCATAATCACTATGACACTGGAAAACAACGTATGGTGTCTCCGATTATGACAGTATGCCAATCTTCCTAGTCAGAAAACTAATGAAAGAAGAGGAGTTAAGGACAATGGTTTATTTCAACAGGTTAAACTTCTTTCAGAATATTTTCTGGTCTCAATCTGCAAACTGTAGTTAGAAGCTATAAAATTAATCAGTGAAACAGGGCTCCATTAAAGTGCCATTACATGGCTCAGTTTGCCACCTGTTTTTCCTGTTTATAACAAAGAAGTGAGTAACTAATAGTCATTTACTGCATAAGAGTGCTTTCCAACTTTACATAGGAAAAATAAAGCTCCATGAGAGAAAAATTAGGTCCATCTTTACCCATCATTTTGTTTAAAAAAACTGAGCCCAGGGCTTCCCTGGTGGCGCAGTGGTTAAGAATCCACCTGCCAATGCAGGGGACGTGGGTTCGTGCCCCGGTCTGGGAAGATCCCACATGCCATGGAGCGGCTGGGCCTGTGAGCCATGGCCGCTGAGCCTGCGCGTCCGGAGCCTGTGCTCCACAACGGGAGAGGCCACAACAGTGAGAGGCCCGCGTACCGCAAAAAAAAAAAAAAAAAAACTGAGCACAGTGATTGGCATGTAGTAGTTACTCAATAAATTTTTATTGGATAAATGTTGAGGAAACCCATCTGAATAATCACTTAGGAGTATTTCCAGGGCTGGGACTAGGCAAAGGCAAGTGAGACACCCATTTGAGTGCAAAATTTAAGGGGGCATCTAAAAACCTTTTGGAACCTTTTGCCTCAGGCTCCGAGATGGATCAGCATGGCACTGATACTGGTCCTATCTTTATATAAATATTTGATATTTTCTTCATATGGATTATTTTGCATTCATTTTGTTTCTGCCCTGATTACACACATTCTGACTATACACAAACTCAATAAAGGCAATATAAGGCAAGAATATGAAGAAATGGCTCAGGCATGGATCCTATCTTCCTGAACTCACAGGAAAATAGATGATTTTATCTGTGTACCACTTTATAGTACAAAGTAGAAAGTGATACGTCATAAGAAAATCATGCCTATATTTCTATAAGCTTTGAAGCAAAAGAGAGTTCTAACGTCCAGTTGGAATAGGAGATTTTTTTATATCTAAATCCTGATTAAACCGATTTCTTTTCTATAATAAATCTAGAAAAGGCTAAATGCCATCCCTACAAATAAAACCAATGAAACTTCTGATGTTGGAATATGGGGAACAGTTCATTTAAAGCCTTGTGCATGAGTCCCATCTTATAAAACTTGGGGTTGAATCTAGCTGTAATTTACTGAGATTTTTTAAAAATCTAACTGCAATCAACATTTTCTCAAGAATTAAGCAAGGGTGTTTTACTGGTAAATTAAGCTAATCTGGGTTCCAAACTCAGTTCTACCTTTTGGCTGCATTGTCTTGGGCTCATCACTAAACCTCTCGACCCTTAGTCTTCTCCAATGTAAAATGAGAGGTAATAATACTTATTTCATGGGGATGTTATGAGAATTACATGAAACAATTCATGTAAAGTGCCTGGCGCATGGTAGTTATTGAGGCAGCACCCCCAAGGGTTTAATTAAAGCTTTGGCTCTCTGCCTCTCAGTGAACAAAAAACTTTGAGTGTCATAATTAATGGAGGAAGTCCAAAAAAACAGAATGTCAAAACCACGCACAGGATACAGATGAATGAGCTGGCATCCTTTCCAAACTCCTAAGCTGGAGTTTTTTCCTCCTAAATTTAGACTTTGCTGACTATTCGAAAAGTGACACGAGGCTGCCATCTCGTGGTTGAATGAATGAAAGCCAAACTCTGTATTTCAGAACCAGAGCTATGAATCCTTCCAAAAGGTACCCCTATTTTTAAAAACACTCCCTCGCCACAAGACTTGATTGGCAGTAAAGTGCCAGCTTCCTTAAGCATAGCAATAAAGCTACTGACACAAACCCCTTCTTTGAGTTCTCTCCAACTTGGTGCCCCACCTTCCAGCCAAGGTCTTGCTAGTCCAGCCCGTCAAAACCGGCTGTCAGCCACCTACCACACTGGAAAGAATCTGACTCATTTACAGTGCTATTTTATTTTTTAAAATTCCTAATGCAGGGTCACTCCATGGGAGATTTGCATTTTAATTTTGATTTAGTTTGGATTTCGTTTTATTTTGCGTTTCATCTTATTCTGTTCAGTTAAGGACACAATTGCTTAGGCAGTGTCTCTCACACCTTGGTGTACATCAGAATCACCCTGAGGGCTCTATAAATCACAGAATATTGGCCCCTACACTTTCTGGAAACATGGATTTCTAACGATTTCCCAGATGTTGTGATGTTGCTGGTCCGGGGACCACACTCTGGTCTCCAATTTCCACGACAGAATTTCATAACAGGATACAGCTGATGAGGGAGAGAATTTTTAAAGGAGCAGCTCTGCAGACCGTTCCTGTGCTATCTCCTTTATTTCTGAAATCCATCCATCCTCTCCATCCCTGCTGCCATCTCTGTACTTGAGGTGACCACCGCCTCTCTCCTCCATTCCTACAACAGCCTCTTTAGTTTTGTCCGTCTCCAACAGATTCTCCGTACATAGATTAAAGCAGTCAAAAGTATGTCACCATCAAGCCCCATCAAAAGCTTCCAATGGACCTTAGGACCCAATTCAAACATCTTTTAAGACCCTTTATAATCTAGCCCCTGCTTCATGTCCAGCCCACTTCTAGCCAATTCTGCAGCTCACTCATTGTGCTCTTTCTAGCCCAATGGTCCTCAAAGTGTGGTCCCCAGACCAGCAGCAGCAGCATTACCTGGGAGCTTGTTAGAAATGCAAATTTTCCAGCCTTCCCAGACCTACTGAATTAGAAACTCTTGGGAGTAAGGCCCAGCTACCTGTGCTTAACAAGCTTCCAGGTGATTCTGATGCAGCCAAAGTTTAAAAACCACTCCCTGGCCATCCTCAGCCATTTCTCGAGCATGCTACACCTTCCCTCTCATTGCCACCATTGTCACGTGCCTCTCCCAGAACGCTCCAGCCCTACGCCTTCGCCATCATAACTCCTCCGTGTTCCTCAGGTCTCAGAATTCAGGTCGCTTCTTCCCAAATAATTTCCCTGCCCACCCATCTAGGTTCTGGGCTCATGTTAGGAACTTCACAGCATCCTGCACTTCATTCAGCACTCAAGCCATTACCATAATACAAGTTGAGTGTTCACATGTTCCAGTCCCAGTCTGGGTACCAACTGCTTTATTATATGTACACTGTATCTCAAAAGCCAAGGGCAGTGCCTGGCTAAGAACAGCTATTCAGTGTTTGTTGAATGAATAAGCATCACATGTGTAAGCATCACATGAACAGTTGCCCTCTCCACTTGGCCCTCTCCACTTGGCTCCATATCTAAGACATAAAACAGGTGAGTAGGGCTTCCCTGGTGGTGCAGTGGTTAAGAATCCGCCTGCCAATGCAGGGGACACGAGTTTGAGCCCTGGTCCGGAAAGATCCCACACGCCACGGAGCAACTAAAGTGAAGCCCATGTGACTAGAGCCCATGCTCTGCAACAAGAGAAGCCACCGCAATAAGCCTATGCACCACAACGAAGAGTAGCCCCTGCTCTCCGCAACCAGAGAAAAGCCCGCGTGCAGCAACGAAGACCCAACGCAGCCAAAAATAAATTAAATAAATAAAAAAAATTTTTTTAAAGGTGAGTAAAATGTTTTCTAGTTCAGAGAAAGTATCAGGCCTTGGTAGGAGCTCACTGATTTCACAATGTTTTATGAGCCGCTCTGGTCTGAATAACATAATTGCTGTTGTAAGTCAGCCTTAGAATGACAAAGTGACATGAGCAATGCTTTAAGTTCAACAAGCACACTGAGGTTTTACAATATGTCAGGCACTGTGCTAGGAACACCAAGTCTAAGGAGCTCCTAATCTCCCATGTGAAACAGGCACACAATTATAATAGTGCCACAGAATCACAGAGCAGGGGGAAACGGTGTGGACTGATTAGGAAAGACTTGAGTGAGAAAAGTGAGTTAGGCTGCTGTAGTGAGTTCAGCAATAGTCCCCAAAGATATGCCCAAGTCCTAGTCCCCAGTGTCTGTGACTGTGATAGAATTTGGAAAAAGGGTCTTTGCAGATGTAATTAAGTTACAGATCTTGCAATCTTCCTGGATTTAGATTCAATGACTGGTGTCCATATAAAAGAGAGAAAAGGGAGATTTGAGAAGAAGAAAAATAAGGAGAAGCCCATGTGAATATGGAGGCGGAGACCGGAGTGATAAGGCCAGGAAAGCCAAAAATTGCCAGCCACCCCCAGAGCTGGGAGAGAGGTATGGAACTGAATCCCCCTCAGAGCCTCCAGAAGGAACCAATCCTGCCAACACCTTGATTTTGGACTTCTGGCCTCCAGAACTGTGAAAGAAAAAATTTCTGTTGTTTTAAGCCACCAAGTTTGTGATTTGTTATGGCAGCCTTAGGAAACCAATACAGCCTTGAAGGATGGGTTAAAAGTAAGCTGTTAGGGCTTCCCTGGTGGCGCAGTGGTTGGGGGTCCGCCTGTCGATGCAGGGGACACGGGTTCGTGCCCCAGTCTGGGAAGATCCCACATGCCGCAGAGCGGCTGGGCCCATGAGCCATGGCCGCTAAGCCTGCGTGTCCGGAGCCTGTGCTCCGCAACAGGAGAGGCCACAAAAGTGAGAGACCCGCGTACCTCCCCCCCCCCCAAAAAAAGTAAGCTGTTAGATAAAGAAAACAGAACAAAGGAAAGAAAGGAACAATGTATAAGCTCATGAGGGTATCATGTGTTCCAAGGACAGGAAGATATCTGATGAGGGAACACCAAGCGAAATAAGTCAACTAGAAAGGTAGACGGCCACCAGGTTGAGAGGGGCTGAGAACCTCATGCTGTGTTAGAAACTGGAGTCGTACTGAGAGATATCTGGATATTGTTATGGCCATCAAACTCAGAAATAAGGGAATTATCTTAGCTATTATCCTTGCTCTTACCCAGATATAGAAAAGGAAAGGAACACTTTAGTACCAGCCAGAGCCTTGGACCCAATGTCCAGACAGAAATCTAATAATCAATTTGTACCATATGGAAGCTTTCCTTCTCCTAAGCCTCAGACCAAAACAGACTCAGAGGCCAGCTCTCCCTCTGTCCCCTGCCCCCACCTCCAATGCTCTTTACCACCATGTTGCAGTAAAAGCAAACCGTTAAAAGGTAAACTGAGGCACATTAAAAAAATTTTTTTCAAGAATTTACTTGAGCACATGTCCATTCAAATCAGGCAGCACCAAACCAGAAATTGTTAAGAGCACCTGACACGAGCAGGGGGAGAGGTTTTTACAGAGAAGCCATAGAAGCAAAACAAGGAAATCATTACCTTGGCTGTAACTGAAGTGACTGCCTTATTTGAGAAAGCCTGGTTGCTGTTTGTGATTGGTTGTTCATAAGTTCCAACTTCTTGGATTCAAGTGCATTGACTTTGACTTAGGGTTTGGTTTGCTTTGCTTCCTTAAGCTGCCAAGGCATTAAAGCCACCCCAGTCTAATGGCCTTCTCATTTAATTACTTCAACAAAGCCAAGCCTGCACTCTGCAGCATCACTGGAAATGAAGCCAGTGAGTCCCAGAAAGATCATGTTTACCCCTCAGTGCCTGGCACTGAGGCCCCCTGAGCCATTGTTCTGGGACCAGCTTCAAAGTAGAAGAGAGAGGACGTGTGAGAATGACCACACCCACTCCCCCACATGTCACTGCCCTTCTCAAACTCCACACAGGTTGCCTGTTGTAAATTTTACATTTATAAAAATACATATATACAGGGACTTCCCTGGTGGTCCAATGGTTAAGACTCCACACTTCCAATGCAGGGGGCACAGGTCTGACCCCTGGTCAGGGAACTAAGATCCCACATGCTACAGTGCAGAAAAAAATGTGTGTGTGTGTGTGTGTGTGTGTGTGTGTGTGTATACATGCACATATACATATACATACATACACACACATATATACATATTTATAAAGCAAATGCAATTTGCATTAATAAAATTCTTTATTATTTCCTATTCATTGAAGGAACTTTTTTTCTTTTTACCTAACATCACAGTTACTTCATAACTAGCATGTACTGTGGTATCTATACAGTTGAATTCTAGGCTTTTGAACATGTTCAATTGTTAGTAAGATACTCTCTCCTTTGACAGATCCTGTAAACTAGTTAACTGTGAAATGTTGTTTGCTCATAGCATCTCTTCATAGGTAACTGTGAAAAATAAGCTATTTCAAATGAAAACAAGATAGACAACTATATTTTTCAGCCACAGAAGACCTCTTCAGTCTACTTACTTTGAAACGCATGATTTGCCTCAGCCAAGGTTAATTTTACTTTGATGATGTTCTTAGCCTCCAGGCCAAATGCCCCCATCATCCTACCCTCAGAAATTCCACTCACACTACACCCAAGTTCCCAGAGCTTACCAGTCTGGATTTGATCCATTTCCCAGACCAAGCTGTGTAGTATTCAGACACCCCTGATCCTCCTTCATCTGTGAGACCAGCCAGCAGAACACAGAGGCACTTGTTCAGCACAAGACCTCAGAGGCAAGAGAAGTGGGTCCTCTCTGGGCCAGTTCCTAAAATTATAATGTAGAACCAAACTAAAATGGAGTCACTTATGTCAGGGACAAAATGCAGACAGTCAATGCAGGCACAGAAAGGGAAAAAAAACAACCTCACCTAACAGAAACTTACAACTCTTCTCAGAGATCAGCAGAGAACACCACCTAATCCCCAAATGTCAAGTCTGTTCACACTATTTCTGGACTTCCTTGTTCCCGTGACCCAGCTACCCTGATCCAAATAAGGAAGAAGGCCACTAGGCAACCAGTCAGCTGGAAAAGCCAAATAACTAGTGCCACATTTACCCCATAAAAATCCCTTAGTCTGTGAGCAACTCAGAACTCATTGCTCACGTAAGTCTTGAGTTTCCCAGGTTCAGGTTGAAACCCTTAAAATAAATTCATCTTCCTGCTTTGTTTTATCCAGTACTCTGAGTTTGGTTTTGTTTGTTTGTTTGTTGCGGTACGTGGGCCTCTCACTGTTGTGGCCTCTCCCATTGCGGAGCACAGGCTCCGGACGCGCAGGCTCAGTGGCCACGGCTCATGGGCCCAGCTGCTCCATGGCATGTGGGATCCTCCCGGACCGGGGCACGAACCCGTGTCCCCTGCATCGGCAGGCGGACTCTCAACCACTGCGCCACCAGGGAAGCCCCTCTGAGTTTGTTTTTTTGACAATAGCCTGGTGGCTGGTCCAATACAGGGAGAGAGCATGTGGTTGCCCGTACTGCTCTGTATCATCTAGATTCATCTTGCTCTTATTTCTCTTCCAATTGCACTGTTTAAATTTCTTTCATTTCTACTTCCTCATCTCTATAATGTCCCCCTGAAGTTCGGAACGTCTTGGGGCCAACATACTGAAATTGTCATAGCAATAAATAGTCTCCATAGTCTTTTCAGTAAAAAAGATCAACTCTGTTTTAGGCCCCCAAAAAGCCTTTGAAAACATCCTAGTTTCATATTAATTTATGTCAGGCCATAGTGAGTCAGTGGGACAATATTTCAAACATATATAGTATATGTGACACCTAATTCACCAACTCGAGTGTGTAAGAAATCTCACATTTATTTTTCTTTAACCCAATTCCATCATTATTTCCTTCTCTAGAGTTACATGGAAATCTGGGGAGCTTACAAGTATTGTACTTAAGAAATCAACAAAATTCATCTACTCTTCGGTCCACTGTGATTCCTGCCATTATCCTCATGTCTGATTTTGCAGGACCCCTTGAAGTGGGCGGTCCCACTGCCACCATGTCGATAGAGCAAAAGGGACTTCCCTTAGCCAGTAGCCCCAGAATTCAGCTTCCTGGGCCCACCAAGGGCAGTTCCTTCTGAGGTTTTGCCACTCTCTAGATGGGGGCTAGGGCTGCAGCCAAGGTTCCATCACATCATACTGCTGTTGTATCCTGGCCTCTTACCCTCTGGAAGTGGGGCAAGTGCTTTCTTAATCATGCAGCTAAAATCCCTCTCATGCAATCTGATGTCTGACTTTGCTGGATCTCTGTGCTGCCCTAGAAGGAATGGGCAAAAGTAGCCACCTCCCTGCTACTTCTGTCTCTGTGAATTTTCTCCAGTGGATACTGCAGTCTCAGGTCTGATGTGTGTGCTCTCTGGTTATTTGCCTTTGTTTGGCCATCACACGCCCTATGCCAGAAAACGAGACGATGAATCTCTAGAGTGAAAATCACTTCATTCTTTCATGTCGGTTTTTTATTATGATACTTCAAAGCCATGCAAAAGGATTGACAGCATTTTGGACTTCGTTTAAAGTGACAGTGTGGATACATGTGTTAACTGCCACTCCTTTCTGACACCCACTGAAAAAACAGTAAAAGAAATGAAAACAATGTAATTCCAAAATACAAAGAGAATGGGAGTGGAGACAATGAAGAAGAAGTTAACATGTTTTTGAAAGATGAGACGTAGTTAGCACAATGGTAACTGATTTACCAGACCTGAGAAAGCATGAACCAGGACCGCAGGAAAGAGCTTCCCCCTCCCACCGTTCCTGCCGCCAAAAAAAGAAAACCTACTCAGTCAAAAACAGAAAGAGAAGAAGGGAAAGTGGAGGGGAGGGGAGAGAGAGAAGCACCACAGCAATTAAAGGCTCCAGGTATCTCAGAAGACAGAGTGAAATATTGGTGATCATTTGAAACTCTGTAAAAGGAGCAGTAAACCACCCAGTTCCCCATCCCCATGTCACAGCCAGGTAATTCCTTCTCCCAAACCACCATGGACACTGCTGGGCTCATTCTCTAAAGACACTGAGGCAGAGAGATCTTGGGCTCTGGAACACGAAGCACTGAGGAGAGGGGGTGGGGCACCTTGCTGAAAACAAGTGGACTTCCCTACCTCACTCCCCAAACACTGTCAGCTGAACTTATTTTCTTTTAATTCTGCAGACAAACTATTAGAGGATCCCTTGGAGAAAATGAATGCTCCCCAAGAAGCTCTATAGACAATAATTTTTGAAATAATTTTGTGAATATATCTCCCAGTTGTCTTATCACTAATATAGCAGAGGTCATTATACCCAATCATCTAGACAGAACTGACATTTTGGACCCTATAATTCTTTGTTGTGGGATCTGTCCTGTACTTTATAGGATGTTTTAGCAGCACCCCTGGACTCTAGCCAGTAAAAGGCATAGATCTTCCCCAGTGGTAACAATCACAAACATCTCCAGATGTAGGCAAATGTCCCCTTGAGGGCAAAATCACTCCCAGATGAGAACCTCTGCCCTCCATTTTAAAAGTGTGGCTGTAAATGCAAGAAAAAGTAGTTAAAATGTTAAGGGCTTTTATCCCTAATGAACAGAAGTGAGGGATGAGAAGAAGTGGGGCAGGGATTTGAGTCACATCGATAGATACGAAAATAGCTGTTACTCAGTGCTAAGAAGACATAAGTGATAATTGCCAAATGCTGAAGACAAATGATATAAAAAACTTAAAAGAGAAAAAACTTTTTCTTTTGAGAATTGGGAATATCTTCATTGAAGAAGCTGTGTTTGAAAACAATCTTAAAGGGCCATAACAATTGAGAAGGGAGGAGCTAAGAAGGTGGGAGACATTTCAGGCAGAGGAATTTATGTTTAGGTGAGATAGAATACAAAAGCCAGGGAGAACAGAATCAATGTTACTGGAGTAGTTATAGGGAAACAAGGGAAAGA
>NW_006781538.1:239106-252366 GCF_000442215.2 Lipotes vexillifer
GGAAAGAGTTCAGTTTCTTCAGCTAAAGGCAGAGGGCTGCACTGTTAGATGCAGTGCATGTTATGTCATGTCAAACTTTAATATTCCAGCAATTGCTGTAATCCTCAAATATTTAAGAGGGGGATGTCAACCCAGTGTTTGGGATTAGGAGGTGTCTGTGGTGTACTAGTCTTGTAGGGAGAATTAATGTATTAATATCCAGGTTTTTAGGAAACTACCAAGAGGAAGAGTATTGATTTAGGATGTCCTCATTATCTGAGGATAAATAATAACAAGAAAATTACATTGACTTAAAAAGAGAATATCATTTCATAGCAAATAATGAGAAAAATTTTATAAGGATATTCATAATGAGAAGAGAAACCAAAGATTATGAAATAATTTTATCACACATTTAAAAATTAGTTTATAATTACAATTAACTTCTAACACAACAAACAAAAAATGTATTAAGGGTAGACTTTGTTTTATTTTTGGCATGATTCTTTTGATAAAGTTTTCTGAGAGTAATAAGTCAGTCTTTCATATTCAATTTTCAGATTTTTTGTAAAATGTTCCAGAGCTTCATCAGTTTTCCCAAGGGCCTCTCCTTATCCTTTGATATTCAAATCATTCCCTTCTGAATCATCTATCCTGTCATCATCCTTTTTACAAGGTTTGCAATTTCATTTTGTAATCCATTTGTGTCCTATTTACATTATATATTCTGCTTGACAAAGATGTTGACCTGATGGGTGGGCTAGACACAAGTGCTAATGAGTGAAAGAATCTTTGAGATGAGACTAATTTCATAAGTGTTTAGTTCATTAGTAAGTATGTTCATATTATAATCCACTACTGCAACTGTGGGGTAACTTTCACAAGCACTTGTTTAACAAGAACTCCCTGTACCTACCACAATAATCTTGAGTTTACATATGAAATAAAGGCTCTGTTGTCCTGGGAATGATAAAGGAGACTTACTCAAACATTCTGGTTAACTGATGGCATTTGGGTTTCCTTAACTTTTAACCCACAATTCAAGGGAGTAAATAGGGAGGGACAACACCACCAGTAACAGCATGTGACCAAGAGAATGAAGGAACGGTGTCTTTCTTCTCAAATCAGAATAATACTAACTGTAGCAATTCAATATTCACTTAATGCTTAATTCCTGTGAGTGTCAAAATTTGGTACCAGTAAGTAGACTGAAGTTCGCATAAAAATATCAAATATATCTATCTGTAGAACTGTCTGTTTAGCAAAGTGACAAACAATAAAATTTGGAGTAGTTCTCCCCCACCCCAGTCATGAGTAACTTTCTCAACAGGCACATACTGACCATGCAAATAATCAGACCTGGTTACACAAATGTAAATCACTTAGACTTTAAGTTCAAAATCAGCATGAATAAAGGCACTGACCATATTCTAGCAACACAGTGACTCTTTCTCCATAGAATTCTAAATGGCCTTCAAATCCAATGTCTTTTTTTGACCTTCCTTGACACATTACTTTGTTCAACATTCATCTTTCATACTGTCTAAACTTTACTAATTTTATAATTAGGTGGTTTTGGACTTTTAAAAAAGAACCCACACTGATAACACCCTGACCATTTTGGATGGCAATATATTTCTGTACAAGTTTAAGTAGAATGATAAAAAAAACTTATTAGAACATTTCCTTCAGATCCTGAGATTAGTGAGTTTGCAAAAATAAATTCTACTTTGCAAGACTTTGCATGGAAAGCTTGGCTCATTTAAGCCTTAGAAAAGTTCATGGTTCCCTTTCAGAACTGAAGAATATGTGATTTCCTACCTAATGTTATTGAAAGAGCTGCCTAAATATCTCTGCCAGAGGTGCCTGAAATTCCCACTTTGACAATCATTTCTTTAGATTTTGACCTTGCCTTTTTAAAATTTGTGTATTACCACTGAGGGGTGCAGACATTATATTTTTCAAAAATAGCCAATTTTACATGCTCTTCCAGAACCCGGCAGCTCTCCATCAAGAAGTGGAACCTATTTTCCCTGTCCTTGAATTGGGCTAGGCTACCTGACCAATACAGAAGAGCAGAAGGAAAGAAGCACGACTTCTAAAACTAGCTCAGACAAGACAATATGGCTTCTGTCTGCTCTTATCTCTCTGTGTCTCTGTCTCTGTCTCTAAGTGATCACCCTTGGAACCCTGTCTCCATGCTGTGAGGAAGCCCAGCGGCCACATGAAAAGGTCACATGTAAGCATTCTGACCACAGCCAAAGCTGAAGTATCAGAGAGCATTAAGGACACACGTCTGAGTGAGTGAGTGAGTGAGTGAGTGACCCTTCAGAGAATTCCAGCCACCAGACTCCAACCCACTCTAGCCAACACTAGCTGAGTGTAGATTTGTTAGTAAGTAAATGACGTCATTATTTTACATCACTTAGCTTGGAGAGGTTTTTATGTACTCATAGATAACCAACAGGAGTAATACATTAATATTGGTACAGGTTAACTTTTCAGAGTAGCTAGCCATTTTGTAGTAGATATAAAAACTGTGAGGGGGACTTCCCTGGTGGTACGGTGGTTGGGAGTCCGCCTGCCAATGCAGGGGACACGGGTTCGATCCCTGGTCTGGGAGGATCCCACATGCTGTGGAGTAACTGGGCCCGTGAGCCACAACTACTGAGCCTGTGCTCTAGAGCCTGCAAGCCACAACTACTGAGCCCACGTGCCACAACTACTGAAGCCTGCACACCTAGAGCCCGTGCTCCGCGGCAAGAGAGGCCACTGCAGTGAGGGGCCCGCACACCACAGAGAAGAGTGGCTCCCGCTTGCCACAGCTGGAGAGAGCCCACGTGCAGCAGAGAGGACCCAACACAGCCATAAATAAATAAATAAATAAATTTATAAAAACCATGCGGGATTACAACATGAAGAGAAAAAGGAAGAAGAGAGATACTGCATCTAAGGCAAGATTTCTTTTCTGCTTATGTCGAGTAGGCTGAAACTATAAAACTCTTAGAAGAAAATACAAGGGGAAAGTTTCATGACATTATATTTAGCAATAATTTCTTGAATATGAAACCAAAAGCGTGGGCAACAAAATAAAAAATTGGACTGCATCAAAATGAGAACCTATTGTGCATCAAAGCTCACTATCATCAGAGTGAAAGGCAACCCACAGAAAGGGAGAAAATATTTGTAAATCATATATATGATAAGGGGTTAATATCCATAATATATAAAAAACACCTACAACTCAATGACAACAACAAAAAAACCTGATTAAAAAATGGACAAAGGACTTGACATTTCTCCAAAGAAGATATATAAATAGTCAATAACAACATGAAAAGGCACAACATCCCTGTGAAATGGGTGTTATTGCTTTTACACAGAAGATGGAATGGATTCTCAGACAAGTTAATAATGTTCCTAAAGTTACACAGCTAGAGCTATCCTAAATCCAAAGAGGTCTTAAGCACTAGATTATACTCTACTAAGAAGAGCTTCTTGAGGTCCAGGATTATGGATGTACTTTGTTTCAGTATGCCCAGACCTAGGTCTTGGAAGACACCTAATAAACCACAGTTGAATTAAAAAAAGAATAAAAAGAACATGAAAAGATGCTTAACATCACTAATCATTAGGGAAATGCAAGTCAAGACCACAGAAATACCACTTCTTACCCATTAAAATGGCTCTTATAAAAAAAAAAAGACAAAAGAAAAGAAAATAGCAAGTATTGGCAAGGATGTGGAGAAATTAGAACTATTGTGTGCTATTGGTAAGAACGTAAAATAGTGCAACCATTATACAAAACAGTAGGACAATTCTTCAAAAAATTAAAAGTCGAGGGCTTCCCTGGTGGCGCAGTGGTTGAGAGTCCGCCTGCCAGTGCAGGGGACACGGGTTCATGCCCCGGACTGGGAGGATCCCACATTCCGCGGAGCGACTGGGCCCGTGAGCCATGGCCGCTGAGCCTGCACGTCCGGAGCCTGTGCTCCGCAACGGGAGAGGCCACAACAGTGAGAGGCCTGCGTACCACAAAAAAAAAAAAAAAGTCGAATTACCAACAATCCCACTTCAATATACACAAAAAGACTTGAAAGTAGAGTCTCAAAGAAATATTTATACACCAACGTTCATAGCAGCACTATTCACAAAAGCCAAAAGATGGAAACAACCCAAATATCTACTGACATATAAATGGATAAAGAAATATGTATATACATACAAAGGACTACTACTTACTCTTATAAAGGAAAGAAATTCTGACACATGCTACAACATGAATGATCCTTGAGGACATTATGCTAGGCAAAAGAAGCCAGTCACAAAAAGACAAATACTGTATGGTTCCATTTACATGAAACACTTAGAATAGTCAAATCCATAGCCAAAAAGTAGTATGGCAGTTGCCAGGAGCTGGGGAAGAGGGTACGGGGAGTTATTGCTGGGTACAGAGTTTCAGTTTGGGAAGATGAAAAAGTTCTGGAGCTGGCTGGTGGTGATGGTTGCACAACAATGTAAATGTACTTAATGCCACTGAACTGTACACTTAAAAATGGTTAAAATGTAAGTTTTATCTTACGTATGTACTACCACAATAAAAAAAATTGGGCAAAGGCTTTGAACATTTTTCCAAAGAAGATATTAAAATGACCAATAAGCAAATGAAAAGATGCTCAACATCGTTAGTTAATAGGTAAAAGCAAACCAAAACTATGAAATACTTACTAGGATGGCAATCATCAAAACAACAGATAATAACAAGTGTTGACAAGGATGTAGAGAAATTGGAACCCTTACCCATTGCTGGTGGGAATGTACAGTGGTGCAGCTACTTTAGAAAATAGTTTGGCAGTTACTCAGAATGTTAAATATAGAGCTACCATATGACCATCAATTCCACTGCTAGGTAAATACCCAACAAAAATGAAAGAATATGTCCATAAAAAAACATATGCATGAATGCAGCATTATTCATAATTGCCAAAAAATAGAAACAACCCTGTTATGTGTCCCCTTAAAATTCGTATGCTGAAGCCCTAACGCTCAATGTGATGGGATTTGGAGGTGGGAGCCTCTGGGAGGTAATCAGGTTTGCATGATGCCATGAGAGTGGGGCCCACTTAATGGGATTAGAGAGTTCTCTCTCTACTTCCCCTGCCACCCCACCATTGAGGATACAGCCAGAAGGTAGCTATATGCACACCAGGAAGAGGGTCCTCACCAGGAACCAAGTCTGCCAGCACCTTAATCTCGGATTTCTCAGTCTCCAGAACTATGAGAAATAAATATCCATTGTTTAAGCCATCCAGTCAATGGTATTTTGTTATAGCAGCCTGAGCTGACTAAGACAAATCCAAGTGCCCATAAACTGTAGAAAAGATATACAAAATTTGGTATATTCATACAATGGAGTATTATTTAAAAGGAATGAAATGCTGATACATGCCACAACGTGGAAGAACCTAGAAAACATTATGCCAAGTGAAAGAAGCCAATTGCAAAGGACCACATATCCTAAGATTCCATTTATATGAAATGTCCAGAATAGGCAAATATATAGAGACAGAAAGTAAATTATTGATAGCCTAGAGCTGGGGAACTGAGAGAAGAGAATGAAGAATTGACTGCTAATGAATATGGTGTTTCTTTGGGGGTGAAATGTTCTAAACTTAGATTGTGGTGATGGTTGCACAACTCTATGAATATAATAAAATCCATTGAATTGTACACTTTGAGTGAAATGTATTGTATGTGAATTAAAATCTTGATAAAAATATTCAAAAAGTTTTAAAATCACTTTGAGAGAAGAAATGATATATATGGTCACTTATGGAAGGCACATACATGTGAGAAGGAATTATATATACAAAAACAAACACTTATGTCCATAGATTCATTAAATTCCTTTTAGTGATGATCTCAAATTGGAGGTAGGAAAAGGGTAGCAGGTGTGCCTTTTGTGTGGATATCTTTCTGTAGAGTATTGGTATGATGACCTCTCCTTGGCCTCTACTGGCTATAAAAACATCTTTTGCTTGAAATGTACAATGAATCAGAGATAAGTCTGTATGAAACATCTTTTTTTTCAATATATAATGAATCAAGAGTAAATGTGTAAGTGTAATAAAATGTCTGATTAGAAAGATGTTTTGAGTCCTCAAATATTACCAAATTCTGTTACTCAACATTATACAAATTTTTTGAGCCTTGTGGGATGATGGACTGTGGGTGGGAGAGGCCAGAAGAACTGAGACTCTGTGTTCCACAGAGGACATTTCATTTGTATCGGTACTGACAAGATGTCCCTATTCATTCCCCTGTTTTAAAAAAATGAAAACTTGGAACCACAATAATAATTAATTCACAGCCCAAGAGAGATTCTTAACATCACATTCCTCACAACCAATTTCATAATAGGCTCTTTCCTTTTTCAGGTTCTTATTGTTAAGGGGTTTGTGCCTTAGGGAGTACTTGAATAAGCTAGCCCTTAATTTCTCAAGACAGTCCAAAAGTTATTGTGAAATGACCATCTAAAAATTAACAATAGTGTAGTCTAAGACAGAATTTAGCTGAACAGAGGAAAGTATAATCAAGCAATGAAATTGTGAAATTCAGGATAAAATAGCATTCTTTAGTCCATGAACTTAAAATCATTTTCATAAACACATGCCATCAAAAAAAAGCATTTCTGGGGCTTCCCTGGTGGCGCAGTGGTTGAGAGTCCACCTGCCGATGCAGGGGACACGGGTTCATGCCCCGGTCCGGGAAGATCCCACGTACCGCGGAGAGGCTGGGCCTGTGAGCCATGGCTGCTGAGCCTGCGCGTCCGGAGCCTGTGCTCCTCAACGGGAGAGGCCACAACAGTGAGAGGTCCGCGTACCGCAAAAAAAAAAAAAAAAAAAAAGCATTTCTGGAGAAGTAATTCCAGAAGGGAATGTGGGATGTTCAATGGGGAAAAATAGGAGGATGAAAAGTCCTGCCAAGTGACCCTGAATAAAATCATTTAACCTCTCTGGCCTTTCTGTTCTCCCCAAGAAAATATGGATCACAATCTGTTATGGACTGAATTGTGTCCCCCCAAATTCATATCTGACTATATTTGGAAATAGGGCCTGTAAAGGGATAATTAAAGTTAAATGAAGCCAAAAAGGCAGGTCCCTAAGCCGATATGACTATTGTCCTTATAAGAAGAGGAAGAGACACCAGGAAGATGCGGATACACAGAAAAGTCCACGTGAGGACACAGCGAGGAGGTGGCCACAGGCAAGCCAAGGCAAGGTCTTAGGATAACCCTAACCTACCGTCTCATCGATCTTGGACTTCAGACTCCAGACTGTGAGAAAACAAATTTCTGTTGTTTAAGGCAGCCAGTCTGTGGTATTTTGTGATGGCAGCCCTAGCAAACTAACACACAATCTATGCCCTGAAAATGTGGCAAGGATTTTAGGGAGTTTGAGAAAATATATGTGAAAATCCTTGGTAAACTATGAAGTTTACTAAAAATAGAAGATTTTTATCTTGATGGGAATCATCATACACTTTCATACGTAAAGGAGAGTCCGCTTAAGGAAAATGCTTCACAGAAGAAAGACTAAGGAAAAACCTAAAACATTGGTCTATGTTTGTTAGTTGATTTGTTCTAGCAACTCCTCCCAGTTTATGAGGTCTTATATCTGGCATAGTAGGAGAGGAATTCCCACTTTAAAGTGAAAACAACTGGAAGACTAACTTATTATTGTAAGTAAAAAAGAGCAAAGACCTTGATAACATTGCTTCGTTTAAATATACTTAGTAATTGATGTCAGCAGTATCATGGCTTGCAATTTATTTATCTCACAGAAGGTTACTTATTTCTGCAGATAATAATATCTAACATTTAATAAGTCCTTACATATGCTACTTCTGAGTATTAGTTCAATTAACTAAACCTCTGATGTAGTACTGTTATTATTTTCCCAATTAAAATATGAAAATATTGAGAGTGGGAGATAGTAACTGGGGAAAATGAGACCCAGACTGTAGTCTGTCCCTTCATGTCTCAACCAAACCACTGCTTTTAGTTATTAAAAATTCTTCTACAAGGCCAGGATTGACAGGAAACGTGTTATAGAAAAATCTATATCAATGCTATTTGGCAGTATTACTTATCACATCCACATATTTCCATGCTCACACACATTTATGGTTGTATGATGTAAATATATGTATATTTCCATTAAAAATAGAAACCTCCATAATGTGCCTAAAGTTTTTATTCTATTTGAGCTCAATCTATGTGTGGTTGACTTTCAACAAAAGCTAGATATTTAAGGCTTGGATGGATGCCTTGTTCTATCATATTTTAACTACATATGGTTACATAAAATGCATGTTTTTATTTATTACTCTTACTTAAACACTGATATAAAGCTCCTAAACCTGGCAAGCCAGAATATTTTAAATCAAGAGGAGTGCTTTGGATAATCTGAAACTGGAAATGCTAAATATAAAATAGCTATAGAAAACATAAACATTTATAAAGCATGTAGTGATATTTCTTAACATCTATTTAGAGAATTTTAGGCATGTTAAACACATATAATTTCTGCCCCTTTGTGTTGTTCCCTTCCATTGTAGTCTGTGAGTATTTGACTATATAGAAGCTTCCATAACAATACAACTGACGGAATGCAAATTGACTAGTGTCATCTGAGAACTTAGATTAGTCTAACAGTCAGATCCTTCTTTTTCTCTGCTGGCTCTTTCTGGTCATTAGTTACACATGCACAAGTCTAGCTCATCTTTGAAAAGCAAAAATATCTCTCTCAACACCATGTCCACTCTCTGTCCAGGGTCTCTATCCCTCACAGTCCAGCCCCTTGCAAAAGTGGGTCACACATTCATTGATTTCATTTTCTTTCTCTGTTGTTCATACTTCATTTCATCCTCTTTGCAGCATCAGACACTGATGCTCACTCTCTCCTTGAAACACTTCTCTTGACTCCTGTAACATGCCTTCTCCTTCTAGATCCCTTCAGAGACTCTTGTTCCCTAGACTCTCTCCTCAGGCTTCTCTTACCACCTTCAATTGTCCCTGACTGATCTCCTTCCATGACTCAATCACCTCTCATATTCTGATGAGTCCCAAAGTTATCAGTAGCACCAAATGTTTCTCTGGATGCCTTTGGACATCACCTGGAGTTCCCTCAGGCATCTCTAGGTCAACGTCTTCCCCTACAAACTTGGTCTTTTTCTGGTATTCCCTGAACTTAGCACATAAATAGACTCTCCATTCAACTTTTTGCCTGAACCAGAAATTTGAACAGTATTCTTGACTCTGCCTTCATCCTGATCCCCTAACCAATCAAATCTAATCAATCACCACAATCCATCAGCTCAACCTCCTAAGGTCCCTTGAATCCATCTCCTTCCCATTCCCACTCTCACTCCCTCAGTTCAATCTTCTCATTTTTTTCCTAGGTTAAGGCAGTGGCCTCTTAAACTGCTCTTCTGACTCCACTCTTGGCCCCCTCTTTCCTCTCTTCACACTGATGCCAAATGGTCATTCTAAATCACAAATCCAGTTGTGACCGTCCCTTTAAATTCCATGGTTGGTTCCCCAAAGCCTATAAAGTCCAAAATTCCAATAATGGTATATATGGTATACCTGGTCCTTCAGGATAAGCAACTGCTTCTTTCCCCACCTCACTGCTAGACTCCCCCACCTCCAACACCCTCCATGCTTTAGCCAGAGTCATCTATATTTCATTTACAGAAATCAACTTAGTCTCTCCTTCCTCCATGCCTTTGCACATACTGTTGCTTTTGTCTGGAATGCCCTTTGCACCAACCTCTTCACTTGGCTGCATCAAAACTCAGATCACGAGTTAAAGAGTTAAAAGGCTAAAGAAATGAGGAAAGTGGTGACCTCAAGCAAGGAAGGCTGACCTAGAGAACAAAAGTTCAGACCTATGAGATCCCTAAGGGACAAAAAAAGCTAGATTAGAAAGTACTTCATTTCCCAAAACTCAACTCTGTCAAAATACTTTGTAAAGGGGTGTGTGTGTGTGTCGGGTGTGTCTGCATGCACTTTTGTGAGGAAGGTTAACAGTACAGGCAGAGACCTAAATAAGGAAGGGAACTATTATCCCTCCCCATTCCCTCCTTCTACCAAAGCAGCAGACCCCAGAGACACCTTCAGTGTGGGCTTCAGACTAGAAAGAGATGCACCTGGAGAATGACCGAGCTGATCCTTCCAACCCCTATCTTCACAAAACACAATAGCCAACACACCCTATGGCCCAAAATTGTAACATTTTCAATCTGGGACTACAAAACACAATGGTTTGGCACCTAGAAAGTTCTCAATAAATATTTGTTGAATGATGAGACAAAGAGAAAGTAAATAGGCAACATGGGCAAAATGTTGATGATTATTGAAGTTGGGTAATGAGTTTAAAAGGTTCCAAAATAAAAACTTGTTTTTAAATGCTGTAAAATCCAAATTCAAGCTATGTGTTAAGAATATTTAGTAAACAGTAAAATGTAGTTGCTAAACAGGAGATATACGAGATATTCCTCATTTCTGAACATAATAATAATATCAGAGTTGTTAGAGGACTAAATAAGATCATGTGTTTAAGTTCAGCACACAGCCTGGCACTTGGGAAATACATAACAAATGCAAACAAACTCTTTTCATTATTGGCTGATCTTGGCTTTGAGCCCTGTACTCAACAGAGCCTATGGCCATTAGACTAAATGCTAGCAAGTGGGAGATCTGCGTCTAATGTCTCCCAGTGCCTTTATATAGCAGTGGTTACTTGACAAAGTTTATTTTTCCACTGAATATAGTAACACCTCAATTAATTGGAAAGGGTTACTTTATCAGAGATAGCTAGAATCTCTGAAAGGCAAGATATACCTGACATTACTAATCTGTTTTCTATGTATCCTTTTCCCTGCCTCCCCATCACCACCCAAACTATACACAATTTCTCTGCTATCTCAGGGGCTAATGAAGACTCCAAAAAGCCACAGCCAAGCAAGTTCTCTTCTAAGACAGAGCAGATGCACTAGAGAATAGTTGGAGAGGTGGAGGGGGCCATAATTAGTTCCAGGAAGGATCAGGAAGTAGAGCGGAAGAGACTGAGCTGAGATCTTTGGATCCTCACTTTTTCAGCCCTCATCACAGTTGGACAAGCCCACATTCAACAGTTCTGGACATTTGTCAGGGAGCCTCAATAGAGGGTGAGGTGCAAAGACTCCTCCAGTCTCTAGGATGGAAACAGAACCAACGAGGAATTTCCCTGGTCAGGGCAGCATTTGACAAGCCACCACTGTTATACCTGCTTGTTATAAATTTTGCTGCTCAAGGCACTTCTATAATCTGCAGCGTAGAGAGTATGATTAAATCCTCCTGTTAACTGCCTTGGATTCTTGCCCAGCCTTGAGGCCATTATTCTGAGCTTCAGTACTTGCTGCACTTAACTGCTGATTAAGAAGAAGGTGTGAAGATGGCAGCTGAATATATCACTGAGCCTAGAAAATACCCTGGAAGTCAGTCCTTTGAAAGATTCCTGATAGACTCATTACTAAATCTGTAAGTCTTTAAAAATAAATCACAATTAACAAAAGGCTCATTTTTTTCTTTTACAACAGTACATAATTGAGTCTTACATTTGCACATTTTGCTAATTAGGACTTTAAAAATTATTTAAATGACAGTCTGTATTCTAATATTATGGAATAAAAATGACAGTGGAGGTGAGGGGAAGGAGAAAAGGTAAAAAATATCCATTTGATCTGATTTGTATTGAATCAATGTTTCTTCAGTGCTATAGAAACAATTTTTTTCATGCAGGTAATTTCAGATTTTAATAAAAAGTAATAAGATCCTAATGTAAGAGAAAACATTTTTATTACATAAACAATGATATATTACCTAAAGCTGCATGTGAAAATGTTAAGTATAAAAAAGGCATAGAGATTAATACACATGGGACTTCCCTGGTGGTCCAGTGGTAAAGAATCCACCTTACAATGCAGGTGACGTGGGTTTGATCCCTGGTCAGGGAACTAAGATCCCACATGCCATGGGGCAACTAAGCCTGCGTGCCACAACTACTGAGCTCGCACGCCTCAACTAGAGAGAGAACACCCACACACCACAACTAGAGAGAAGCCCAGACGCCACAACGAAGAGCCCATGCACTGCAACGAAAAATTCCGCATGCCCCAACAAAGATCCCACATGCCGCAACTAAGACCCAAAAATAAATAAATAAATAAATCTTTTAAAAAAAGAAATTAATACACACAATTTAGATACTTTCATTAGTGTTAAGTAAACAACTCCAATACTCCCATTCTAGAAGACTAACTCTGACAATAGATAAAACAGAATTAAATGTATGTTAAGCAAGACATTTCAAAAGAAATGTTAGTAATTTAATAATAAAGGCTACCATTTATCAAGTACTTACTGTGCTCTGGGCACAATGCCTACCTCTTTAGGTACTTTGCATTATTTAATCCTCTTAATAACCCTGTGAGTAAGGTACTTTTACTTCCTATTTTTTAATAAAAGAAAATGGAAACTCAGTGCAATTAAAAACTTGCTAAAAGTCATGTACGTAGTTAGTAGCCTGTGACTTGAAAATAAATCAGTTTATACTGTCCACAAAACTACACAATCCACAAGGACAGGAACCAGTATATTCTGTCCTCCACTGGCACATATTATGTGTTCAACAAGTAGTGAAAGAGTGCATGTGTACATACCTATATTCCTAATTTTGTTACTAATTTTGTTCCTTTGTTACTAAAGAAAAACATTTACATTTGTAAACTCACACATTTAAAAGAACTTTTTAAATGTTTTTAATTGCCCATTTATATTCATTACGTGAGTTCTTTTTCAAGGATGACCAAGGCCTCTTCCCCATTTGAAACACAGAGGTTTGACAAACTGACCTAGCGATGTGGCTAAGGTAATATTTTAGGGCATTAACTTTTTCTCTCAGGTTTTCCCTTCCCCTTTCTCTCCACAACTCTGCTCCCATTTCAGGGCTTGGTTCTGTGTCATTGCCTCAGGGAAGCACCCGGCAGGGCAAACAGCAAACATGCCAGCAAATCTTTCAGATTTTAATTTTTTCAAAGCCCAGGTAGCCACTAACCAGGAAGAGACCATGAGAACAGAGACATCAAAGTACAGTCCACCAGAACTGATAACCAATTCCTTGTTCACCAATCCTCAGGCCCTTTTAATGTAGACCCTTCCTATTTGTGACAATAGGGAAA
>NW_006781538.1:252976-281708 GCF_000442215.2 Lipotes vexillifer
GGGAAAGAAAGAGGGAAGGAGTGAGTCCAGGAAGGCTTCAAGCTAACTATTTTTCCACTTATCAGGCAAAGGCTCACAATCAGAGATTAAGTTCATGGACAGCAAGTAAAAAGACTAATATTGCTTCACACACGGATCTGTGAACTCAGATTCATAAGCACTACAATTATTTTTGTCTACTTATTCCTCTTGAGTCAACCACACACCTTTCATTTTAAGCCGATGAAGAACTACCAACTTTTCTATTTCTAATTTGTTCAAAAATCAAATTCAGGAAATTGGTAGGAGACCAAGAATGTACGTAGCCCAACTCCACCCTTTGATAAATTATACAAAAAAGCAAAACAAGGCAAGGAACAAGTGATTTCCAAAGCTCACACGGAGAAACTTCTGGAAATTTAATAAACCACACCATAGAATATCCACCACCTCTCCAACTGCAGTGAAAAATCAGGCCTTTTTGTGTGTGTGTGTGGACTCAGACACTGTATTTTTAGAGAGAGCAAAAGCACTCTACTAAACCGAACGGAACGAAAACTCCCAGTACATTCTGGAACGATATTCTGGCCCGCCAGCAGAGGCCTTACCGGGCCTGGGTTGGTGCGCGCAGCGTTCAGCTCCCCCTCCTCTTCATTGAATACACTCGGGGAAATCCTCCAATGAGAGACAGTTAGAGGTAGGGGGCGTGGTATCAAGGGGCGGAGAATTTGACTCCGGGATAGTGAAAAGCGTGTGCTGATTGGCCAGACTTCTTCCCTCTACGGACCAGCCCTCTTTGGACAGCAGGAGCCATCTATCATAAGACTTACACCAATCAGCGGCGAAAATGCCTCCCATGTGCCCCTCCCACCGCAGCGAGAAAACCCCGCCCTCCAATATATTACTCAGGAGGCCAGGCGCGGCCCCTTCGGCTCCGAGCAGACCCCGAGGAGGGCAGTGTTGTCTCGGCGGCGCTGCAGAGACCTCCACCCAAGACGGCTTCCCCTCCCCGGGCCTCTCCAGTCTTGCCCGCGAGCCCTCTCGCCTCATAGGCCTCTCGGTTCTAATATCTTGGGGTGAGGTGAGAGCAGGCCCGGGGAGGGTGGTTACCGCTGAGGAGCTGCAGTCGCGATCAAGGTGAGCTCGGATTTCGGGGTTGACCTCGGAGTGCGGGTAGGGAGCAGGGTTGGGGGGCGCGGGGTGAGGGGTAGGTCTCGAGCCCTTTTCCTCGGTTAACTCTCCCCGAGCAACAAGTTCAGGCTAGTACGAGAATGGAGGGGCGGGGCCAGATGCGACCTCCTGAGATGTCTTAGTGTCTTATGGGCCCGCTCCCAGCCCAGGGGCCAAAGAGTTGGACCCTTGAAGTTTGCGGTCCACCATCTGCCCACCCTTTCCGTCGCGCAACCCTAAGGATTCTTTCTGCCTCCCTGTGTTTCGGTTGTTGGGAGGAGGGACCGTCCGTGTGTCCAGGGCTTAGCCCGTGCCCGGAGCAGGCACATAGTAGATGTTCAGTATTGTCTTAAATTAATGAAACTCCCAGATTCCTCTTGCAGGCTGGATTAGTCTCCCGCCCCCACTGCGTGCGCCCATAACTGCCTTTAAGCTTCCTTTCCTAACATCAATAAAAGTTAACAGTTACTGAGCAGTGAGTGCCAAGCACTATGCTAAACTCTTTAGTTGAATCATCTTGGTTAATCTTCACAGCCATTCAAAGAGGCAGATATTGCCTCATTTTACAGACTAGAAGTAAGCTCATTAATATTGCCCAGTGTTTATTAGGCACCTACTGTATGTGCTAAGTACCTGTGTACCTAGATGATCTCATTCATTCCTCACAAGTGTCTATGAAATAGGTAATAAACTTATACCCACTTTATGGACTAGGAATTGAGGACTAAGAAAAATGTACTAACTTGAACAGTTCACATTGTTAATAAATGGCAGAATACATGCTACCATCTAATTTCAAAGTTTGGGCATGAAGATTTGCATTTTTTTTCTTTAAAAAGGCATGGCTACTGCCCTCTAGGAACTCACAATTTAGGATGTGACCAACTGGTTGGGGAGGTGGAGAATTACAGATGGCATTTTGCAGTGACTTAGATTCACTAATAGCATTGAGGGAGGGGAGACTTGTGTTATATAATGCACCTGGCACAACACAAGGCAGGAAGGGCTGTTCTTTCACTCCTTTCTGGGCTTTGTTCTATATATAGATGATAGAGGTACTGACAACAACTGACTCTCAGAAACTGCTATACCAGCTGAATGCCCTGTTGGAACAGGAGTTGAGATGTCAGCCAAAGGTCTGCGGCTTGAGACTAATTGAATCTGCACACGATAATGGCCTTAGAATGACTGCAAGACTGAGGGACTTTGAAGTAAAAGATCTCCTTAGTCTAACTCAGTTCTTTGGCTTTGACACGGAGACATTTTCTCTAGCTGTGAATTTACTGGACAGATTCCTGTCTAAAATGAAGGTATGTCTAAAGCTACATTACCCTGAGTATTTCGTGGTTTTGTTCAATGTGTTTTGGAGGTGGTATTGCTAGCTTTGGGCTGGTATTCATAACTTTTTTTGTTTTCAGCAAGTAGCCAAAACATTATGGTAATTCTGTGTACTACAGCACTGATGAAATCCTTCCTTTTAATTAAGAGTGATGCATCATTTATTCAACTTACCTTCTGACATTGAAAAGTAGTCTAATATCAATTAATTGCAGAGTCTCCCAGTAGGAGAGTTGGCTGTTGTTTTTAAAAGTCTTTTTTGATAGGTTGGGTGTTTTCATTAATTTACTGTTGTTTCTAAATTTTAAGAAATGTGTTAGAGGCAGAATGCTAGATTGGGGGTTAAGAATTAGACTATATTTCTCTTTTTTTTCCTTTTTGTTGATGCTGTCAACCATCTGGTCATAGACTATATTTCTTGATCTCTATTCATATAGAATAAAGTTCTAATTGTTTTAGCCTTAAATTTACCCAAGTCGTGCTTATGCTTGTCATTTCCAGCCTAAGTTTGCATATAATAGAGAGAGATCTTCTGAAGGAGCATTTATATATAGTTATTTCCCTGTATTGGATAAGCAGGACATCTGTGTAACTTTCAGAGCTTAATTGTTACAAATACATCTGACTTCTCTGTGTGCCAGTGGTCATTGGTAGATAATGAAATAACGAGACAGTTAAAATGCAGCTCATCTTTTAGTCCTCAGTTCCTAACAGAATGCATCATATATGGGAGGAACTCAATGTGTATTGAATGGTTCAAGAAACTTTTTCAATAGCCTAATTAAACAACTCTTTAGACACCATGTGCAGGCACTACCTTTGACTATAAATGTTACATAGATGAAATACATCTATCCCTTAAGTGTATTATAATCTTAGTGGCAATAATGTTTGCACTGATAACTATTATATAGTACAAGGAATAATAAGAAAAATAATTACATTATACCTCAAAAGAGGCATAAATGTATTGCTGAAGGGGTTCTAAGAAGAGGAGAGCAGAAATACTGGTAAAGGCTTCATAAAGTTTCCGTTGAGCGGAACTTAAAGTGGACAGAATTTTGACTGACAAATTTTGTAGACATTCAGAAAATGATGAATAAATTTAAAATACTGGTAGTGAATAGAGCTTTACAGGCAGAGTAAACAGTACGTGCTGTAGTATTTTAAAATATTTTACATGTGTTACTACAAAGAAAACAGCCTGGAAAAATACAACACTCTGGAAAGAAATTTTATGTATAAGCTGTAAGGTATTTCAGTCCTCATATAAGCCTTTGACCTAGTAGCTTATTGCTTATCGTTCTGCACTGATTTAAACAAACCAAAAGAAGTAAGAATTGTTATGTGCTGAAGCCACACATTACACTGAAACTTAGTCTGTTTACTCAAAAATTGGTTCCAAGTGGGTACATATGGTTAAGAGGCTACAGCTGAGGTATCAGTGGATCTTGTTACGTCCTTCACAGCTGAGAAATATACCTCAGAGATACATTTTCGAAGTGATAGGTTGAGTTCTAGATTATCCTTTATGTTTTTTTAACTGAAATAAGGTAAAGACATGGACTTACTGTCTTTTTAGGTACAGCCCAAGCACCTTGGGTGTGTTGGACTGAGCTGCTTCTATTTGGCTGTAAAATCAATAGAAGAGGAAAGGAATGTCCCATTGGCAACTGACTTGATCCGAATAAGCCAGTATAGGTTCACAGTTTCAGACTTGATGAGAATGGAAAAGATTGTGTTGGAGAAGGTGTGTTGGAAAGTCAAAGCTACTACTGCCTTTCAGTTTCTACAACTCTATTATTCACTTCTTCAAGAGAACTTGCCATATGAAAGGTATGTGATCTTTGTTTTTAACAAAGCAGATTTGAAAATCAGAATGATGTTGTCCGGATGTTAAATAAAATCAGTATCCTGGGAGAATTCCAATCAAAATAAGTAAAGTGACAGCTAAGCTCCTTGAGTTTCACTTCACTCTCCAGCAGAAGTGAGAAGACTTTCAGTCAAAAGTAGCTTCTTAAAGTCTGTGAATTCTAAAGATGGACCTTTCAACTTTTTTTAAATTACGTTTTCCATTTATAGACAAGTTAACTTATAGAACCTAGTAGGTAAGCATCTAACACAGATGTATGGAGAAAGGAACTTCAGATTCAAAAATAGATTTATTAAAATGAAAAGAAACCTTGGGAGTTGTAGCATGATACTTTTTTTTGGCCCAAATCAGTTAAAATTCATATATGGTATCCCTAAGAAGTTAATGTTTCTGAAGGAAGGGAAATTCTTTACTTCAAATAATTCACTTTCTATGATAAGTGTGCATAAACTTCACTTTAAAATTGACTTATTTTTCTAAAAATTTCTTTTCACTTGATGTAAAATTATCTATATAAAATTAATTTCATTTTCTTTTTAAAGGAGGAATAGCCTTAATTTTGAAAGACTAGAAGCTCAACTTAAGGCATGCTACTGCAGGATCATATTTTCTAAAGCAAAGGTAAATATTTTATAAAGATTAAACCTATTTATATACCTACTTTTATATTCAACATTTACTTTAAAATTTATCTCTTTTAGCCATCTGTGTTGGCATTGTCTATCATTGCCTTGGAGATCCAGGCACAGAGGTGTGTAGAGTTAACAGAAGGAGTAGAATGTCTTCAGAAACATTCCAAGGTATGTCCAGGTCATAGCCTAAATCCTGTTGACAGCTGTAAAAGAAACTAAACCACTTGTTCCTAAAGTAAAATGAGATGTCCTGTGTTTATTTGAAACTTAAGTAGCTTATCCTCAAATTTTTTTGATGAGGAAACACACGTGTTAATAAGATTGCAATTATTACTATAATTAAATACTGTAGGACTTTTATTTTAAGGAATATATTTTTTTAATTTATGCACAGATCAATGGCAGAGATTTGACTTTCTGGCAAGAGCTCGTATCCAAGTGTTTAACTGAATATTCATCAAACAAGTGTTCCAAACCAAATGTTCAGAAGTTGAAATGGATTGTTTCTGGGCGTACTGCACGGCAACTGAAGCATAGTTACTACAGAATAACCCACCTTCCAACAATTCCTGAAATGGTCCCTTAATTGGTAAATTTGGTTCATAGTTTTTCTCCATGTAGAGAGACTTTTCTAATGCTATAATTTTCTTCTGCAATTCAAGAATTTAAAACTGCATTATTTTTTTTAAAAAATGGATTTGGACTAGCAGAGGGGAAAATGACTTGCCTCATCTAGTCAGCTAGTATTTGAGGGCATTTACTACATTCAGGGTACAACACCCTAAGAGTAAGGAATTCTCTTAACCTTTAATATATATGTTAGCCATTTCATTAAATTTTCAGCTTAAAAAGCAGCATCCTTAATAACCTGAACTTTAAAAGTAGCACTAAAACAGTATTTTTTTTTTTTTTTAATTTCACATCATTTTGCTGTATGTAGACTTAGGCTTTGGCTTATTTAAAGTTAACACGAGCCTGAGTGAGGGAGCAGGACCAAAAGTTTGAACCATACATTGAACTAATTTGAGACTGTTAGCTTATTAGCAAAATCAGTATGAACTTGGGTATTGTACTTAAAAAGTAAGTTGTGGCAGGTGGTATTCACATTGAGTGTCTAGAAACTGCCAGGATGTCTCAACTGTATAGTGTATCAGTATACCTCTCAACTGTATGTGTATCATTGCTGTAGTAGTTGAACACTGGAAAGTATTTACATGCATAAAAAATGTAAGCCTCCTCACAAATATATGATACATTCTCGCCATCTAAGTTTAATTCATATTGGTGATTTCTTCCTACTCAAAACTAAATATTAACATAGAACACATCTGCATAAGATGTGATTATGAGTCTTAGATATTTTAACAGGTAGTAATATTTGTGTTTGGCAGACTTCTGGTAACTTGATTTTTTTGTTTATTAGGATTCTTACAGCAACAAATAACTCTTCTGAAGCCTTTCTCCACAATCCTGAGCTGTGGATTCCATAATGTTATAACGGATTTAAGCTGTGAAGCCTCAAAACATCACAAGTAGATTAACATTGGTGTTCTCAGATTTGGGAAAACTGCCTAATTAACATTACCCTATAGTGGAATTACTCACATTTGAATTCACCTGTGAAGCATACAAATCAAAGCTAACAGCATAAATGTGAAATGCTAATGACAAGCCTGGGAAGGTAAACTGTGAATCTTCATTTCTAACATTGATCCAACTTTCTGTATTGGGTCAATATATTGTATTTAGGTGGTGTTAAAAATGGTAACCTACTTAATTTAAATTTAAACTTTAAATTTAAATATGAGGTTCACATCAAAACCACCACTTCACAAATGCACTTTTAAGGCATAATAAGGGTCAGTATTCTAGGCAGTGAAAATGGTTTCTTGGCACCCATAACGCAAGTAATGTATAATCCAGAGATGTGGACTTTATTGCTACATGGGAGTCACATTTAAATTTGAGGGCATTTTATATAAAGCAAAACTACAGACCTATTAATTTCAGCATATTAAGTTATCTTTAATATTTTTCTAGAAAACAGGTGATATTCATATCCATGATTTAAAAAGTTTTATACAAAATTTACTGCCTCAGTCTAGTCCCATCTAGAAAATTAGTTTTTATTGTAGTAGTAACTCAAATTAATGTCACTCTGAAAACTTTCTGATTTAACACTCCAGAAGTTTTTACGAAGCACTGTTTTTATGAAACTGTCATTGCTTCTAATTTAGAGTTTTGCTTAAAAGGGAGAGAATATACTTTCATTAATTGCCCCTACTGTGCCAAAAGAAAGTATTAAGAAAGGTAAGTAGGCATCTTCATAATTATAAGGTTGCTGAGGTAGCGTTCAGGATTTCAGTGAACCTAAGGAGATCTACTGTGTTAAAGTGTTGTAAACAGTTAGTATAATGTGTAGCCTGAATCCATCCAGGATGGCTGTACCCAAATTTGACATCATGTTATGGGGAGATACACATTGGAAAATAAACCAAAGAACCACAGTGTATCTCACACTTTTGTAAACCATGTTTTATGGATAACTTTCCAGTTTTCCCAAAAGACTGATAAATTTCAATATTTTGAATACATCAGTGTTAATTTTGAGTTGGCAGAGGTAACCTAACCAACTACCATTATGTTTTGGTACTAAGGGATATACCTTTCAATAAAGTTACTGAAATGCATTCCTTTGCTGGGTGGTTTTCTATTTGTTTCTCTTCTAATTTAATTAACTATTTTGGCACAGTGATAATAGAACCACAATAAAAAGCTGTCCTCACTCACTATATTTAAATTTAGCACTAAAGTAAGATGCATTGTAGAAGAAACAAAATTTCTTATAAGAGTATGGCTATTACCTAATTGACACTTTCCTTTCTAATGTTTTTTTAAAGATAGACACAAGATGATGACAATTAAATATGCTTAATATGCATTAAAAAGTCAGTGTTTATACACTATTGGTCACTTTTATTATTTAGATTCATCACTACTGTGGCTATCCATAATATAAATTCACCCTCAGATTCAGCCCACCTGAAGTTCTGTGCAACCCTATTATCTAATTAAACAGTATTCCAGCAAGTGGTTGTTAATCTGCTTAGATCACTTGTTAATTATTATTATTGGAACTGAAACAATATATGACTTTGAACTGTTCATGTTTAAACTAACAAGATATAAAGTAGACGTTGTACAGAATTACTGGTGAAAGAAAAACTTTTATAAAAGAAGGTTCCTGGGCTTCCCTGGTGGCGCAGTGGTTGAGAGTCCACCTGCCGATGAAGGGGACACGGTTCGTGCCCTGGTCTGGGAAAATCCCACATGCCGTGGAGTGGCTGGGCCCGTGAGCCATGGCCGCTGAGCCTGCGCGTCCAGAGCCTGTGCACCACAACAGTGAGAGGCCCGCGTACCACAAAAAAAAAAAAAAGAAGGTTCCTTTGGTATTTGACTCAGGTTAGATTTATTTAATAATCCCTCTTTTCACAAGTGCTGTTTTTAAAAAGGGACCTGAACCTTCTATGTGTTTCTAATTATGTGACATACTTTCTAAAAACTAGACATTTCTGATCTAACATTTGTGGTTAACAATGATAGTTTTTACTGTCAGGTACTATTGTCAGATGTTTTAGATGAATCATCTCATGTAATCCTTAATCCTACAAACTGAATGAGATTATCCCAATTTACAAATGAACCAGAGCCAAGGAACAGGTAAGTGATAAGCCCAAGGTCATACACCTGTACTAGGATGTGTGATTCAAATCCAGGCAATTCTGACTCGGAGGCTATGCTCTTAACCTCTCTGCACATTACTTCCCAATATAGATTAAATGGACTCATGTGAAATTGTATCAAAATTACCAGGAATAAAGAGGGACATTAAAAAATGATAAAAGAATCAATTCACCAAGACATGACACTCTTAAATATGTATGCACCTAACATGAGAGCTTAAAAATACAAGAAGTAAAAACAGCAGTGAAAGGAGAAATGAACAAACCTTCAATTACACTTGGAGACTTAAACACTCCATTCAGTAATGTATAGAACTACTAGAAAATCAGCAAGGACATAGAAGGACTGAAAAATACCAACAACCAAATAAAAAATCATTTACAACAGCTCCAGAAAATGAACACTTAGGAATAAATCTAACAACAGATGTACAGGTTCTATAAGCTGAAAACCATAAATGCTGATGATCTATATCAAAGAGGTGCTAAATGAAGATGCCCCATGTTCATGGATCAGAAGACATGCTATTCCAGTGGAAACTCCAACAGGACTTTTTGTTATACAGACTAGCTGATTCTAAACTTTACACAGAAAGGCAAAGAAAACACAGCCAAAACAATTCTGAAGAATTAAGTTGAAGGAATCATGCTACCCAATTTTAAGACTTGCTTTAAAGCTACAATTGTCAAGACAGTGTGGTATTGGTGAAGGGAAAGACACACAGATCAATGGAACAGAATACTGAGACCAAAAACAGACCCATATAAATAGCAATTGATTTTTGAGAAAAGTGCAAAAAAAAAGTTAATGGAGAATGAATACCCTTTCCAACAAATGATTTTGAAACTAGACATCCATATGCAAAAAAATAAACCACCTATATTTCACAGCTCTTACAAAAAATAAAATAGGTCACAGATCTAAATGTAAAAGATAAAATTATAAAACTTTTAGAAGAAAACATTGGAAAAAAGTCCTCATAACCTGGGATTACAAAATTCTTAGACATGACACCAAAAGCATGATGAATTAAACTTCATCAAAATTAACATTCATGCTTCAAAAGTCACCATCAAGAAAGTGAAAAAACATATATAAAAGGAGAAATTATATGCAAATCACATATCTGATAAAGGACTTTTGTGCAGAATATATAAAGAACTCTCATATCTCAATAATAAAAAGGCAGATAACCCATTAAAAAATGGGCAAAGGATCTGAATGGACATTTCTCCAAGGAAGATACACAAATGGTCAATAAGTACAAGAAAAGATGCTCAACATAATTAGCAATCAGAGAAATGTAAATCAAAACCACAATGTGATACAATTCCATATTCACTAGGATAGCTAGGATCCAAAAGTCACATAACACATGTTAGCAAAGATGTGGAGAAACTGGAACTCTCATATACTGCTGGTGGGAATGTAAAATGGTGTAGCCACTTTGCAAAACAATCTAGCAGTTCCTCAAATAATTAAACAGTTTCCATAAAACTTGAAATTCCACTCCTAGGTAAGAAATGAAAATACAGATGCACACAAAAATTTGTACTTGAATGTTTATAGCAGAATTATTCACAGTAGCCAAAAGGTGGAAACTTCCCAGATGTCCATCAACTGGCAAATGGATAAATATGTGGTAGTCATAAATGGAGCATTATTTAGCCAGCCAAAAAGAATGAAGCACTGACACATACTAGAACATGGATGAACTTCTAAAACATTGTGCTAAGTCAAAGAAACCAGAAACAAAAGACCACACTATGATTCCAGGTACATGAGATATCCAGAACAGAGAAATCTATGTGATGGAAAGTAAATTATTGGTTGCTTCAGGGGGTTGGGTGTCTGTGCATGGTTGGGTGGGGTGATAGTTAAAAAGTATGGATTTGGTGGGGGGTTTTTTCTGAGGCGATGAAAATTAAAGTTGACGATGGTGATGGTTGAACTTAATGTGACTATCCTAAAAACCACTGAATTATACACTTTAAATGAGTAAAATGTATGGTATGTGAATTATCTCAAAGCTATGTTTTTAAAAGATTATATATGATTCTATTTAAATGGAGATCTTGAAAAAAAAATATTGAGGCAGAGACTAAATCAGTGGACTCCAGGGTTTGAGGCTAGGAGTAGGGTGTAACTATAAAGAGAAAGCATGAAGGAGTTTTTGGGCTGACTGAACCAGTCAATTTCCTGATTTTGGAGGTGTTTACACATAACTTTACATAATTTAAAATTCACAAAACTACAAACAAAAAAAGTTGATTTTACTGTATGTTTATTCAAAATATTAAAATTTTTAATGTCACATAGATAAGCCAATTAAAGGAAAAATGCCTCTTCCCCAACAACTCATTCCTAAAGTTATCGGGTAAAATGAACATCATAGGTATCTTGCCGAAGGGTGTGGTTGGGCTGCAGCGGCCCAGAGTGGGGCATTAGGATCCAAGTAGGTGAGGTGGGTTATCTCTGCTTGGCATAGGGTTTTGGAGCCTGAGCAGTGAGAAAGGTATTCGCATGGGAAGATGACCTAGAATAGTGAACCAAATATATTAAGGATAATAGGGATCAGGTATCTCACTGTTGAAAGGAGTTCTATACAAAGGGAGAGAGCAAAAATGAACCCCATGGGATCAGAAATGAAAGTTTTAAGTGTGAACTCATGGTTTTCAATATATACATAAATATAAAAATACAGATGTAAATATATGCATAATAAACACACACCAACAGCAACTACTCACTAACACATAGAACCTGGCTTCTAAACACCATTCTTCACTAGAGAACCAGGGCTCCTGGGAAAAATGGCTGATTCTTGTGCTAGGGGAGGGAAAGCAATAATAAGTCTGGTATATCTTATGCCAGAGAATAAGAAGTTGCTCAAATAATGATGGGGACATGTCAAAAGGGCATAGAAGCCACCTACAATGACCTTCCACTGGCCGAATCCAGAAAAAATTTTGAGGATCAAAGTAATGGGAATAATAGATTTTAACCCAATGAATAAAGTGGAAATCATGAGTATATACAGATAAATTTAAAGTTTGATGAGAAACAAGGTGGTACTTTTGAAACTACATCACACAAAATACTTAAACATGAAAAGAATAGCTTTATAGTGGAGAAGACTGACAGACACCACTTAATCAATGATCTAAGTACAGTCGTCCCTCAGTATCCACAGGGTATTGGTTCCAGCATCTCCCTCGTACACCAAAATCCAGATGCTCAATAATATGACATAGTATTTGCATATACCCTACCCACATCCATCCCACAATACTTTAAATCATCTCTAGATTACTTATAATACCTAATACAATGTAAATGCTATGTAAATAGTTGTAAACAACATAAGTGCCATGTAACTAATTGCCTGTTGCAAGGCAAATTCAAGTTTTGCTTTTTGGAAGTTTCTGGATTTTTTTTTTTTTTTTTTACTATTTTCTATCCTTGGTTGGTTGAATCTGAGAATTTGAAACCCACACATATGGCAGGCCAACAGTAAACACTATCAGAAAAAGGACAAATTGAAACCAATAACTTAGGATACAGAAAGAACACAGCATTACTCCTGCAACAGTCCTGTCAAAGATTCATAACCTGATTCTAATCATGAAGAAATATCAAACAAAATTCACAATGACAGAGGTGTACAAAACTAGCCTTTAATCTTCAAAAGAGCCAAGGCTATAAAAGTCAAGGTTAAAATGAAGACTTGTTCCAGTTTGAAGCAGACTAAAGACCCTGATATTAAAGGCAAGGCATGGGGAATTCCCTAGCAGTCCAGTGGTTAGGACCTAGCACATTTTCACTGATGGCGGCCCAAGTTCAATCCCTGGTCAGGGAACTAAGATCCCACAAGCCATGTGGCACAGCAAAAAAATAAAATAAAGGCAAGGCATGATTGTAACTGGACCCTTTTGCTATAAAGAACATTACTGGGACAATAAGTAAACTTGAATGGAATGAAGGTCCAAGGATTAGGTGGTCATAATGTGTCAATGCTACTTTCCTGATTTTAAAGATTGTATTGTAGCTATGTAGCAGCATGTCCTTCGAGGTGATAGGGAATCAAGTTATCAACTTACACACAAACCTGAAGAGTCAGGAAGAAAACAATTCTGTGTACTTGTAACTTTTCAATACATTTAAGACTCTTTAAAATATTTAAAATTAGAAAAGACATAAAAAGGATGAAGTAAAACTTCAAGACAATTCTTACCTATATGTCTGGATCACTGGAGATCAAAATGATGTCACTGATTTATAACCACTGACTATAATTTGTTTTTGTCACTAACAAAGGATTCACCCAATAACCATATTCACTTCACCAATTCTCTTTTGCACTAATCTATTCTTATTGATAGGTTTTTAACTATTTTTCAACTTCTTGACTTAAAGGCATCTCTCAAGGAATAATATATTAATTCAGAAATTTTCAGTAACTCTTAAAATTAACTCAGAATATATCTGTGGACTGTTTTTTCCTTTCTGAAAATTTTTTCCAGTAATATTTTCCTTGTATGAACTGGTACACTTAGACAAAGGGGTACACAATTCCTATTTAGAAAAGTTTATTGAACATTATTCCTGCATCACACTTATTGAAAGAAAAACTTAATTTTCCCTGATGGTACCCCGTCATTTCACATGATCTATACCCTAAAGATTTTTGTATTAAAAATACAGGTTAAATATGAAATTAGTAAAATGCAGCATATAAAACTTCATGCTGAGCAAAAACAAGTCCAAAAAAAAAGTTACCGTATATCAACAGAATAGTTCCTACAGTATTTAAGATGTTTCCTATGTAACTCATTTGAATGCAATTTTTAGAACCATATTTAAATATATTTTGCAATTTGTTAACTGCAGACATTCACATTTTTCTTCCACCACATAATCTGTTCGTTTCATTAAGTTGGCAACATCTGCTAGGATCCACAAAATGCAGCAAGAAGGTGGCAGTTATTTCTCAAGATTTGAGAAATCTGGTCCACCTTTAGTGTAGTTTCCTGAGATTTCTGCTCCACTGAAGTCAAAACCAGGATTCTGAAAAATATGAAAAAAAAAAATTATAAAACTTATAAGGAAAAATATAAGTAACCCAAAAGGAAAATGGTAAAAAGATATAAACCAGCAATTGACAAAAAAGGAAATCCAAATGGACAATAAACATGTGAAAAGATATCAAACCTCACTGTAATCACCAAAGTGGAACCTAAAACTATGAGGTACTTTTTCAACTTTCATATTTACAAATATTTAGAAGATCAATATGCACATTACAATGTTGACAAGTGTATGGGCAAACATATACTTTACCATCAGTGTATAAACAGATTTTTAATAACTAGCATTTTTTGAGAGCTTATTACATGCCAGGCAGGGTTCTAAGAGCTATATATATTTTAAAATACTCAGTCCTCACGACAATCTTATGGAGTAAGTAAGTACTGCCTCAGCCTTCAGTATTTTTAGAGGCATTTCATTTATTCAACAAACATCTATTGAGTTCCTACTGTTTAGAAGACACCATGAGAGGCATGTGGAATTTAAGAATGAACAAAATAGACAAAGATCCATGTTCTGGTGGAGATTACATTCTAACAGGAGGAGACAAATAATAAACCCTAAATTACCTAGAGCAGGGGTCAGCAAGCTTTTCTGTAAAGAGCCAGGTAGTAAATACTTTAGGCTTTGAAGGTCATATAGTCTCTGTCATAACTACTTAATTCTGCTGTGGCTATATGAAAGACAATACACAAACAAATAAGCATAGATGTGTTCCAGTAAAACTTTCCTTCAAAAACAGGCAGTGGGCTGGATTTGACCAGTAGCCATAGTCTGCCAACCCCATGATCTAGTGTGTTAAAAGTTCCTAAGTGCTATAGTATAGGAAAAAAAAAAAAGAAGAAAAGTAGGGCAAGTAAGGAAAATGAGGAGATTAGAGTATTTAAATAGAATGATCAAAGTATGTTTCATTGAGAAATGACTTGAAAACAGTAAAGAAATTAGCTAAGCTTTGGGAGAAGACCATTGCAGTCAAAAGGCCAGGCATGTTTAATGAACAGCAAAAAGGCCAGTATGACTAGAGCAGAATGAATGAGGGGGGCAGTAGTAGGAGAGGAAGTCAGAGACACCATGGAGGACCAGACCAATTAGAGCCTTGTAAAAGACTTTGTCTTCTACTTGAGTGAAAGAGTTCTGAGAAGTGATATAATCTGACATGCATTTTAAAAGGACTGCTCTAACTGCTATTTTCAGAAGACAGTAGCTTGGCAAGGGTAGAGGTAAAGAGAACAATTAAAAGGTCATTAGAGTAACCCAGGCAAGACGTTAGAGGTGGTGCAGGTGAGAATGGTAGTAGAGTTGGTGGTGATGAGTGGTCAAATCCTGAATATATCTAGAAGGCCATGCCAGTAAGGTTTCCTGACAATTGGAGAGGGTGTGAGAGAGAGAGGAATGGAGGATGATTCCCCAGATTTTTTTGATCTGAACCAGTTTCCATCACGTGAGGGGAGAAGGCCATAGGTAGGACAAATGCGGGAGGGAAATTAGGGAGTTCACATTGGACATGTTGAGTTTGACATGTCTATCAGACAGAAAAGTGAAGATGTTAAATAGGCAGCTGGATGTGCAAGTCCAACATTCAGGAGAAAAGTCCAGGCCAGAGACATACGTTTCGGAATCACCATCGTACAGATGAAATTATCCATCAAAACTTTAACAGTGGTTTGATCCAGTAATAATTCTCCCATATATCTATCTTAAAGGAAAATTTGAATATTTTCAGAGATGAAAGTACAAACTGTATGAAATAGACACAATCAGGGAAATCTAAATCTCATCAAAGAGGAAACAGCTAAATAATAACGATACACTCAAACTAGGGAACACACTAAAGCAGTTAAAAGTAATGAATTTTATCTGTATGTACTAGTAGGGAAAAAGACCGAAAACATTTTTTTTTTTTTTTGGCTGCACTGGGTCTTAGTTGCAGCACTCAGCATCTTTGTTGCGGCATGTTTAGTTGTGGCATGCAGGCTCCTAGTTGTGGCATGAGGACTTCTTAGTTGAGGCATGCAAATCCATATATAGAAAGACCAGTCATTTTTCTAACATTTAACTTTAAAAATTTCTTTGAAGAATTTTAGTAATTTTTTAAAACCACATTTGAGTTTTAATTTCAAATAATAATTATTCTATGAATTTAAGATGTTTAACTATACACATTCATACATTCATCTGACTTACTTCTTTCTGGAATCTCTCTAAGGTAAGTTTTCTTTGCATTTGGTCTTGCACCCAAGGATCAGCTGCATATCCAGATTCTAGAAGAGAAGTCCAACAATTTGCCGCATCTCTCTTTGTCTTTGTAAGAACAATACGGACCATTTTTCTATCCTCTAAACAAACAAACAAAAAATCACAAAGAAATCAGAGTTAATCATTAATTTGTATTTTCAAAAATCATTAGGGAATCTTGACATACAATTGTTTTCAATACATTTCTTTTACTATACCTTGCAAAGCTGCAAATCTACAGCAGGGAGAAACATACTAATTTCCAAGACAAAATTAATTTTTAAAAAGATTCTAAGAAATATAATAGATTACCCTTACCCAGAGTCCATGTTCCCTCATCAGCTATTGTAGAATCAAAGAGTTTGCCCTGAAAAATAAACATATGAGTACTAAAAATAAAGAAATTCCATTAATTTTCATAAAGTTTTCATGATTTAAGACTTACCTTACTTCCCATCTAATCCACATATAATTACTTAATTTGTTTAGAGTAGGGAGATCATATTTTATACCATTTCAACACACTGATAGGTGCTCAACCCTAAGTTCCCTCCTAGCGAGTGAAGCAGAACCTAGTTTACACTAAGGAATATATACTACGACAAAGAACACAGGGCTCTCTACAGAAAGATCAGGGCTCCTTAATTTTTAGAAGATGAAGAAATACTACTGATCACTGATTGGCCAAATGTGAAGTTAATATCTGAAATGCTTTAACTTTACCAACTATAATAAACTACAAGAAGAGCTCTCCTGTGGATATTAAGAAGAAATGATGTCTTTTAAAATAAACTTTTAAAAAACTAAAAACAGAACTACCATACAACACAGCAGTCCCACTATTGGGCATATACCCTGAGAAAACTGTAATTCAAAAAGAGTCATGTACCACAGTGTTCACTGCAGCTCTATTTACAATAGCCAGGATATGGAAGCAACCTAAGTGTCCATTGACAAATGGATATAGAAGATGTGGCACATATATACAATGGAATATTACTCAGCCATAAAAAGAAACAAAACTGAGTTACTTGTAGTGAAGTGGATGGACCTAGAGTCTGTCATACAGAGTGAAGGCATAAAAAGAAAAACAAATACCGTATGCTAACACATATATATGGAATCTTAAAAAAAAAAAAAAAGGTTCCGAGGAACCTAGGGGCAGGACAGGAATAAAGGTACAGACGTAGAGAATGGACTTGAGGACACGGGGAAGGGGAAGGGTAAGATGGGACGAAGTGAGAGAGTGGCATGGACATATATAAACTACCAAATGTAAAATAGATAGCTAGTGGGAAGCAGCCGAACAGCACAGGGAGATCAGCTCAGTGCTTTGTGACCACGTAGAGGGGTGGGATAAGGAGGGTGGGACAGAGCCGCAAGAGGGAGGAGATATGCGGATATATGTTTACGTGTAGCTGATTCACTTTGTTATAAAGCAGAAACTAACACACCATTGTAAAGCAATTATACTGCAATAAAGATGTTAAGAAAAATAAAATAAAAAAATAAAACTGGTTCAATCTCTTTGTAGGGCAATTTAGCATTAAAAAAATTTTAAAGCACATTCTGTACATCTGAGGTCAGATGAGCTGTCACTGATTTTTCAGAAACTTGTTTTAAGAAAGAACTAAGCAAAATATAAGTTTAAAAGAGAATGCATCTGCTAAAATCCATTTTGATTTGTTGTAGGAAATGAAATTAAAATGTCACAGTAAAAAAAGAAAACACATTCTTTTCATGTCAATACCAGTGGAAAAAAATCCTACTTGTCTAAAATCCTGGAGTTAGAGTTATTGCTAAATTCCCTAAGCTACTGCAAATTAACTAAATTTACTAAAGTAAATTTGAAGTGTAATATTAAATCACCGTTCAGTAAACCGCACAAAATTGCACAACTATTCAGAAAGGTCATCAAGATCCAAGCTGACATAAATCAATGTCTTTCACATGAACCTTCCTTTTCTCTGAGGCACTCAAAACGCTTTCCTATAAAATAATAACTAACACGTAGTGTGAGCTTATTACATACCAGTCACTACTTACTCCAAGCTCTTCACTCACCATGCTATGCTGAAAACAATCCTGAGAAAGGTACTATAATTACCCCACTTTGTGGATGAAGGCTGAAACAATGAATAATCTCTTGCCCAAGGTTACAAAACTGGAAAAATGACAAAGCCAGGTATCTTACCAAGTAGTATCTCTTGACCATTACACAACACTGCCATCAAATATCTTGGGCATCTAATCTGAGAAAGAAATCTAACTTCAACTTAACTGAATTTAACTATTTAACAAGGAAAAAAATGGGTACCAGATCCAAAGGGTAATGATGAGAATAAAAGGGATATTATTTTCTTCACAACCTCTTGACACTGCTTAACCACTCCACAAACGAGAATTTTTCTAATTTCAGATGAGAAAATAAATCACCTGACATCACTTTCGAAACCTCGTCCTGACATCTTTATCCTTTATTTTCATCTTTATTTTCCTAGAACTGCCTAAATATTTATTAGTTTAATTATGACTCCCTACAAGAGCACAACTTCCCTTGAGTGCGGGAACATTATCTGGCTCGTTCACCGCTGTCCTACTACCACCGAGATCAGTGCCTAGAAGAAAGTATAGGTACAAGTATTTGTTCCTTCAACGATCTAGTTAAGCAGTTCTCAGCTGAAGACCCGCAGAGGAACAAAAGAAACAGCTTCATCTGGCTTAGAAACAAAGCCAGGAAAAGTGGCGTACTCAAATTCCCACCTCAACTCAGGACTGGCCCTGAGGGCGGGGTCTCCGCAGACCAGTCTTTCCAAGGAAACTATGAACTCTAGCACTCAGAGATTTGAGGGGGCCGGGAAGAAACTGAGCACAAGCCCCAACCTGCCGCTACCTTGAGTATCTCGCGGCCCCCCACGGCCAGCGCCACATGCCGGCTCTGCAGGCCGCACTGAATATCCTGGGCGCGAGTGCCTGGCGGCACCTGAACTTCAATGAACACCTCCTCCAAGGTCTGGTACCACTGGCCCCACGGTGTTGCGCACGGAACCACGCCACTGCGCTCCTCAAACGGGGCTGACATACTCCAGTCGCCTCTTGACCGCGGTGGCACCGAGCGAGCTGAGCGCACGCACGGAATATCCGCGTTCGAGCCACGCCACGGCTTCTCCGCTCGGGTCACTGCACATGCGCAGGAATGTAACCTGAAGTCTCCGCTCATGTTCGTTTTTCCCTTTCAGGGGCCATTTAGGACGCTGGCAGGACCCAGGTTTAACGAACTGAAATCCGGAAAAGTTTACATCCAAGGAACGACGGGAGAGAGCTGGAACCAGTAACGTCAGAATTCATTACACCACCACCAACATGACGTCAAAAGCGACTGAAAATTTTTTGATGTGAACTGCGCTTGCGCAAATGCTGCTGCTGGTTAGTTAAAATTGAGTAACGCCAGTAGGGGTTGGGCCCGTGGGGAGGGGGCGGGGCTAGAGGAGACAGTAATAGTCTCCTATTGGATGGTAGCCTAAACAGATCACCTAATTGGACGCTGCTAGAACCGAGTACGCATGCTCTATGGATGTTCCCGTCCTGGATTGGTGTGTCCATGGCTTTGGCTTTCCGATTGGTTAAAGTTGGGTGGGAGGGGAATAAGCGGGGAGATTTGAATTTGAAGCGAATAGGGCCTAACAAGCCGCAGGAAGTTGCCGAGGAGCACCCTAGAAACCTTCGGTTTTGTGCAGCGGGTCGTCAGCATGTCCTTTTCTAAGGCGCCCCTGAAACGATTCAATGACCCTTCTGGTGCGTACGGGGAAAGGATCTGGGGGACAGAAGATGCTCTCACGCCCCTTGCCCCTCTTGATTCCCTTCATCAGAGGCAAATAGAAGGCGATTTTTAGGGCTGGGATGGGGCTCACTTAATTGATTCATTTTCCTGAAACACATGCTAAGGTTTTACTACATGCCAAGCACTATTCAGAATGATAAGTTACAACAGCGAGCGAAGCAAAATCCCTGCTCCATGAAGCTTACATTCAATTGGAGAATGCAGCCAATAAACAGTGCTGTGGAGAAACTAAAGCAGAGGGAAGGGAATAGGAATTAGGAAGCATTGATAGCTATTTGTTGGTCAAGTCCGAAGGCCTCACTGTTAAAAAAAAAATATGTATATATATATATATTTTTTTTTTTTTTTTTTTTTTTTTTTTTTACTACTGTTTTTGCTTTTGGTTTGAACTTGTGGATTTCTTTTGGATATCCCATTCAGGCGTAAAAGAAGGAAGATTGGTAAAGGCAGTTTATGGGTGTAAAATTATGGCAGTAGCACTTAGTGAAAACACTATAGATGAAGTAATGGGAGCTAATTTTGACAGTACCCCAGGCACCACACTAAGTCTTTACATAGATTATTCTACTTTAATTCCCCCAAACCCCTATTGTTCATTATTTTATTGATAAAGAGATGGAGACTATTTGCTAAATGTTACACAATCCAAACTGTTAGAACTGGGGCTTGAAACCAGGCCTCCACGAACCCATCCTGTGCTCCTAACCACTGCGGTGCAAAAGCACAATAACCATGAAGCCTTCCATGTGTTTGGTAAGGCATTCATCATTTAGTGGCTACTAACTGGATGCAGGGACTATGCTAAGGTCTTCCCTACTAGATATGGTTTATTCTTGCCAACAGCCAGGTGAGGCAGGTACTGATATTGTCCTCATTTTACAGCTAAGGACACTCAGGGGTTTTGTAACTGTACTGAGCAGCCTGTAAGTGACAGAGCTTAATATCAAAGCTCATGATTTATCCTTTATAATGTACACTTTTAACAGTCACTCATTACACCTTACTTTCTGTTAGCTAAAATACAAATGGAAAAGACCTCTGCTCACAAAGGAAGGCCAAGGGAGCAAATGGATCAGCACAAGCATATTTTTTAATGAGAAGACTCAAGAACCATATAATTTTCCAGACATTCAAAGAACCTACTCTAAGTTCTGTCAGCAGTGTGTCTTTTAAGGAGATTTGTTTGTTTGCTTGCTTTATAATAGATTAAACTGCTTTTGCCAATTACACAAAATTTCAGGCTCACAGTTCCGAGTAATAAGTTACCATCTATTTGATGCTGTGTGTGTGTGTGTGTGTGTGTGTGTGTGTCACTGTAGTGATTTCTCGTATTACTCCAGAAATCCTAACAACCAAAGTATGAGGTAGATACTGTTTTTTATTCCTGTTTTGTGAATGAAGAATCAGTCTCAAATAGAAATAACTTTCCAGGGGTCTTAAAGCTAGACTGGAAAAGGAGAGGGTATAATGTTCTCATTTATCATCTTCTCCCTATGACTGCAAAGTACCTGGCATATAGTATTATCTATTGATTGGCAGGCAAAGCTGGATTTGAACATCGATCTAGCTGATTACTATACAAAACTCTATTCCCAATCCCACATCCCAAGTAACTTTCTGTTTTCTTTGCCACACTGCCAAACTCAACCCTGAGCTAAGTACTGAGGAAAGGGACATGATTGAGACTGTCCCTAACTTCAAGCAGTTTTGTCTAAGGTGGGAGATGGATAAGTACATTATTATAACCCATTACAAAACTGCAAGAAGTTCTGTGATAGTAACAATATGCGTAGGCTGCTGTGGAATGGAGGTTTCTAGCTTGATTTGGGGATTTGGAGAAAACTGGAAGAGGCAACCTCCAGGCTGAGATCTAAAGTAAGTAAGAGCTGGATCTCAAGTCAGCTTTGCATAAGTACTCTGAAATGCCTTCGATTTGGGACTCCAGTTACATGAGGTTATACAGTATAAATTGCTGAAACACAGAAATATAGTCTAGCATAGTAGTTTATACTTTGCATAACATGGCTTTATAAATTTTCTGGTGTATTGATACTAGACAGAGATTGATCGTCACTAAATTTTTATTCCAAGCTAAATCTTGAGGGCTAGACATTTTTAGTAGCTTCATTTCTAAAATCTGCTGATAGTTACCTCAGTGAATCTCTCTGAGTAGAGTTGATTCCAAATATTTTATTTCTTATATTCAATCCTTAATAACAAAGCTGTATTGCTTGTTCTGACACAATTTTCATCCCAAAACTGTCTTTGTTGTTTTGCTCGGTTGTCTGTTCCTTTGACCCAATTGAAGTAAGGGTTATTTGGGAAGATAATGATATTTATTATTCTTCACAGAGAAGCCTAATATCAAATGGGTGCTATTTTTACATTTTAAAATAAAGGAAACTTTTTTTTAAATTTTATTGGAGTATAGTTGATTTACAGTGTTGTGTTAGTTTCAGGTGTACAGCATAGTGATTCAGTTATACATACACATATATTCATTCTTTTTTAGATTCTTTTCCCATATAGGTTATTACAGAATATTGAGCAGAGTTCCATGTGCTATACAGTAGGTCTTATTGGTTATCTATTGTATATAGATATGTATGTGTGTATATGTTAATGACAAGCTCCTAATTTATCCCTCCTCCCCATGTTTCCCTTTTGGTAACCATAACTTTGTTTTCGAAATCTGTGAGTCTGTTTCTGTTTTGTAAATAAGTTCATTTATATCACTTTTTTAAATTAGAAAAAGAAGCAATTTATTAATAGTATTTTTACATTTATATTACTCACTTTACTATGACTTATTTTTTAATTGAAGTATAATTGATTTAAAATATTGTGTTAGTTTCAGGTGTACAACAAAGTGATTCAATTATATTTTTTTCAGATTATTTTCTATTATAGGTTATTATAAGACATTGAATATAATTCCCTGTGCTACACAGGAGATCCTTGTTGCTTATCTGTTTTATGTGTAGTAGTTTGTATGTGTTAATCCCATACACTTAATTTGTCCCTCCCCCCTTGCTCCCCTTTGGTATCCATAAGTTTGTTTCCCATGTCTGTAAGTCTGTGTCTGCTTTGCATATTGATTCATTTGTATTAATTTTTATATTCCACATATAAATATCATAATATTTGTAAGACATGTTTTTAACTTAAGATCATAAGTCACATTAGATGAGATTTTAATATTTTATGTTTCCTCTAGGATGTGCACCATCTCCAGGTGCTTATGATGTTAAAACTTCAGAAGTATTAAAAGGACCAGTATCCTTTCGGAAGTCACAAAGGTTTAAAAAACAAAAAGGTAATTGATCCCAAAATAAAATAATGGTTATATGATCTTGTAAATTTTGAAGTTAAGAAAACAGTATTTAAATTTAAAGATGCTGTAGTATTTCTAAAAATGTGAAGCTACACCTATATTTAATTTTTCTTAATTGATAGATTTACAGAAGGGTCAACTTCAGAATAACACTTTCATCATTACACTGTTGTATAACCAGGAAAATTAAGCAAGATGCCATAGATATGTAGTTTTCCTTTTCGGTTACTTTAACTCTGTTGGAGAATATTAGAAAGAATATTAGGAAAATTAGGAAAGAGATGTGTAAAAAATATTGTGCAACTAATTATTTGAAAATGTACAGTCAAGAAAAGAATAACTTTATATTGCTGTAAGAAGTTTGGGAATTGTGTTTTGTGAATTGTGGTACAAATATGTAAGCACAAACCATGATCTGTACAATTTGTTTTATAGCAGAATCTCAACAAAATCTTAATGTTGACAAAGATACTACCTTGCCTGCTTCAACAAGAAATGTTAAGACTTTGGGATTAAAGGTAAGGAGCTCTTATATTCTAGCTGGTTTATAAACTATAATATGAAAATATTTCTGAAAGGTACTGTATTTGACTAGAATAGGTTAAGTGTATAAATTAAGGTTATTGGTAAATCTGTAAATTAGTAAAACATTATCATTGGAACTCTAGCAAGCTTTACATACCTGCCTGTGTCATTACTAAATATATTGTGTTTAAATGTGCCCTTAGTTCAAAATTATAAAATTGTCTCTACTTCTCAGTCATTTCTATAGCTGGGTAATTTTTATAATACTTAGTAAGCCTTTAAAAATTATACAATGCTTTGATTTGTTAGTTACCATAATTTGAGTTGTTCTGGTTTTGTTTGTTTATTTGTTTTGGCGGAAGAGTAAATATTGGCCAACAAAAAGGAAAAAACATTCTAATGCCTAAAATACGTTTAGTACTCAGAAACTGCCAAGGAGTGGTAGGAGATTAAATTCTTAATAACTTCATGTTATAGCTTGTGCAATAGCCTACTATTACGGTTTCCATTAGTTCATAAAGCAAGTTGTACTTCCTTAAGGAGTTGCACAACTTGGTATTTTAATGTGAAAATATTCAGAGTTGGGAAATCAAAGCTATAAGTTAAGCTTATTCTTGTTCATTAATTTGGTGATTACCTAAGTCTCTTGTTCTATAAAAAAACAGCTGTTGTCCAATATGGAAGTGATCAGCCACGTGTGGATACTGAGCACTTGAAAGTGAAAAATTGAATTTTTAGTATTATTTAATTTTAATTAATGGGTAGTTAAAAACCGATACTCGATTCTGTTGTTATAAAACTTAAATGTTTTTGGAATAACTTGGGTATGTGAATCTACTTTTTCATCTGTATATTTTGTGAAATCTAAGTATAGATATCTATTTCTAATGAAAATTTAGCATCTGAATTGAGACATGCTGTAAGTGTAAAATATACAGCAAATTTTGAAGACCTAGTACCAAAAATATAAAATATCTTGTTAATAATTTTATACTAATGACATGTTGAAATAATATTTTTGATATCTTGGTTAAAGTAAAATGTATTATTAAATATTTTACCTTTTAAATATGGCTACTAGAAAATTTGAAAATATGTACATAGCTTGCATTATATTTTTATGGGCAGCACTGATACAGATACCCTTTTCTTGGAAATTGATGTAAATTTCTTGACTTGAATTTCTTGGAGAAACAGTTCTGAAATTTAAAATTAAATTACAAACAAGTTTGTGTAAAACTCCTACGTAATAGGCCTTCCTTGATAGAAAATGCTATCAGGCATGAAATTAATAAACATGAGACTGGTGGCCCTTCCCCAACTTAGAAATATATGAAACACATTTTGTTCAAGGTGTTTATGACTTTTCTTCCATCTTTAGATGGAAAAGATAGATATTCTGTTTTGGGCCATTTTCTCAGAAAGGCTATTGGATATAAAAAGATACATAAAAATACATCTTATTGAGAATAAAGGCAATGAGTAGATTAGAATCAGTTTGTATTATTTCAGTTTTTCTTTATGTTTTTGCACTTGTAGGTTTTTTTTCATATTTGGGATCTAAGTTTAAGTTGATTTCTCTTTTTTTTTTTTTTTTTTTTTTTTGCGGTACACGGGCCTCTCACTGTTGTGGCCTCTCCTGTTGCGGGGCACAGGCTCCGGACACGCAGGCTCAGCAGCCATGGCTCACGGGCCCAGCCACTCTGCAGCATGTGGGATCTTCCTGGACCGGGGCACAAACCTGTGTCCCCTGCATCAGCAGGCAGACTCTCAACCACTGTGCCACCAGGGAAGCCCTGATTTCTCTTTTTAAGAGTCTTTTTTTTTCTCTGAGATAGCATACTTAAGTATTTAAAATGTACTGCTGTTTAACATTAGAAAAGAGGACCTGTTCTTTTCAGTGGACTTGTTAGCAAAAGCCTCATCTATTGTGGTAAAAATGTTCAAGTCTGAAATATTTTAAGATTTGAAGAACCTTTTCCTTCATTTGCTAGGTAAGTCACCTACAAAATATTTTATAGAGTCAGTGAAATGTTTGGAACCCTTAATCATTTCTGATACCTAAAAATCAAATTTGGCTATGGTATTTGTGGCACTTAAATTTGATTGTCTCTGTTCTTTGATTTTCAAATAGAAAGAATCTCAAAAGAATGAAAAAGATTTGAAGATGTTGGAAAAAGAGGTAAGCAGTACTTTCAACTTACTGAAAAGTAAGTGCAATATAATGGAAAAAGAGTTACACATAGTTAAGAGACAAGGATTCTGTTGCTATTTCAGGCGTCATATAGTGAGGCATATGTACCATCCAGGCCAGTACCTACAGGGTAACCAATTCTTGGCTTGGATACCATATTTTAGAGCGTGTTTGTCAATGTGGTATGCAATTTGTTAGCTTACTAAGGGACGGATTCAAGATAATCTACTTCATGAAAAACTGATAACTAAAACTCAATATGTTAGTTTATTACAACTATACGTGGATCAAATATTAACCTTTACTCATAGCATACAATCTTCCTATATAGTAATCTATGTGTTAAGACAGTAACTAGCTAGAAAACTTGGTGAGCGTGAAATCCTAGCAGGTTATTTGAATTGTGTTGGAGTTGTGCTAACTTACTGCATTTCTGCACTATAGGTATATGCCTTCCTCAAGGATAAAATGGCCTACTGCCTGTACTATCCAATATAGTAGCCATTTACCACATGTCTCTATTTAAATAAAATTAAGAATTCAGTTCTTCAGTTCCACTAGTCACATTTCACCTGCTCAGTAGGCACTTGTGGTAAGTGGCTACCATACTGCACAGTGCATTTCCATCATAGCAGAAATCTCTATTGAGCAAAGCTGACCTAAAAAACCTGCCTACCTCCCTAAGCAGGGCGAGGCTTTGCCTTTCTGGCAGTCTTTTTTCTGTGTTTCCATTACTGAGCAACTCTTTCTAGTAGACATTTTTTTTTTTTAAAGAATTTTCTATTTATTTATTTATTTATATTTTTTGGCCACACCACACAGCATGTGGGATCTTAGTTCCCCAACCAGAGATCAAACCTGTGCCCCCTGCATTGGAAGCGTGGAGTCTTAACCACTGGACCGCCAGGGAAGTCCCCTAGACATATTCTTTTGATGTATTAAAACTTACTGTTGATTACAGTTAAATGTTGGCTTAAGATCAAGAATATGTCAAAATAACTTTGCAAATCTCTGCCCTTGTTGCTCTGATCCTTTTTGTATTTATTTTAGTAATATTGGCTGTCATTTTATTGAGGATACATGCCTATGATGTAGGAGTTAATACTTAGATATATAATAACTGAGTGTCTCTGAGTCTCTATGAGATAGCTGGTGAGTGAGTGGCAGTGCCAGGATTAGAACTGGTAATTTGTATCAGTTACTTAATCTTTTAGAATAGAAATTTTTGACAAATACAGCTCTATTTTATTTAAGCCCCACAGTATTTGTTGTTTGTTTGATTAATTTGAATTATCAATATTTAAAAGTAAAATATCATGCAAAACAAATTCAGATTTCTGACTTCTCTTGCAAAATTAGAAGATCTGATAGCAGTTTCCACATCCATTGCCTTCTTTTTTTTTTTGCGATACGCGGGCCTCTCACCGTTGCGGCCTTTCCTACCGCGGGGCACAGGCTCCGGACGCGCAGGCCCAGCGGCCATGGCTCACGCGGCACGTGGGATCCTCCCAGACCAGGGCACGAACCCGTGTCCCCTATATCGGCAGGCGGACTCTCAACCACTGCGCCACCGGGGAAGCCCCATTGCCTTCTTTAGACCCCACATTTGCTCAGTCAGTCCCCGCCTGGCTCTCTTATTTATATTATCTGCTTGGTCATTTGAGTTTACAGTCCTTCTTTGGAGCTTAAGTTTCTTTAACTGAAAAAAGTGTGATGTAGATAATCTCAGCATCCCTTTTTCTGCTTTATGATGTGCTATCAACATTGGTTTTAAACCAATAATGTAGGCATAAAGAATCTTATGGTAGGGAATCTTAAAGCTCGTTCAGTCCCTAGCATCTAGTTCACAACTGTATATATAAGTGGTGCTTGATATATTTTTAGTTAAAGCAATTGGCTTAGAATACTGAGATTAGTATGAATACAAAGCCAATAAGGGTAGAAAATACTTTTCATGTGATTTAATGCAGCTGTGCTTTCTTTATGCTTTTATACCCAGCTAATAGTCTATTTGGGTAAATGTTTTATGTGCACTAGAAAAGGATGTACGGGCACTTGTTGGTTATAGTGGTCTATATATGACAATTAGTTCAAGTTGTTTAACAGTTTTCTTCAGATCTTTATCTCTACTGATATTTTTGTCTGCTTATTCTATCAGTTACTGAGAAAGGTATTTTTAAATTTGTAGCTCTGGGGATTAGTCTATCTATCTTTTTAATTCTGTCAGTTTTTGCTTTGTATATTTTGAAGTTATGATATTACTTTGTTGTGCACAACAAACTTAAGATTATGTCTTCCTCTTGAAATAATCTTTTACCTGTAAAATTCTTTATTCCTAGTAATATTTTTTGCCTCAAAGTCTACTTTGTATGATATTAACATAGCCATACCAGCTTTCTTTTGTTTAATGCTTACATGGTAAATCTTTTCCGATCCCTTTATTGTCAATCTATGTCCTTAAAGTGCATATCTTACAAACACCTGGGATCACTTTCCTTCAGCCTGAAGAACTTCCGTTAAAATTCCTTATGCAGTTCTACTGTTGACAAATACTCTCAGCCTTTTTTTTTTTTCCCTTCTGAAATCATCTGTATGTCACCTTCATATTTTTAAAGGATATTTTCATTGGGAATAGAATTTTTGATTGGCAGATTTTCTGCATACATTTTTAAACATTTCATTGTCTTCTGGCTTCCACATTTTCTGTTGACAAGTATGTGTTTTTGATTTAGGTTTTGGTTTTTACCTAGTAATTGCAGCAGGCATGATGGCTTTTCTA
>NW_006781538.1:281859-329912 GCF_000442215.2 Lipotes vexillifer
AATGATGGCTTGCTAATGCCTACCATATCCTACTCAGAAGCCCAGTTCTGCTTTCCCAGAAATGAAAAAGATATTTAGCATTTCAAGCTATAATTTGACTTCCTATAATTAGAACTAGAGTAAAGAAGACTTTTTATAGGTAGAAATACCTTAAAAGTGAATAAACAGTTAAATTACACCTAGAAGTTTGTGACAGTTCAAATCCTCTGTTGTTAAAATGCTTACAGTTTTTCAAGATTTGTCATAAAATAAATATGATTGCTTAAACAGCTAAGAATATCTAAGAGCATCATGTCACAATCAGAAGTTTGTCTAGAACTTTAATATTTTGATTATCAGTAGCATTTAGTGATTATGTTGGCAGTAATCAGTGAATTATTCATTCATCACCTTGTTTCTGTCCAGATTCGTGTTCTTGTGCAGGAACGTGGTGCTCAAAACAAGCGGATCCAGGATCTGGAAGCTGAGTTGGAGAAGATGGAAGCAAAGCTAAATGCTGCCGTCAGGGAAAAAACATCTCTCTCTGCAAGTAATGCTTCACTGGAAAAACAGCTTATTGAATTAACCAGGACTAATGAGCTACTAAAATCTAAGGTATTTGAACCTCATGATAATATTTACAATTGAATAAATAATAAACTTTTTTTTTTCTTATATAGCTGTTTGGGAATTTTAGGCCTAGATTAGTCATTTTCCTTCACTAAATGTACTTTAAATAATAAGCTGCTTCCAGTAAGAATTATTATTTCATCTTTTTTTATTTTGGTGCCTGGCACATAAGAGGTTATAAACAAAAAAGTTTACTTTTTGTTTTAATGTCTGACACTTTTTCACCTTCTTCAAAGTCACCCCCAATAAATAAGGCCACTAATAAATGTTGCAGAATTTACATCTAGAAGTATCTTTAAAGATCTTTCTCTGAAATAAATAATAGCATAATAGCAAGCTTCCATCTCAAATCCTTTTGGAAATATAGTGGGAAATGAATAATTGTGTGGACTAAATGTGTTCAATAGATAAATTGTATTTATCAATATTAATATACTAATGATCTTAAAGGACTTAACATGGTCGTCTTGCTTTTTTACAGAAGTAGAAGGAAGCTGTAAATCACTCTTCAGCTTAATAAGAGTCATTTATTCAGGACCTGTAATGTGCTGGGCTCTTTGATTACAAAGGGAGTAAGAATGCGTAAGAATTAAGCACGGGGAAGGGAGCAGATTCCTAGGCCCCACTCAGGGAGATTCTGATTTATTAGGCCTGCGATGGACCCTATAGTCTGCATATTTCAAAGTAGACCAAACAATGCAGATGCATTTTGTTAAGCAAACACACTTTACGAAATTCTCTCCAAGAAGCTTGTTTTAGAGCCACACAGTGGACTTTCTAGCATATACAGATAAACGACCACTGAAGCTGATTTCAAAAGTAGACCAGAAAGTCACATGAAGGAAAAGGAGAGACAAGAACAGTAGTAGTGTAAAACCAGTAATCGTGGCTCTTTTCTCTACCAGAGTATGTTGTAGGCAAATAATAGTCCCAATAATAGATAATCAATATTTAAGTGATTTTTTTACAGGACTTAATAGAAAATATTTCTCGATTTTTTATGTTCGTTATACTTAGTTTTCTGATGATAGTAACCAGAAGAATTTGAGAATTCTAAGCCTTGAGTTGATGAAACTTAGAAACAAAAGAGAAATAAAGATGAGGGTGAGTGATACCTTTGGTAAGTTTGCTGTGTTTGGAGTGGGGGATCTGAACAAGTTCTCATTTCCTAAAACAGATATTTCTGTTGTGTAGAGCATGATGGCTAAACAAGAAGGCATGGAGGTGAAGCTGCAGGTTACCCAGAAGAATCTCGAAGAGTCTCAGGAGAAAATAGCACAACTTGAGGGGAAACTGTGAGTGACTAAAAGGAAAGAGATTCCTTTGTATAACCAATTTGTGTGTGTGTGTGTGTGTGTGTGTGTGTGTAACCAATTTTTGATTTACCTTTCTTGGCTAGTTATTGTTTACTGAGACTTTAACCTTCCCTTCATACTTACCTCATTGCCTGCCTCTACTTGCCCTATTTCTCTTCCTAAGTGACAGTTGAGCCCTAATCATTCCCAAACATTTTATGCTGAAAGATGTATGAATGTATTACTTTTGTACATCTTCTATATCAATAATGAGGAAAGACTCATGGTCTTTCTAACAACATAATCTTATGGAGGTTGTAGTGAGACCAAAACTGAGAAGTATTGGTATAGGGAGCTGTGATGAATGCACAATCCTAGCCTTCTTTGTATTACTCAGCTGTAATTCATATACAGTAAAATGCACAGATCATAAGTATTCAGTTTAGTGACTTTTGACAATTGTATACACCTGTATAACCACCACCCAAATAAGGTAGAGAGTGTGGCCATCCCCTCAGAAAGTTCCTTCGTGCTCCTTCCTGCTCCCCTGTTCCTCCCCCATGGCTGCCCCCGTACCCCTGCAACCACTTTCTGACTTCTGTCATCGTAAATTAGTTTGCCCTTTTTGGGGACATTTATTACCACATGCATGCATATGTGTGTATATGTGGCTTCTTTTGTTTAAGATAATTTTTTGAGATTCAGCTGTACTGTTGGGTGTATTATAATTTGCTCCTTTCATTTCTGAGTAGTATTCCATTATATGAATATACCTCCATTTGTTTATTATTCTCCTATTGATCAATACTTGGGTTTCCAGTTTTTTACTATTATCAATAAGTCTACTATATATGCCTTTTTGTAGACACAGGCTTTTATTTCTCTGAGTAAATATCTAGGAGTGGAATTTCTGTGTCATAGGGTTGTATACATATAACATTTTTTAAAACACTCAAAGTGGTTTTGCTGTTTTACACTCCCACCTAACAATGTGTGATAGTTTCATCTGTTCCATATCTTCATCAACATTTGATGTTGTCATCTATTTGATTTTGGCCTTTCTAGTGGATGTGAAGTAGTATCTCATTTGTGATTTTATTTATTTATTTTAATTAATTTATTTTATTTATTCTTAGCTGCGTTGGGTCTTCACTGCTGCATGTAGACTTTTCTCTAGTTGCGGTGAGCGGGGGCTACTCTTCATAGCAGTGCACGGGCTTCTCATTGCTGTGGCTTCTCTGTTGCAGAGCACAGGCTCTAGGCGCATGGGCTTCAGTAGTTGTGGCGCGTGAGCTCAGTAGTTGTGGCGCACGGGCTTAGTTGCTCCGTGGCATGTGGGATCTTCCCGGACCAGGGCTCAAACCCATGTCCCCTGCATAGGCAGGTGGATTCTTAACCACTGCACCACCAGGGAAGTCCCTCGTTTGTGATTTTAATTTGTTGTTATTAATGTCGAGCATCTTTTTATGTGCTTACTAACCATTCATATATATCCTTTTGTAAGGTGTCTGTTTGTTGCTTGCCTGTTTCTCAAATTGTGGTGTTTGGAGGAGGTAAACACATAAGTAACTGAATATAAGGCAGCCTGGAACAAAGTCTTTGTGGCACACAAAATGCTATTTTGTATGTGTGGGGTGTGGGGAAGCTAGGAAAGCTACAGAAAAGATGATTTCTGTTACACTTGGAGTGTTGCAGAGGATGACTCTCATCATCATAACCCTTTTGTCAGAATATATTTGGAAAGCTTTCTTACTTAAAAATAAAAAACTTGAGCCTCCTATTTGCATATATTAAATTGTCAACTTGAAGGGTCACATAAGTGAATGGTTAGGAGTTTGGACTCCGGAGTCAGCCTACCTGAGATAACAGTATGATACAGAGTAAGCATTATGCGTGATTATTGTGTATATTAATATGTGCAATTTTTTTTTAGTATTTCAATAGAGAAAGAAAAGACTGATGAAAAATCTGAAACAGAAAAACTTTTAGAATACATCGAAGAAATAAGGTAATATGAAGAGTAGTTTTAAATTGGACTTTATTTTGTTGAACTGTGATGAATACATCATTTCATCTCTTTTCATTTAATGTTCCCTATGCTTAAATAGATGTGCTCTTCAACATAATTTGTTTTAATGCAGTTGTGCATCAGATCAAGTGGAAAAATACAAACTAGATATTGCCCAGTTAGAAGAAAATCTGAAAGAGAAGAATCATGAAGTTTTAAGCCTTAAGCAGTCTCTGGAGGAAAATGTTGCTATATTGTCTAAACAAGTAGAAGATGTGAATGCTAAATGCCTGCTGCTTGAAAAAGAAAAAGGTATTCCACTGTTTACAGTACCACTTTCTTTAGATAAGTACTACCAATGATATTTTTTAAAAGTACTGCTATGTTATAACAACTTTCTAAAATAATTATATAAACAACAAAAATTTTGTTCTATGTTTGGGAATTTTTGTCTTTTATGATATTTGTTATCTGTTTATTTCAATATATTTCTTGTCTTGATTGAAATATATATGGTTGTGCAGTTCTTGACTTCCCCATTGGGTGGCCATTTAAAATTGGTAGATACATAGAACTAGGTTTGGGTGTTTTATTATATAATATACATACTATTTTATATATAGTAATCATACCAACTTCAGAGTTATTTTTCCCCCCTTTGGAAATACTTGATCTCTGTTACATGCTACAAAGCAGTATAGTGGAATATTATGGGAATCTGGGTTTCTCAAAGTTAATATTACTATCTAATTACAGCATTGTTAATGTTCTCCCTTTTCTAGAAGACCTCATCAATAGGGACAGAGAACAGGATGAAAATCTAAACTCTGAGATACAAAACTTAAAAGAGAGGTCTGTTCTTGAACAACAGGAACATGAAGAGCTACAACAAAAAGTATTGCAAATTGATTCACTTCTGCAACAAGAGAAGGTAGTTTACTACAATATTTTAAAACGCTAGTGCTTCTTTTAGGTAATACATTTCCCTGTGTATCAGAAAACCTTTAAATTGTATATGTCCTTTGATCCAGCAATTCTACTTCTAGAATCTTATCCTGAGGAAATAATCGTGCCTATGCTGCATATTTAACTGCTGTTCACCACAGGGTTATTCATAATGTGAAAAAATTCAAGCAACAGTTGAAGCAAAATAAGGAAATTGTTTTAAAAAATTTTTCAGCACATTCTTGTGTTAGATTACTACATAGGCATTTACAGTTCTATGGTAAAAGAGTGTCTAATTAGACAAGAAAGGAAACTGACAGTTTTTTAAAATGCAGATTACATAAAGAACACTTTACATATCAATGAGGAAAAAAAGACAATTCACTAAAAAAAAAAAATAGGCATAGGATGGAAATTTATAATTCTTAGTAGTAGAAATTCAGATAGCTTTGGGACTTCCCTGGAGGACCAGTGATTAGGACTCCATGCTTCCACTGCAGGGGGCCCAGGTTCGATCCCTGGTCGGGGAAGTAGGATCCCACAAGCTACATGGTGCAGCCAAAAAATTTTAAAAATTAAAAAAAAAAAGAAATTCAAGTAGTCTGTAAACACGAGAAGATGCTCTACCTTAGTAGTAATCCCAGAAATAGAAATAATTTGTTTTTGTCACTTACAAGATTGGCACATATTAAAACATTTACTAATATGACACATTGGTGAGAGTTGGGCAAGCAGGCATTCACATGCACATGAAATATTGTATCGTTGGGCAATCTGCAACAACAAAGGAATTAAGTAGATCTGTATATATTGACTTGAAAAGATCTCAACTACTATTTTTATGATATTTTAAATGACCTTTACATACACAGTATATATCATTTACACTTTAAGTATATAAATATATAGAAAAAGACCATAAGGCATAGAATACCAAACTAGTGGTTATCTCTGGAATGGGAAAACTAAGGTTAGAATACGAGTAGGCAATTTTCATTTTATTTGTAATGTTAGAATTTTTTCACAAGTGATTTATTTGTATTTATTTATTCATATTTACTCATATAACATTAAAATATTTTATATAACATTGAAATCATAGTACTCTTTATATAAATCATATGAGAAAAATGATAAAAGTCAGTTGTAGATATGATTTTGGTTTTCTAAGTGTGTGTGTGTGTGTTTGTGTCTGTGTGTCTGTGTGTGTGTTGCGTAGGAAAAAAGACTGAAATAGCATTTACCATAATGTTAACAAAGTGTAGGATATAATCCATGATAAAATAAATATATCTCTCTATTTTTCAAGTTTCCTGGAGGCTGTTGAACTTAGTGTCCATACTTCATCATCTGTACTTCTTTTTTGCCCTTAGTAAAACCTCACAAATCATTCAGTTTAATTTAATTATTTATTAAATTTTCAAAAGCTTTCAAATTATTTTGATGGTTTTCTATTTGGATGCAGGAATTATCTTCTAGTCTTCAACAGAAGCTATGTTCTTTTCAAGAGGAAATGGTTAAAGAGAGGAATCTCTTTGAGGGAGAATTAAAGCAAGCACTGGATGAGCTAGATAAATTACAGCAAAAGGAGGAACAAGTTGAAAGCCTGGTCAAGCAATTGGAAGAAGAATCAGAATCTAGAGGTGAAGAACTCAAACTCATAGAAGAAAGGCTGAAAGGGTTTGTATTAATAGGACTTCATTTTTATATATGACTTCAGATGTTGACAAGTGTTTTCTAGTACATTCTCTCAGGATTCTCACACCAATCATGTGAGTGGTGAGGTTGGAATTATTTTACAAATAAGGGATAAACACAGACAGGTAAAGTACATGCACAGGATGTGCATATAAACAAGTATGACAGCCAAAGTCAGAAGCCATGCCCTTTCTTTATTTAAGGCCCAAGGTTTAACTAAACAGAGTTTTAATAACCAAAATTTTGTATTCCTATACTGCTCTTATATTTTCTAAAAATTATTGGACATTAGCATTACAATGATAACAGATTTAGAAAAATACCCAAAATAATAAGATTCCCACCCTTTAATAAGAAACATTTCCATTTTTTGTCCATATGTGCATCATAGTGTAAGTTATACTTTTAATTACCTCTTTTGAGGGAGCACAAACACTTCAGAAGTAACAGTCAAAAAGCACAATGGGAAAAAAACAACCAGAACTGGGAAACATTCCAAAATAAAAAATTTGTCATTAAAAGTAGAAAGCCTGGGGCTTCCCTGGTGGCGCAGTGGTTAGGAATCCGCCTGCCAGTGCAGGGGACATGGGTTCGAGCCCTGGTCCGGGAAGATCCCACATGCCATGGAGCAACTAAGCCTGTGAGCCACAACTACTGAGCCCACGTGCCACAACTACTGAAGCCCGGGCACATAGAGCCTGTGCTCTGCAACAAGAGAAGCCACCACAGTGAGAAGCCTGTGCACCTCAGCAAAGAGCAGCCCCCGCTTGCTGCAACCAGAGAGAGCCCACACGCAGTAACGAAGACCCAATGCAGCCAAAAATAAAATAAATAAATTTATAAAAAAATAAGTAAATAAATAACCTCAGTCTCCAAAGCCAGAAAGAGGAGGAGGACAATTTCAGGTAGACAAAGCTAGTGGGTTTAAAAATAAAAAAGTAGAAAGCCTAAGATCTCATGCTTTTTTTTTTTTTTAAACTCTTTATTCCATACTATTTTCATCACATTATAGGTCCTTCTCCACTACATTTATTTAAATGGATTGAGGGACTTCCCTGGTGGCGCAGTGGTTAAGAACCCACCTTCCAATGCAGGGGACAGGGGTTCGATCTCTGGTCAGGGTATTAGATTCCCACATGCGTGCTGCAACTAAGAATTCACATGCCACAACTAAGGATCTGCATGCCACAACTAACAAGCTGCAACAAAGGAGCCCACCTGCCACAACTAAGACCTGGCACAACCAAAATAAATAAATAAAATAAAAATTAAAAGTTTAAGTTGTTAAAAAAAAAAGAGAGAGCTAATAAATACAAAAGGTATAAAAACAAAATAAAACAAAAATATCTGGGTTGATTCTTGAGTTCAATTTGTGAATAAATATTTGAATCCTTGGGATTTCAGCAGTAAAACATTTTCTAGCAAGGAACCATGGACTAGACATAAAGCTACAGAATTGCCACTTATTTCACAAGTGTTTATCTATCTCTTATTAGGTACTTTTGTTATTAATCCCTTTTCTGTTTTCTTTTGTTACTGATTAAAAAAACACCAAAGTGTTTTATCTATGCTTGCATTTTGGGGAACACTACCAAAGTGTACTTAGGGGGATTGTTCTATACTGCAACCAGCCTCAGGGAACAGGTACTTTAAGAAACTTGAGTGGATGATGTCAGTTTAGGAAAAAAAGATGAGATAATCATTTATTCTAACTTAACGAACTCAGTCCAGAGGTCAGGAGATAAGGATTTTATTCCTAGATCTGTTAACTAGTTGTGTGATTCTGAGCAAGACAATCTTAATTTCTTTTATTTTCTGTTTTATTAGATATAAAATAAAAGAGTTTTACGAGATCATTTCTAAGGTTCTTTCCAGCCTGGAAATTTCAAGCTTAAGAGAAAAACTTAGAAGTTGACAACAATTCCTCTAGGGGGCAGGAAAGAGAATATTTTTATTATAAACCCTTTAGTACTAGTTGATTGCTTTTAGCTGTGGTATATATTTTTTAAACCCTATACTTATTACAGAATGAATTTGATCAACTATCTTGTCTCAGTGTCCAACTTAGTCTGTAAGTGAGTAATGCTTCTTACTTACAGTTTTTATTAGTTCTTTAAAAGATCTCTTATAAGCTCATATGCCTATCAAAAAAGTTGTATCACCATTGTGGTAATATGTAAGATTAATATTTTTTAAAATCTCTATAGATTTGTAGTATATATTTATAAAGATATCTTAAAAGCCATTCTGTCTATGCAAAATAGTCTACTAAATAAGTTGTTGAATCTTTGGATAATTAACAATTTATTATGTGGGTAATTGGTATAATCAGAATAAATCCACATAGTTCTGTAACTCTGTTTTCAAAAGAACTCTTAAAATGAAGTTAACTGTACCTAGTGTTCCTTAAATGTCTAAATGCAGAGAATTAAATTTTATTCAACCCTAGTGCTTTTTAACTGGTAATCCTTCACATTCTTTAGTTTTGGCTGCTATCAAGATTCTGTTTCAGAGTCTTTTTAATCTACTTTCTTCCAAAAAAGTGTTTAAACTACCTACCTAAGTATGTATGATATGAAACGATAAGTAAGTAAATTAGGATGAAAACAGAAGTAAAATAAAAGCAGGAAAGATAAAATGAAGCTGTATGTAAATGAACAGGCTATTAGATGTAGGTCATAAATTTAGGTCTAAGCTGCCAGTATCTGACATAAACATGAAGATATGGGATATATGATTCACAGTGTCAAAGGTAATCCTAGTCTCTTTCTGAGACTAATGATTTGCAGTTAACATTTTATCTTTTAACTGTTCCTTTTTCTTAGGAAAGAAGCTGAACTGGAGAAAAGTAACGCTGCTCACGCTCAGGCCACACTGCTTTTGCAGGAAAGGTATAACAGTACAGTGCAGAGCCTGAGAGATGTTACCACTCAATTTGAAAGGTATTTGTATGGGGAGACTGCACTCTCGAACATACATGAGCAAGGAGGGGTGTTTACGTAGGAACATCTGTCAACAAAACAATCACAAAAATAAAACAATTGGTATTACTTTAAATTCCATAGTGTCCAATCATAAATGGGCATTTAATGTTACCTCGTATCTTAGAATATATAGTAATTTCACTTTCCCACTACCCACTTCAAATTTCATGCATTCTCAGACCTTTGGCACTTCTGTCTGACTCTCCTGATGTCATCATTTTCCTCATGAAGAATCCAAACGCTTTTATTTCCTCTTTATCAAACCTGTAAACGCACCTGCATCTATGCTCATCCCGTCTTCCTCCCACTTATTACAGATGAAGTATCTAATTCCTTTAACCTTCAGTGACCTCATGCTATCATTTATCCCTTGTCTCATAATTTTTAGCCTTCTAGAATTTTTCAAGTCAATATTAAATCATGTTAATATGCTTTCATCTTTAAAATACATTTTTAAAAAGCTCTGTTTAACCCTCACTTCCTTCTGCAGTTATCCAATAACACCTGTCACTCCCAGCACCCTTCTTACCCCAAAATTCTACTCCTCTTCATAGCCTTTTTTTTTTTGGCCACGCAGTTTGTGAGATCTTAGTTCCCCCGACCAGGGATCGAACCCATGCCTCCTGCAATGGAAGCGTGGAGTCCCAACCAACCACTGGACCACCAGCGAATTCCCCCCATCTTCTTCTTTTTTTTCTTTTAATTTATTTTATTGAAATATAGTTGATTTACAGTGTTGTGTTAATTTCTGCTGTATTGCAAAGTGATTTAGTTATACATATATATATACATTCCTTTTCATATTCTTTTCCATTATGGCTTATCACAGGATATTGAATATAGTTCCCTGTGCTATACAGTAGGAGCTTGTTGTTGATCCATCCTATATATAATAGTTTGCATCTCATAGCCCATCTTCTTGATAGAAGATTATATACTGTATCCACTTCTTCACTTCCTATTTTTCTCACTTGTTATTTTCCCTTTTTTTGAAGTATATTTTGGAGGGGACTACAAATTGCAAAGGATAATACAACAAATACTGATATATCACACAGTCTCACACCAAGAGTATATTAATGTTAACATTTTTACTTATTGTATATACTTTATATAATTTGGGGGGAAGGGCTCTTCTTTTATCTATTTTAGTATGTTCAATAAATAGAAAAGATATACAATGTATACATAAATTATAAAGCATAAAGGTAAAGTTAACATGCATGAGCTCATAGAAGACAACCTACAGGCTAAAAGATTTTCAACCGCTTGGTATATATATGAGTTCTTCCACTATCCCATCTTCATGCCTTCATGCTTTCCTCCGACAGATAACACCATCTCAGAGTCTACATTGATTATTTCCTTGCTTTTTTTCCTGTGTATAATTTTATAGCATGTATATCCATATGAATAATATATTATCTAATTTTGTTTTTTCCTGAACTTCACCAAAAATGTCATGTAGTGTATGCCATATCCTGGGACTTGCCTTTTCACTCTGCGTTATGTATGTTTCTAGGATTGAATCACAGTGTTGCCAGTGTTCATTCATGGTCACTGTTATAGAATATTTGATTTTATCAATCTACCACTATTTATCCATTCTCAGTTTGGGCTTTTGGGTTGTTTCCCATTTCTTTCATTTTTTTAATAGTACTCTATGAATATTCTTGTGGTCTCCTAGTATACAAGTGTAAGAATTTATCTAAAGTAATATTTAAGTGAATGTTCAACCTTAAAATTTAATGCCCAATCACTTTACAAAATGGGTGTGAAAATCTACACTCCCACTAGTGATGTGTGAGTTCTCAATGATCTATCTCCCCTCCAAAACTTGTCAGACTTCATAAATTTTGCCAGTGTAATAAGTGTAAAAGAGCTTTTTCTTATGGATGATTTATCTTTCCTTTTCTGTAACAGGCTTGTATGTGACTTTTTTTCATTTCTCTCTCATTTCATTTCTTTTATTCGTTGATTTGTAGTTTTTATCAGTGATATGGGTTGCAAATATCTTCTTGCAAAGTGTGGCTTGTCTTTTCATTTTCTTTATGGTTTCTTCTTTTTTTTTTTAAAGCTTATGTCTCACTACCTCTTTTTTTATTAATTTTTATTTTGGGGGGGTAACATTTATATACAATATTGTATATGTTGTAGGTGTACAGTATCTTTTTCTGTCATACATATACATATATCTATTCATCTTTGGATTATCTTCCCATGTAGGTTATTACAGAGTGTTGATAGACCTCCTTGGTATACATAGGTCCTTGCTGATTATCTATTTTTTTCTTTATTTTTTTGGCTGCGTCGGATCTTAGGTGCAGCACGCAGGATCTTCATTGGGGCACGTGGGATCTTTCATTGCGGCATGCGGTCTTTTTGTTGCAGCACTCAGGCTTCTCTCTAGTTTAGTGTGCAGGTTTTCTCGCTCTAGTTGTGGCGCCCGGGCTACAGGGTGGATGGGCTCTATAGTTGTGGCGTGCGGGCTCCAGAGTGCGTGGGCTCTATAGTTTGCGGCACATGGGCTCTCTTGTTGAGGCATGCGACCTCAATAGTTGCGGCACTCGGGCTTAGTTGCCCCATGGCATATGGGATCTTAGTTCCCTGACCAAGGATCGAACCCGAGGCCCCTGCATTGGAAGGCGGATTCTTTACCACTGGACCATCAGGGAAGTGCCTATGGTTTCTTCTGATGAATAGAAATTCTTGATTTTAATGTGCTTAAGTTTACAAATTTTTATTGAACACTTTCACATCCAAAACTTCTTTCTATCCCAAGAACATAAAGATATTCACCTATTTTTTTTCTAAAAGTTCCAAAGTTTCACTTTTCATTTTTCCACCTAGAACTGATTTCTGTATGTGTAGTGATAAAGGGATAAAATTTACTTTTGTTTTCCCATATGGATAATCAATTGCCTAGTACCCATTCATTGACTAGTATCTTCTTTCCCCTGTGATCTGTTCCTACATCTGATATATTATGACATACATATATATATACACACACACATAATGTATGTGAGTATATATATTTTAATTATAATTTACGCATGTCAACATGAATATGAATTATATAAATTAAATATATATATAATTTTTAGTGCTATTCTCAACCCTGAAAAGCAATTTCCCTTCTTGCTATTTTAAAAAGTACTGCCTTAAGAAGTTTTCAACCATTCTATGATGTCACTCACCATCAGTATGCTAATAACATTAAAATTTATTTCTTCAAACCAGACCTATCCTTTCAGCTTCCTACCCATGTATCCAGCTTCCTACTTGACCTCTGCAAGTAGATATCTCACTATCGTCTAACATTAACCTGACCAAAACAGCTCTTGATCTCCTTTCTATCTCTTTCTCCCTCTAGTTTCTCATTCTTGTTGAGCCCAGTCAGTGATATCTCCATCTTCCGAGCTTCTCGTTCCATAAATCTTAGAGTCATCTTGATCATTTTCTCTCCCCTTCTCCCAACATCCAATCTATTTCTTGAATTTTTCAATTCTGCCTCCAAAAGAGAGCTCATATCTTACCATTGCCAACTCCTTGGTTCAAGATTCTTTTACCACTCACCTGGGCTGAAAAATAATTGTCTTCTAGTTAATCCTCCAGTTTAGCATTCCTGCCCCTTCCCCAGTCAGTTCTCCACGTGTCTCTAGAATAATCTACACACTTACTTAGAGACCTTTGAAGTCTCTCCTTTATCCCTCAGGTAAACCCACTCACTGTGCCCCACCAGTGATGACTGGCCTCATGCCTCTTGCTTCTGCCCCTGCCTCTCTTGTTCATTAGACCTCAGTCCCAGCTCTTTATGGACTGTGTTCTACCTGTCTCTGAGCACATATGCATCTTTTCCCTCTGAAATACTTGTCCCCAACTGGCTAGCTAAATCCTTCCTGTCCATCATGTCTCAGCTTAACTGTAAATTCCTCAGAAAGGCTTTTTCCATTTCTATCAGCTAATCAGCTAAGGTGTTCTGTAGTTTTCCTTCAAAACACTTACTACAAATTTAATTATATATATTTATTTTTCCATTTTTTTTTTTTTCGCAAAGACCTGTGGGGGCTTTTTTTCCCTCTCTTACCCACAGGATGATAAAGTCTGTGACAATAGGTGGAAGGATGTGTGGGCTTTTTGTTTGGGGATAATTTCAATGTTTGGTAGTTGATTTCTTTGCATCTCTAGGCCTAGTTTCCGCACATAGTAGGCACTTGACTCTTTAAATGAACAGCATGTGTCATATAAGTTCATATAAGTACTGACTTCAAAACATTGAATTCTTACCTATGCAAATGCAAAAATAGATAAGATTTTATTTGTTTTACCTAAAAGCAGCAGTTGCCAACCTTTTTGGCACCAGGGACTGGTTTCATGGAAGACAGTTTTTCCATGGGGTTGGGACTGGGAGGGGCGGGGCTGTGGTTCAGGCAGTAATGCCAGTGATGGGGAGCGGCAGATGAAGCTTAACTTGCCCGCCCGCAGCTCACCTCCTGCTGTGCAGCCCTGTTCCTAATAGGCTGCAGACCACTACCGGTCCACGGGCCAGGGGTTGGGGACCCCTGCCTAAAAGTGCATAAAATATAAGCTAATCAGCTATAGGTTTTTCATGCATACAGCAGTTAGAAAAATCCTTTAACCTTTTTTCTTTTTTATAAGCTATAAAGCATCAGCAGCAAGTGAGATAGAAGATCTTAAGGTGGAGAACATGTCACTTCACGAAAAAGTGGCCAAGGCTGAGAAAAGTGCAGAGGATGTTCAGCATGAGATATTGGCAACTGAGAATGCAAATCAAGAATACGCAAGGTATTGGGGAAAAATAAAACCTGGCGACACCTGTGACCTGAGAACCATTAAGACAATTTAATGTTGTTGAAAGCCAGCTACTAAGTGATGCAGGAAACTGTAGTCCCATGGCTTGCTTTGTGTGATCTTCAATTGCAAATTAAGAATTTACACAGTTAAAAAAGTACAATTCTTGATAGTTGCTTGAGTTAAAAAAACTAAAATGGCTGTAAATTGTTTAGTGGACTCTTCTCTCTCAAACCCAAGGATGCTTCTAGATCTGCAGACCAAATCAGCACTTAAAGAAGCAGAAGTTAAAGAAATCACAGTTTCTTCTCTTAAAAAAATAACTGATTTGCAGAACCAACTCAAGCAACAAGGCGAAGACTTTAAGAAACAACTGGAAAAGGGAGAAGCAAGGTAATTTAGGTTTAGAACCGAAATGCCATGTGTCTCAGTTATTTTTTCTAGTATACTGTGGTTTAAAATTTAATTTTCCCTTACAGAAAAGCTGGAAAAGAAAAATCAATGGCAGAATTAACTGAGGAAATGAATAAGTGGCATCTCCTCTATGAAGAATTATATAATAAAACAAAACCTTTTCAGGTCTGTCAATTAGGACTTAGCTTACTTGTATTTAAGAATTCATGTTGTTCCCTGTCAGTCATGAAAGTGACATGGTTCTTCTGAAAGATCATTTTGCTGTGCATTTACAGTAACAATTTAACTTCCTATTTTAAAAAGCCTATAAATTTTATTGCATTATTATGCATTCTTTTTTTTTTTTGGCTGCCTTGGGTCTTCGTTGCTGCGTGTGCGCTTTCTCTAGTTATGGTGAGCGGGGGCTACTCTTCATTGCAGTATGCATGCTTCTCATTGTGGTGGCTTCTCTTGTTGCGGACCACGGGCTCTAGGTGAGTGGGCTTCAGTAGTTGCAGCATGCGAGCTTAGTAGTTGTGGCATGCAGGCCCTAGAGCACGCAGACTTCAGTAGTTGTGGCATGTGGGCCCACGCACCTAGAGCCCATGCTTCTCAGCAAGAGAAACCACCGCAAAGAAGAGCAGCCCCTGCTCGCCGCAACTAGAGAAAGCCCGTGTGTAGCAACGAAGACCCAAGGCAGCCAAAACTAAAAATAAAAATTTAAAAATTACCTTTTAATAAGCTTCTTAAAGTTAATAGCTTAGAAGGCTCTCCTGATGTGAACTTTTGATAATTAAGCTATGTAAATTTGTGACACTTACTTTGTTATGATTTTTCTCAGTGTTTATCTAATATGCTGATCGTAAAAGGATAAATGCTAATCTTGGTAGTTAAATAGAGTCAGAAGACAGTATTAGTTATAATGGGGTGATGTGGCTGATACAGATTAGGCTGGCTAGCAGGGCTTCTTTCCTCATTTCTTTCCCTCTGTTTTAATAATGATCTTTGAAATGAAAAACAACTTTTTTAAAAAAGAGTCAATTTAGAAAAAAAAAAGTCAATTTGTGGAGAACCCTAAGAGTAAGTCAGCATAATCTTTTTTTTGTCTTTTGCCTTTTTATTTTCTTTCACTTTAGTTGTACTTATAGTTTATATGAGTCAAGTAAGATTTAACAGTTTTAAATCTTAACTTTATAAAAAAATATATTTTTCAGCTACAACTGGATGCATTTGAAGCAGAGAAACAGGCTTTGTTGAATGAACATGGTGCAGCTCAGGAGCAGCTAAATAAACTAAGAGATTCGTATGCTAAATTATTGGGTCATCAGAATCTGAAGCAAAAAATCAAGCATGTTGTGAAATTGAAAGATGAAAATAGCCAACTCAAATCGGTTTGTAAAATCACATTTAGTTCTGCTGATATTGATATTGGGGTGCGGTGGGTTTTATTTTATTAGGGTAGTGCTGACCTCATAAAATGAGCTGGGAAGTGTTTCATCCTTTCCGTTTTTTTGGAATAGTTTGTGAATAACTGGTATTAATTCTTTATTGAATGTGTAGTAGAATTCAGTGGTAAAGTCATCTGGACCTGGGCTTTTCTTTGTGGGTGGTTTTTTGATTGCTAGTTTAATCTATTTGCTTATTAGAGGTCTATCAGATTGACTGTTTCTTTTTGAGACAGTTTCAGGAGTTTGTGGATTTCTTGGAATTTGTTCATTTCATTTTAGTTATTTGATTTGTTGGTATACAGTTGTTCATAATATTCCCTTACAATCCTTTTTATTTTAGTAATATCAGTAGTAATGTCCCCTCTTTCATTTCTGATTCTAGCAATTTGAGTATACTCCCTTTTTTTAGTTCCTTTACTTCTGCGAACATATTTATAATGGCTTTAAAATCTTTTTTGGATAAATTCAATATCTGATTACTCTCTTGGACAGTTTTTGTTGCCTGCTTTTTCCCAGTATATAGGTCATGCTTTCCTGTTTGCATACTTTGTAATTTTTTGTTGGAAAATGGATGTTTTAGATAAGATGTGGTAGCACCTCTGGGTACTGCTATCCCTTTCCAGGTATGTTGTTATTTCTTATTTAGTGAAGTCTATTCCTCCTCCCCAGCCCCAGTAGTTTGTGCCTCTGATGTTGCTACTGAGGAAGGTTCAGTTTGGGGTGTGCCCACAGTCACCCTGAGATGACTTTGGTTTTGGTAAGGCTGTCTTCCTCTCTCCCCAAACACTCATAGCTGCTGGCTTATCCCTCTGTTATTTTCAACAATGCCCTGGGGCATAATAAGTTGCTGTACAGACTAATCCAGTCTAATTCTGGCTCCTTTGTTGGAATTGTGTCTTAGGTCAGTACTCCAGGAGGGCTCCTCTCTCTCCTCTCATTCAGCAGTTCTCCTCTACAAAGCAGACAGCCTACCATTTAGCCTACATTTTTTTTTTTTTTTTTTTTGGTACCTCAGTAGTTGTGGTTTGCAGGCTCTAGAGCTCTAGAGCTCAGGCTCAGTAGTTGCTCCGCGGCATGTGGGATATTCCTGGACCAGGGCTCAAACCTGTGTCCCCTGCATTGGCAGGCGGACTTTTAACCACTGCGCCACCAGGGAAGTCTTAGCCTACATTTTGAATCACTTTCCAATTCCCTTGCACCACAAACTCTACTATTCTATTTTTTTTTTTTTTTTTTTGGCTGCATTGGGTCTTCATTGCTGCGCACAGGCTTTCTCTAGTTGCGGCAAACAGGGGCTACTCTTCGTTGCAGTTCATGGGCTTCTTATTGTGGTGGCTTCTCTTGTTGCAGAGCACGGGCTCTAGACGCATGGCCTTCAGTAGTTGTGGCACACGGGCTCAGTAGTTGTGGCTCACGGGCTCTAGAGCACAGGCTCAGTAGTTGTGGCACACAGGCTTAGTTGCTCTGCGGCACGTGGGATCTTCCCGGACCAGGGCTCGAACCCGTGTCCCTACGTTGGCAGGTGGATTCTTAACCACTGCGCCACCAGGGAAGTCCCTCTACTGTTCTTGAGAGCACCCTTCAGCTTGAACTTCTCTAAGCTCTGTTGCAAGTGAAGTCAGTTCCTTTGGGAATAAATTAGGAGCTCTGTATTTTATAGCCTGCTTCTCCCACCAGGCAAAATTTCTCAGCCCAGGCTTCAGAGCTGGATTTGCGGACAATGGCAAGCTTTTCTCTGAATGACACCTCTGTCCCAGTAGCTAGATGCTCTGTAGACTTGGGGGGAGAGAGAGATGGGGAGCACCCTGAGGTTCTCTCACCTTGCCTCTCTTGGTTTGAAACCATTGTCTCATGAGCCAGGGAAAGGGTGATCAGGGTCTCAGTATTTTCAGCACTCTGCACCTGAGATAAGGCCTCCATTCCTTGGAAGAAAAGACCCCCCACCTCTCAACAACATTTGCTGTGGTTCACAGCAACAGGTAGCTGGGGGGCAAGATGAGAGATGCTGATGTCCTGCTCCTCCTGGCAGGAAAAGCCTCTGACTGGGAGCTAGGGGAAGAGGGAGCCCTATGCACTTGGCTGCAAGGGTCTGATGTAAACTCTTTGCTTCTCTAAGCAGGGATTGGAGAGAAAGGGAACAGGACTGGTTCAAACACAATAGGCCGCTGCCTTTTTTAACCACCTTTTTGTGGATCTGCTTGAATAAATATTTCTTCACTTGCTCTTTTACCTTAAGACCATTTTCAGAGGCTTTAATTGGTTGCCTTTTTATAATTTTTTATATCACTAGGGAACAGGTCAGCAGAGCTTCTCATGCTATCATGCTTGTAGTGGATCTCAGCATTTAATTTGGTGTTGAACTTTTATCAGAAACATAGCTTTGTACCTGTAGAGGGACAAGAAGATTTAAATGACTTGTCTTCTTTGTCTCAGCTGTTCAAAGTCGTTTTGTAATTTATAGTCTGAAAGCCTATATCTAGTAGGCTTTTGCCATTAAGTTTCGAAAAATGAACAACTTTGGAATTGTTGGTAACATTATCTTCAATAATTATTTATTGACTGTATTTTTTCTTATATAGGAGGTGTCAAAACTCCGCGCTCAACTTGCTAAAAGAAAACAACATGAAACAAAACTTCAGGAGGAGTTGAATAAAGTTCTGGGTATCAAGCACTTTCATCCTTCAGAGGCTTTTCTTCATGAAAGTAAAGAAAATTTTGTTCTCAAAACCCCGCTAAAAGAAGGTAAGAAATGAGTAAATGTCCATAAGTCTCATCTTCCTTTGGATTTCCTTTCACAGCATTGAGCAAGTTATCCATCTTTGTGAACATTTGTTAACAGTTTCTGATATAAAAGAAATTCTTACTGAGATTTTTTTGTATAAAATGCCTTTTCTTTCCTGCTTCCATACTCTCTATTCTCCATTTGTTCAAATCCCATCTGTCCTTCAAGCCCAGCTCAAGTTATATCTTCCTTGGAACCTTGTCTGACTTTTTTGCTCCTACCCACCCCCTACCAGAGTTAATCCCTCTATCATACCCTTGGCATTTTTTTTTTTTTTGCGGTACGCGGGCCTCTCACTGTTGTGGCCTCTCCCGTTGCGGAGCACTGGCTCCGGACGCACAGGCTCAGCGGCCATGGCCCACGGGCCCAGCCGCTCCGCGGCACGTGGGATCTTCCGGAACCGGGGCACAAACCCGTGTCCCCTGCATCAGCAGGCGGACTCTCAACCACTGCGCCACCAGGGAAGCCCACCCTTGGCATTTTTAACCTAAATGTCCAATTTGTAATTTTGAAGAAGTAGATTTTCCTTCCTTCTTGAGTACAAATCTCTGTATCTTTGACAGTAAACTGAAATTGGCTGAAATAGTGAATGAAGAAATATACATAAAGTTATGCTAAAGAGCACATGCATTGCTTCATTGGCCTTAGAGAAGATAGAAGGTGCCTGTTTTTAGTTCATGACTGTTGAATTCATTTTAATTTAGAAAACTAACACTGCTGTTTAATACTCCTTTCAGGCAATACAAACTGCTCCTGAGCTCTTAATGGAGTTTCAAGAATCATGCAAGTAAACATCTGAAAAGCCTGTTGAAGATTATTTCATTCTTATTATTTTTATTGTTATTGTTGCTACTTTTGTTGTTATAATTGTTTGTAATGAATATTTTTAAATCTCGTATTTAATATTAACTTCCTGTCCTTACATATGTGAAAGGAAGTTCAGAATTTTTACATTTACTAAATGTCTCTGACATTTTCGTTTCTATTGTCAGTACTTCCTCCTTGATGCTCACCCTTATTACCTCATTCTAAACCTTCTGACAGGCTTTCCAGCTTTGCAGCTCATCCCATCAAGTCAATATTCTTTTAAAAATGCTGACTCTCATACTAATATTTCTGTATTCTGAAACCTTAGGTGGTTTCAAGACTCTAATCCCCAGGTTTTTTAGTTTGGTATTGGAGGCCTTTTCTAATCTGAACCTTAAGGGCTAAAATACCTTGGCTTGGGCTTGCCTCTATTTTGATTCTCCTAATAATGTTCATTCTGTCCTACCCATCATCCATTTATCCAGTTCAAGTGAGAAATAAAGGTATGCTTAATTCTGTAGCAACCTCTTTATCTCTTACCAAAGTCACTGAGTTGGTTAATAATTTATGGATTCCTAGACCCCATCCCAGTCCTCCTAAATTAAAATCTGGGATTTGGTCTGAAAATCTGCAGTTTTAACAAACTGCGGTTAATTCTTAGAAACTCTGCTCATAACCTCTTTAGAGAATTTGTCTTATGCTGCTTGGCATCTGCCTGATTCCTGGGTGTTTGACTTATATTTAAGTAATATGAAACAAAATCACACATTAAGTCATTGACCCAATTATACAACTTGTATTATATGAAGTTACATTAATCCTTCTACTTAAGGTGTGTTTATTGTCTCTGCCCTTCCCTCCCCAACTTATCTCCAGAATCACTAATGGTAATATACTACTTAGAAAGTAGTCATTCTCCATCTAAAATATCTGATTAACACAGTTGGTATGATATTATAGTCCATCTTTTTTGTAATGTTTCCCCATTGAGGGACCAACAGAGACTATTACAGTAAGAATAACTTTTCATAATAAATTATTTTATTAGATATTAATATATAATTAAGTTCAGAGGAAATGTAGAAATTAGAAAAATTGTCTAATGAAATGAAATAGTTCAGGGCTTCCCTGGTGGCGCAGTGGTTGAGAGTCTGCCTGCCGATTCAGGGGACACGGGTTCGTGCCCCGGTCCAGGAAGATCCCACATGCCGCAGAGCGGCTGGGCCCATGAGCCATGGCCGCTGAGCCTGCACGTCCGGACCCTGTGCTCCGCAATGGGAGAGGCCACAACAGTGAGAGGCCCGCGTCCCACAAAACACAAACAACAAAAAAAGAAATAGTTCAAGACTTCTGCTTTTAGCCAAGATGGAGTAACAGCGATCGGATTTATTGCTCCTCCTCCTACCCTACTCACACACACACACACACACACACACACACACACACACACACACCCCTAAAACTATTCAAAATGACAAAATATACAAAAGAATGATTTTCAAGATGCTAGACATGAGATAAGAAACAGAACAATCCCTTAGAGTTTAGGAAAATCAAGGTGAACCCTACAATTGCTCACTCTTTACAGCCTTGAGAGAGTTTCCAAACTATGATGCAGGGAAGGGGAACCCAGGCAGAGCCCACTGAACTAACTGAGTTGAAAAGACAGAACTGAGACCTGGGGAGATGAGAAAGAGGCTAGAGATTGCAGGACAGAGTACTAGAAAGGAGAAAATTGCAGGGAGAGAGAATTCTGGAGATACACAAAGGGTCCCTCAAGTAATCACCTGAATACTGACTAGTCGTATATATAGGGAAACTACCTGAAGCCTAGGGAAGAGCCACCCTCCAAAATTAAAAGTAACAGTGCTCAAAGTTCATACAGGCTAGAAAATACTGCCTGTTCCCACAAGCCAAACTGGAAAACCTCATGATTAATAGGGCATTGAGTAGGGTATACAGAAGGGTTCAGTACTGGGGAATAATTAGTACTAAAATGAGCACTGCTCTAGTCCCACCTAACAAATCTTAACAGGAAGACCCAAAAGGATCAGATTCTTTCTAGGAAACTTAATTATCACATCCCAGAACAAAGCTCAAGAAAATTTATAGGCTTATAAAAATATCAGTCACCCAAAAAAGTAAATTTTAAAGTAACATCTAATCAAAACAAGATTCTAAAAATCAACAGAACACCAAGGTGCTCTGGGACAACTTCAAGCAGCCTAATATATATGTAATCAGAGTTCCCAGAAGATAGAAGGAGGGGACAGAAAAATCATTTGAAGAAATACAGGTGGAAACATTTCCAAATATGATGAAAACTAGAACTCTAGGAACAGTAAATATGAAACATCACAAATTGCTGAAAAGCAATGATAAAAACTCAACCTAAAACTATCTCAACAAAAATAGTTCTCAGAAGCAAAGATGAAAACTTACTTTCAGACATAAAATCTTTTTTCCTATTAGTGTCTTTAAAATATAATTGTTTAAACAAAAAGAATAGCAATGTGGTCTGTAGTTTATACATACTTAAAATTAGAGTATGACAGCAATAGCTCAAAGCCCAGGAGGGGAGAAATGCAAGTATATGATTGTAAGTTCCTTATACTATATGTAAAGTGGTATAATGTTACTTGAAGACAGACTGGTAACTTAACAATGTGTACTGTAAACCCTAACACAATCACTAAAATAAAACACTTGTAGCCAATAAGCCAACAAAGAAGATAAAACGGAATCATAAAAAAATATTCAGTTAATTCAAAAAAAGGCAGAGGGCTTCCCTGGTGGCACAGTGGTTGGGAGTCTGTCTGCCGATGCAGGGGACACGGGTTCGTGCCCCGGTCTGGGAGGATCCCACGTGTCGCGGAGCGGCTGGGCCCATCAGCCATGGCCGCTGGGCCTGTGCGTCCAGAGTCTGTGCTCCGCGGCAGGAGAGGCCACAGCGGTGAGAGGCCCGCGTACTAAAAAAAAAAAAAAAAAAAAGCAGAAAAAGAGGAAAAGGAAAACAGAACAGAGGGGTCAAAAAGAAATCAAATAGCAGTATGATGAATTTAAACTTAACCATATCAATAGTCACATTAAATGTAAATGGTCTGTATACCTCAATTAAAATGCAGAAATGATCAAATTAGATTAAAAAGCAAGACTTGACTGTATGCTGCCAACAAAAATACACTTCAAATATAATGACAAAAACAGGTGAAAAGTGCAAGGGTGTTAAAAGATACACCATGCTGAAGGGATAGGGAGACCTGGTCCCTCCTTCCTCCCACAAACACACTGATTCAGCAGCAATATAGACAAATTCCCTTTGGAAATGGGGAAAGAATAGTCTCTCCAACAAATAGTGCTGGGAAAATTGGATATCCAAATGTGAAAGAAGGAAATTGGAACCTTATCTTACACTACACAAAAGTCAACTCAAAAAGGATTAAAGGCTTAAACGTAAGACCTTAAACTAAAGCTACTGTAACAAAACCTGGAAAAGACTTAATGACATTGGTCTTGGCAACAATTTTTTGGTTATGATACCAAAAGGTCAGTCAGGCAAAGCAAAAATGGACAAGTGGGACTAGATGCAACTAAAAACATTCTGCATGACAAAAGAAGCAAAGTAAGTGTTGGCAAGGATGTAGAAAAAATAGAATTCTTATACTCTGTTGGTGGAAATTTAATATGGTGTGATGCTATGGAAAATAGGATGGAGCTTCCTCAAAAAATTCAAAATAGAACTACCCAGCAATCCCATGGATTTATGGGTATTTATCCTAAATAATTGAAATCGGGATTTCAAAGAGATATTTACACTTCCACATTCATTGCATTGTTATTCACAATAGCCAAGATGTGGGAATGGATAAGGAGAATGTGATACATACCTGCAATGGAATATTATTCATCCTTTAAAAAGAAGGAAATCCTGCCATGTGCAAGAAATGGATGAATCTTGAGGACATTATGCCAAGTAAACTAAATTAATCACCAAAGGACAAAAACTGCATGATTCCACTTATATGAGGTATCTAAAATAGAATCATAGAAGCAGCGAGTACAATGGTGGTTGCCAGGGCCTGGGTGGTGAGGGAAATGGGGAGTTGCTAATCAACAGGCATAAAATCTCAGTTATGCAAGGCAAGTTCTAGAGATCTGCTCTACAACATCATGCCTATAATTAAAATACTGTATTTTACACTTAAAATTTTATTAGAAGGTAGATCTGTTAAATATTCTTACCACAAAAATAAAAATAAAAGGATATGCCATGTTAATGTTAACCAATTGAAAACAAAAGCTAGAATAGCTGTATTAATATCAGACAAAATAGATTTCAGAGCGAAGAATATTACCAGGAATATAAAGAAGTTCATTTCATAATGATAAATGAGTCAGTTCATCAGGAGGCCCAAATCTAAACATTTATGTACCCAGTCATGGTCTCAAAATACATGAATCAAAAATTGATAGATTTGGGCTTCCCTGGTTGCACAGTGGTTAAGAATCTGCCTGCCAATGCAGTGGACACAGGTTTGAGCCCTGGTCTGTGAAGATCCCACATGCCACGGAGCAACTAATCCTGTGTGTCACAACTACTGAGCCCGTGCACCTAGAGCCCATGCTCCGCAACAAGAGAAACCACTGCAATGAGAAGCCCGCGCACCGCAAGGAAGAGCAGCCCCTGCTCCCCACAACTAGAGAAAGCCCTTACGCAGCAACAAAGACCCAATGCAGACAAAAATAAATAAATAATTTTTTTAAATTGATAGATTTACAAGGAGAAATAGAAAAATCTGTAATTATAATCAGAGATATCAATAGCCTCCCTCATTAAATTGTAGAACAAATAAATAGAAAATGAGAAAGAACATAGAAGATTTAAAAATTACTCTGAACCAACTTGATCAAATTGACATTTATAGACATCACCTAACACCAGCAGAATACTTTTTAAGTGAGCACACAAAATTTACCAAGATTGGTTATACACTGGACCATGAAAACAGTCTCAATAAATTTAAATGGATTCCAGTCAAACCAAGTATGTTCTCTGTCCACAATAGAATTGAATTAGAAATCAATAGCAAAAATCTCTGGAAAACCCATAAATGGTTGGAAATCAATTATCACACTTTTAAGTGAGCCACTGGTCAAAGAATAAATCAAAAGAAAAATTAGAAACTATTTTGAACAGAATGAAAGTGAAGACACAGCGTATCAAAACGTGAAATGCTGCTAAAGCAGATTTAGCACAAAATTACTTCACTGATGGCCTATATTTCAAAAAAAAGAAAGGTGTCACATCAATGACCTCAGCTTTTACCTTAGAAATAAGAAAGAAAAGAGCAATTTAAATCCAAAGGAAGTAGAGGAAAAGGAATAATAAAGGTCAGAGCAGAAATCAGTAAACGAGAAAACAGAAAAACAGAGAAAAATCAATGAAAATAATTCATTGAGAAAAGCCAATAAAATTGATAAACATCTAGCTAGACTGATAGAGAATATAAAAATACATAAACTAGCAATATCAGGAATAAGAAAGGTGACATTATTACTTTTGTGTGTGATGGATATATTCACTATCTTGATTATGGTGACAACTTTATGGGTATGTATATCAAACATACCAAATTGTTCAAATTGTACACTTTAAATACATACAGTTTATTATATCAGTTATACTTCAGTAAAGCTCTTAAAAAATAGTTCATTCTGAAACTAAAGTTTTAATATTGCGATTATTCTTGTCTCTTGGGCTACTGGTTTTAAATGGCTTTATTTCTGAAGAACTTTTTGGGGTCTTTGGGGATTTTTTTTTTTTTAGATTTATTTTTTATTGACCTAAGACCTGTTCATTTGTGTGTGTGTGTGTGTGTGTGTTTAATTCTTTTTTTTTTTAACATCTTTATTGGAGTATAATTACTTTACAATGTTGCGTTAGTTTCTGCTGAATAACAAAGTGAATCAGCTGTACGTATACATATATTCCCATATCCCCTTCCTCTTGCGTCTCCCTCCCACCTTCCCTATCCCACCACTCTAGGTGGGCACAAAGCACTGAGCTGATCTCTCTCTGCTATGCAGCTGCTTCCCACTAGCTATCTATTTTACATTTGGTAGTGTATATATGTCCATGCCACTCTCTCACTTCATCCCAGCTTACCCTTCCCCCTCCCCGTGTCCTCAAGTCCATTCTCTACGTCTGCATCTTTATTCCTGTCCTGCCCCTAGGTTCATCAGAACCTTTTTTTTTTAGATTCCATATATATGTGTTAGCATAAGGTATTTGTTTTTCTCTTTCTGACTTACTTCACCCTGTATGACAGACTAGTAAGACCTGTTCATTTTTACATGCATTATTTTTAGTTAAGATTTGTTCAAAGGAAATTAGTTTTCATTCTTAGAAAATTTTGAGCTTTGTTTTGGGGGGAGGGTTTCAGAATGTGTTTGTTTTTTAATTATTAACAGAAGAAAATCCCTTAAGGGAAAAAAAAATATGCCCTTTTTTGTAGATGCTAATGATTTCTTCCCTTTTGAGGTTATGAGGAAAACGGGATAGTTGTTAGGAGGAATCTTTGGTACCACATGTATTATGGTTTCAGATTGAGAATGTCAAGTCCCAAACCTTATTTTCTTGTCCCCACCTAACCCCTCTCATCCCCAGCATTATACAATCCTTCGAGTATGAAATGGTAGACAACCCCTTTATCTCATTATATAAAGTACTAAATTCCATTTATTAGCAGTTTTAATAGATATTTGGAACAACTTCAAAATATATTCCCATATTTTTGCGAACACTACTCCAGAGTGCCTATAATTTCTGAGAAGCACCCAATCTTGAAAAGCCACATATTGGAAAGTGTTCACGGTTAAGCCCTAATAAAGATTTACAAGTACTCAGCTCCTGAAGACTGGGCTTCTGAACATATAGGTCTTAACTAATCGAGTTGATCCCAATTTTCCTCCTACTGCAGATAATATTTTCCAGAGATGGCCACAATAATATCTCCTAACCAACACGCTCTTCTTTGAAGTGACATTCTCTTCCATTGCGAGACAGTGGTCTGTTTCCTCCCCACCCCATGAATTGGGAAGGCCCATTAACTATAGTGGAAGTGGCACTATGTAACTTCAGTAGCTAAGTCATGTATACTAGTTTCATATTGCTGCTGTAACAAATTGACCCCAAAATTAGTGGTTTAAAACATCACAAATTTATTATCTAAAAATTCTGGAGTTGAGGAGTCTAAAATGCATCTTATGGGGCTGAAATCAAGGTGTTTGTAGGGCTGCATTCTTTCTGGAGGCTCCAGGGACAAATCAGTTTCCTTGTCTTTCGCAGATTCTGGTGGTCACCTGCATACCTTGGTCCATAGCCCCTTCCTCCCTCTTCAAAGCATATCACTCAAATCTCTGCTTCCACTGTCACATCTTTTCTGATTCTGACCCTCCTGCTTCCTTCTTATAGGGACTCGTTTGATTACCCTGGACCCACATAGATAATCAAGTATAATCCCCCAATCTCAAAGTCTTTAATTTAGTAACATCTGCAAAGTCCCTTTTGCCATGTAAAGTAACCTATTAACAGGTTCCAGAGATTAGGATGTGGGCATATGTGGTGGAGTCATTAGCTTGTCTACCATATTCATCAAAGATGATACAGTGTCTCCCTGGTGTTCTTGGATACTCATTCTTGGAAGCCATTCACCTTCAGTTGATTCCCATCCTTGGAGTTAGCTGCCCCAGGTGTGAAGCAGCAATGAATGGCCTGGGCTGAACCCTACCCAAATTATAGATTTGTGGACAAAATAGATGTTGCCATTTAAGCCACAAGGTTTTAGAGTGAGTTGTTACCAGACTACCTTCTATTTAATTCCCTTTACTACTTATCTTAGACTCAATGTTCCATCACTCTACCCTCTATCTTTCCATTCTTTTTCCTCTCACCTTCCTATTAAATTCAACACTTCACAGATTCAAATGTCTGTATCTTATGCTTTTGTACCCAGGCTGTCAAGCACTACTAAAGAAAATCGTCTAATTTCAGATTTGGTGGCCATGGCAAGGTCCTGCTTTCCACCTTAACTAGGCTCTTAATGTCATCTAACATTATTGTTTCTTTTTCTTTCCCATTTTTAATTTTTCTCAAACCTCAGACTTTACCACCTCCCCTCAGCAGATGATAGCAACTTCTACTTCACAAAGAAAATTAAAATAACAATGGTGGAATTTCCTAAAAATGTAGGTCATTCAACAAATGATTTTGAGATAACTGGCTTTCCACATGTTGGAAAGAAGTTGCATCTTTTACCTCACTCTCGAACCAAAAATAAACTCCAGATTTAAATTAAAAAACAAAACAAAACGATATACATATATCCACTCTCTTTTAGATTCTTTTCCCATATAGGTCATCACAGTGTATTGAGAAGAGTTCCCTGTGCTATACAGTAGGTCCTTGTTAGTTATCTCTTTGATATATAGTAGTGTGTATTTGTCAATCCCAGTCTCCCAATTTATCCCTGCTCACCCTGCTGTGCTTCCCCACCCCACCCCCCACCCCCTGGCAACCATAAGTTTGTTTTCTACATCTGTGACTCTATTTCTGTTTTGCTGTACAGCAGAAACTAACAAAACATTGTAAGTCAACTATACTGTAATAAAAATTTTTTTAATTAAAAAACTAGAAAACGATTACAAGAAAATGTGGGAGAATGTCTTTATAATTTCAAAATGGAGAGGCTTTCTAAAGAAGATTATGAAGCCAGAAAAGATAGCTGTGATTTCTTAAAAAGTAAAAGAATCTGGATGAAGAAAAATTCCATAATAAAATGACAAACACAAAGTCATGCAATGCAAATTTCCTCTGATTAGAGGCTTTTTAAAATCAATAAGTAAACCAGATCCATACAGATGTAACTTAAAAGAAGAAATGCAAATGTTCTTTATTTTTGAGAAGATAATCTTACTCATCATCCAAGTTATGCAAAGTAAGATGAAATGTTAATCTTTCCATATCAGATTTACAATGATCAAAACTTTGATGATACACGAAGGTGAAGGTAGGAGGAAATGGCATATCATACAACTTAATCATAAAAGTCATTGTTTTTTAAAATTAACTGATTTATTCATTTATTTTTGTCTGCATTGGGTCTTTGTTGCTTCGTGTGGGCTTTATCTAGTTGTGGTGAGTGGGGGCTACTCTTCGTTGCAGTGCGTGGGCTTCTCATTGCAGTGGCTTCTCTTGTTGTAGAGCATGGTCTCTAGGCTCGAGGGCTTCGGTAGTTATGGCACACAGGCTCTAGAGCCTAGGCTCAGTAGTTGTGGTGCACAGGCTTAGTTGCTTCATGGCATGTGGGATCTTCCTGGACCAGGGCTAGAACCCATGACCCCTGCATTGGCAGGTGGATTCTTAACCACTGCGCCACCAAGGAAGTCCCCATAAAAATCATCTTGACAGTATCTGTTAAAGTCAAAAATCATGTGCTCTTTGATCCAGAAATTCCTCTTCTAGGACTTAATCTTCCAGATATCCATACAAATATGGATAGAATTCAGTATAAGAATATTCTCTACAAAACTGTTTGGTAGATAATGTAGTCCTTGATTAACTAAGTGCCTGATTAAGTATGTGCTTGATTAGCTAAGTACTTAGTGATCTAGCCAGGAGTCTCTAACCTCGTCCAGGTCAGGTCAGGAGGTGAGTGCTAAGGTAGAACCTCAAGAATTAGTAAGAGTGAGTCAGATGAAGGGGGCTGGGGATATGAGGATTCAGTGCAAATGTAAATTACATGAAACGGGAAGGTAGGAGAGTTTGGCATATTTGAGAAACTGAACATTCAGTATCACCAGCAGAAAAGTGGTGAGGAGTTAAACTGCAAGGGTAAGTAGATTTGATTGTGTGAATAATAAAGAGCAAAACATGCAATAAGAGTTTGATCTTTGACCTGTGGACAATGGTGAGCCATTAAAGGGTATTAGAGCAGCAACAGGTATGTGTTTCAGAACATCACTCTGACTGCTGAGTAGGAAATTAATTGAATGGGAATAAACCTGAAGTCAGACTATTCATCCAATACTATTTATGAATACCTCGTATATAGTTAGACACTGTCTAGTTGCTTAAAAAAAAAAAAGACAATACTCCACATAAGGGTAAAATACGGCCCCTGGCCTGAGGAAGAATTCACGGCTTTCTGGCTTGGGCAGTTGGAGGAAAGACCATACTAGTCCTTGAGATAAAGAACTTGGGTTAAAAAAGCACATTTGCAGAGGCAAGTTGACACTTTCAGTTTGATACACACTGAATTTGAGGAAGTGGAGATGTCAGGTATACATACGTCCTCAGGAGAAGGCTCTGAGCTAGAGACACACATCTGGAAATGACGAGTGTGCAGATGGTAATTGATCTTTAGGATCAGTGAGATCTGCCAGAATGTTCGAGTCATTTAGCAACTATCAAGATTTTTTAAATAACCACTGTGCTAGAGGCTATAGAAAGAAAGAAAGACAATTCCTATCTTCAGAGTTTACAGTATAGCGAGAAAGACAATCAGTCATCCTTATAAATGTAACATTACAAATTCATTTAACTACTCTGAAGAAAAAGGAGCGCAGCTTTAATAGTGTTATGGGGATGAAGGAACAGATGATAATAAATGACCAGCAAGGGTTTACACCAACTACATGAGTGAGTGGCCAGTGAGGTTAGCTTTCCATAAAGTTGCTAATAATAGTAGTAGTAGTAGCAGCAGTAGTAGTAATAGTCCTGGCTTTCTGCAAAAGAAGAGGATATCTAGGGGGAGATTTTAGATCTTTCAGAATTCAGCTCTGGTATGAGTGGACTGCATTTCTGAGGGAGTGCCAGGCTAGAGTGTACTGAAGGTGTGGATGAGGTCTCTTTGAGAGGAATGAGCTAAACTTCGGTCTGTTTATTAGGCCTCCAAACTTTTGCCTCAAGGTTTTTGCCATGCTGCCTGCCAAGGAACATGAAGGACCTGGCCTGTGCGTGTTGGGCTGACAGGTAAAAATCCAAGTGATGAGAAGCTTGGGGCATGTCTAGTTCCACTCAGGCCCTATCTCTCCATAATAGCCCTTAACCGTGAATACCCATCCATGCTCCACACTACTGACAAGAGGGGATTGTCTGCAGTTTGGGATGCCCTGCCACCTTCCCCACTATCCCTGGAACCCTTCTACCACATCCTCTCTTCTTGCTGCCATTCATGACTTCTACATGAACACCACATTATACAGGGTGGGGCCCAGGAGGGTGGAGGCAGTGTAAAAGATAAAGCCCCAGAGTCTAAAGACATTGAGACATCTACTCTCATTACAAAGGTTTTAGTTAGGGCTCCAAGTCTAGCTCATTCAATAGTCCTTTAACTTAGAAGTCATCTGAACCTCAATCACAAATCAAATTTTGTCGACTAGATTTTCTGGAGACTGTTACAACAGAGAGGGTGGCTTCAATACCTTCTATCTCCAGCTCAGTCACAGTAACGTTTATCCATTCTCCCTGAGCCGGAATTGATTGATCCTCTCCCTCCCCCATTCACTTCACAGTCCCTGTTAGCTCTAGATTCAAGAGAATAACAACAGCAGAAGAAATATTTGCTGTTTCTGTGTACTTTCACTTGAATCATCCTAATTCTCCCCCTGACTCTACGGATGCTTGCCATCTGGGTATGAAAAATTAAGGAAGTGCAGTAAGAAATGTAAAAACCATGAAGGTTAGTATTTCAAGATCTTATCCCACCATGCTACACTTCAAAGCTCATGTTGAGGGGTTTCCCTGGTGGCGCAGTTGTTAAGAATCCGCCTGCCAATGCAGGGGACATGGGTTTGGGCCCTGGTCCGGGAAGATCCCACATGCTGTGGAGCAACTGGGCCTGTGTGCAGCCCACACACCGCAACGAAGAGTAGCCCCCAGCTCGAGGCAACTGGAGAAAGCCCGTGTGCAGCAACGGGGACCCAACGTAGCCAAAAATAATAAATTAATTAAATAAATTTAAAAAAATAATCCACTGACATTAGGACATTTAAAAAAAAAAGCTCATGTTGAGAGAAATGACCAAAGGAAGAGAAATAAACGTAAAATTTGTGAAAGCCAATAAATGTTTATTGACATGCCTAAGCTAGAGATACGTAAAGCCACCTCTGAAAAAGGTACATAGTATGGCTCTTTCTCCTTTGTTAGTTCTCATTTACTCTAACCCACTGTAGTTTGGTTTCTATCCCCAGTCCTCTGTGAAGTCTCCTGCTAATTTCTCCAGTGAATTCTATCTTGCCAAATCCAATGGACACTTCTCTAGTTCCATCTTACTCTAATTCACAACTTCCTCTTTCTTGAAAGCTCTCATTTCTAGACCGCTGAGTCCATTTCCTAGGTTTTCCTTTCACCTGTTTCTTTCCTCACTCCTTTGCTGACCATCCTGCACTATACTTGTAACTGTTGGGGTGAGTAAGGGATTAACCGTTTCTTCTTTATCCACACTCTCTTCCTACATGAGCTCACTGAATTTCATGAATTCAAACACCATCTTTACCTCTTTGCTGCATCCGATGTGATAATTGATTTAGATGAGGAACATCAATGGAGGCAATTAGGTGAAAGTTGTTAGGTTTCAGGATATTTACAGATTCCAAAGTAGGACCCCAAAGATTACTTACTATTGCAAAGGGTAAAAAAAAGTACCACTCTAACAAATGGGAAAACATAAAATCACTAATATTGAGATGATCTTTTGTCATCTAATGTGGTACAATATGGAATACACAGCATCGTCAATCTAATCAAGTCTCAAAAAAAATTCACTTTACAGAAAACACAAAGCTTAGTGGAATATTAAATGACTCCCTGAAGAAAATAATCAGATAATTGGTATCATCATTGGTATCTTCAAAAAGCCAAAGTGGCCGGAAAAAAAGTAGGAATGTCTGCACAAAAACCTGCACACATATGTTTATAGCAGATTTATTCATAATTGTCCAAACGTGGAAGCAACCAAGATATCCTTCTGTAGGTGAATGGATAAATAAACTGTGGTACATCCAGACCTCGAGACAATGGAAGCTCATTCAGCACTAAAAATTACTAGCTGTCAAACCATGAGGAGACAGAGCAGGAATCTTTTTTTAAATTAATTAATTAATTAATTTTTGGCTGACTTGGGTCTTTGTTGCTGCACACAGGCTTTCTCGAGGTGCAGCAAGCGGGGGCTACTCTTTGTTGTGGAGCATGGGCTCTAGGCACGAGGGCTTCAGTAGTTGTGGCATGCGGGCTCAGTAGTTGTGGCACATGGGCTTAGTTGCTCCATGGCATGTGGAATCTTCATGGACCAGGGCTCAAACCCGTGTCCCCTGCATTGGCAGGTAGATTCTTAACCACTGTGCCACCAGAGAAGTCCTAGAGGAGGAATTTTAGATGCATATTTCTAAGTGAAAGAAGCCAATCTGCAAAGACTACACACTGTATGATTCCAAATATATAACATTCTGGAAAGGGCAAAACTATGGAGGCAGTAAAAAGATCAGCGGTTTCCAGGGGGTGAAGGATGGGGTGGAATAAATAGGCAGAGCACAAGATTTTTAGGGCAGTGAAAATACTCTGTATGATACCACACTGATAGATACGTGTCATTATACATTTGTCTAAACCCATAGACTGTACAACAGCACAAGTGATCCATAATGTAAATTATGGGATTTGGGTGATTATGATTTGTCAGCATAGATTCATCGGTTGTGACAAATGTACCACTCTGATGGGGGATGTTGATAATGGGGTTGCTGTGCATGTGTGAGGGCAGTGGGTATTTGAGAAACTTCTGTAACTTCCCCTCAGTTTTGCTATGAAACTAAAACTGCTCTTAAAAAAAAAATAAAGGTTTAATTATTTTAAAAAAGTAGAAGTGTTGATTTAGATGAAAATAAAACTAATAAGATATAATAACCAAACAAAATTGGGTAGAAGGTATAATGGTATCCATTAAGCTATTCTTTAAACTTTTCTGTAAGTTTGAAAATTTTTATAATAAAAAGTTTTAAAGGGGACTTCCCTGGTGGTCCAGTGGTTAAGAATCCACCTTCCAATGCAGGAGATGCAGGTTCGATCCTTGGTCAGGGAACTAAGATCGCACGTGCCACGGGGCAACTAAGCCTGTGTGCCATAATTAGAGAGAGGCCTGTGTGCCACAACTAGAGAAAAGCTTGTGCGCCACAGCAAAGACCCAATGCAGCCAAAAATAAATAATTTTTTTTTTTTTTTAAAGTTTAAAAAATTTCCCCACATTAGCTAAAAAGTGATAACATATAATTTTAGTTCAGGCCTCTCCTCAAAGTCCTCACTCATGTATCCCTCATTCCTTATCACCCTCAGCTGATGGCACCACATACTTCACTGAAAATTGAGGCAGTCAGACAGGGACTTCCTCATCCTTCCTCTATTAAATTTTCCAACATAAATACTTAGGTACTCATATCCCTGGCCTTTACTCCTTACAATGTGCCGCACCTTGTGTTATTCTTCAAATACAGTAATTCCAAGGGGAGGATTATACTTCTCACCTCCATTGATGTTAGGCTGGGCCATGGAACTCGCAGTGTACCTCCCTTTAGGAGAATTATACATCCCTGCCCTGGTAAATGTGAGTTGGTCAATGGCCCTGTTTCCAAAAAAGATCACATTCTGAGGTGTTGCGGCTTAGGACATATCAACCCATAACACCTCCCACTGGTTAATGGATCATGCCCACTATTATATAAACATGATCTAATATTGGACCTGCTAAAACAAAACAAAACCTAAAACCCAAACTTACAATTCCCCTGGGATCTTCTATCACTCTCCAGCTTCCATGCCTTTACTTAACCCCTTTACAGGAAAAGTACTTGGAAGAATTTTCTACAGTATTGGCATCCATGTCTTTATTTTCCATTCTCTCTCCTCACCCTTCAGTTGAAGTTCTGTACCCTCACTCCACCAACCTGACAATTCCAATGGTCACTTCAGAGAATTTGGCAATGGCCACTGAATGGTGGTGACGGCTGCACAGCTCTGTGAATCTACTGAAAACCATTAAATTGTACAATTTAGAAGGCTGAGTTTTATGGTATGTGAGTTATATATAAATAAAGCTATTAAAAAAAAAATCCTTAAGCAGAGTGCCATCTTAAGTTGCCTAGAAATATGTTACCTCCTAGAACGCAAATTTTCTGGCCGGTACAACATAAAAATAGTCTGACACAAACAAAGGCTAGTTTTGGTCGGTGTTTTCATCTTCAACAATAAATATTTTGAATATTTTTTCTTTAAATATACATACTTCAATTTCGCTATTAGCAATCATCAACAGAAATAGACTCTCTCTACACTTTTTCTACTATTCTGCCTTTTCCTATAGTGATTTCTTTTCACACCTAAGATGTGCTGTCTCTTCAATCACTGGTGCTTAGAAGAGCAAACCAGTTATCTTTAGCAACAGAATAATGACAAACACATACCTTATTAATTTGGATTGTTTAGAATAAAGTCTATTTTGGGGGAAAAACAGTCAAAAAAGTATTATATTCATGTACTTACACAATTGAGAATTTAGTAAGAATGAAATAAGCCTTTTTTTTTTTTTTTTGTGGTACCCAGGCCTCTCACTGTTGTGGCCTCTCCCGTTGCGGAGCACGGGGCCTAGCCACTCCGCAGCATGTGGGATCTTCCCAGACTGGGGCACGAACCCGTGTCCCCTGCATCGGTAGGCGGACTCTCAACCACTGCGCCACCAGGGAAGCCCAAATTCTGCTTCTGATATTGGTTTTAACCCATTCATTTACTCATTGATTCATGTATTCAAAAAATATTTACAAAATATCCATTCTGTGCCAAGTGCTGAGTCTGGAGCTGATACACAGAGGTGAAAAACTTAAGTTTATAGTTGAGTGTAAGGAGACAGACATGAAGTAAATGATGGTAATCACACATAAAAAACGCTAAAAAAATAAAGGTATAAAATACTGTGAGAAAGGAAAACATGGAGGCCTAATTAAGATTGTGTGTGTGTGTCTGTGTGTCTACGTGTGTCTGTCTGTATGTCTACTTGAGGCGAGAGGATGACAATGTGAGTGGAGTCAAAGGTGGGACAAAGAACATGTATGGTCATGTAGACCAGAAGTTATTGACAGGTTGTAAGAAAGTAGGAAAACAATCTGATCTATGTCTTAAAAAGATTATTCAGTGGCTGGTGGTGTAGTGCAATGTGCAGAGACGCCAAGAGTAAAAACCAAAGTTATCACGTGGCCTAAGTGGCCCTAACAGATCTCCACCCCCACATGCCCACCCCTCCCCCTTCTGGCTTCACCTTCTACCTCCCACTTCCCTATTTTATTCTTTTCAGCCGCACTAGACTTCTTGCAGATGCTTGAGCCCATCAGGCTGCCTAGGCACGTGTTCTGTGCACTTGGTGTTTCCTCTGCCTGGAATGTTCTTTTATTAGATATTCTTGGAGTTACAGAATGGAGGAACCTCCTTTACCTGGCTTTCTGGGGTAACTGTAAAGCAGAGCCCTGGCTGGTTGACCTGTAGGAGAGGGAAGTAAAACTTCTTAAAGTGAAGCCACTGAGATCTTGGATTTAATGTGTTAACTTAGTGTAAACTAGCCTATCTTGACTAGTAAATACAACAGTTAACATAACAGACAAAAATTATTAATTAAAAAATATCTTTAAGGATTTTTCAATGTTAGAGAACTTAAAATAGTGTCAGTTTCATTTTGTTGACTAATGGTGAGGTTGAGTATTTTCTCACGTGTTTTGGCCATTCAAATTTTGTCATCTTGAATTGCTTTTTTAAAAAACATATACTCAAGTATAATTGATTTACAATGTTATGTTAATTTCTGCTCTACAGCAAAGTGATTCAGTTAAACATATATACATTCTTTCTCATATTCTTTTCCATTATGGTTTATCACAGGATAGTGAATATAGTTCCCTGTGCTATACAGCAGGACCTTGTTGTTTACCTATTCTATATACAATAGTTTGCATCTACTAACCCCAAACTCCAAACTGAATTGCTTTTTAATATCAATATTCAATTTCTTATTTATTTATTTATGGCTGCATTGGGTTTTCGTTGCTGCGCGTGAGCTTTTTCTAGTTGTGGCGAGCAGGAACTACTCTTCGTTGCGGTATGCGGACTTCTCATTGCAGTGGCTTCTCTTGTTGCAGAGCAGGGGCTCTAGGCACGTGGACTTCAAGTAGTTCTGGTTCATGGACTCTAGAGCTCAGGCTCAGTAGTTGTGGCAAACGGGCTTAGCCGTTCTGCGGCATGTGGGATCTTCCCAGACCAGGACTCAAACCCGTGTCCCCTGCATTGGCAGGCGGATTCTTAACCACTGTGCCACCAGGGAAGTCCAATATTCAATTTCTGTTTATTGGCTTTTTCCCTACTGATTTTCAAAAGTTCCTTATGTAGCATGGTAATTAGCTCTTTGTCTCTCATGCATAACGTATATTTTCTCCCAGTCTCTCTTTTGATTATGTTAATTATCATTATTGTTGCTGTTATGCAGATATTTACAAAAATCTATGTAGTCTATTTTCTTGATATTTTCACTTTTGGTTTCTGAATTTCATGATATGCTTATAAAAGACTTCCTCACTCTAAGATTATTCTACACATTTTCCTCTAGTAATTTTGTTCCATATTTTGGTTAAACTTTTTTAATCTGTCAAGAACTTATTTTAGTATAAGTAGGAATCCAGCCTTATTTTTTTTAATTAATATTTATTTATTTGGTTGCGTTGGGTCTTAGTTGCGCCATGCAAACTCTTAGTTGCGGCATGCATGTAGTATCTAGCTCCCGGACCAGGGATCAAACCTGGGCCCCCTGCGTTGGGAGCTCAGAGTCCTATCCACTGCACCACCTGGGAAGTCCTCCAGCCTTATTGTTTTTAATGATTCACTTTTAATTTATTATCTTTATCCCCTAATAAATTCCCATATGCATATTTGAATCTAGCTGAATTAATTAGTGTAATAGTGTCTTTCACATAAACCTGGGAGGTTAAGAGGAAGGGCAGGTTTGGGGGCAAGACGAGGAATTAATATTAAATTTACTTTCAGTTTCTTGTATCTGTGAGTTTGATATGTCAGTGGAATATCAGGTATAAAATGCCTTTTAGGCATCTAGAATGTGGAAACTATGGTTTGGGAGAGAGTACTGGTCAAAGCCATTCGTGTGGGCATCAGAGTCACAGAAATGGGAACAGCTGGGATGGGGGAAGCAGAGGGTAATTTACACAGGGACACAGGAGGCTGTAAAAAGGAAGAAACAGAACCCTTTGTTCTTGTCCTTTGGTATCACGATAACTTAGAGATGAATTTCTCAAACTTGAAATATGTATGCGTACCATGTCAAGGAAAAAAATTTTGATTTTTAAAATCCTAATGAGTTTAGAAATTTAAAAACTGTCCATTTATTTCATCACTTGGTACCAATGCAATGGTTAACGCTACCTCAAACTAGTATCCTGGAAGTTGTTGCCTGTGTCTAAGGTTGTGACCCAAATGATCCAAAATATGACTGTATTACTGTTTTTAAATTGAGGTATAAACTACAAACAGCAATACAGAGAGTGAGATAAACAGATCTTAACTGATATAGTTCGATGAGTTCGGGTAAACATATATACTCATGTTATCTACACCCCATCAGGATATAAATCATCTCCATAACCTCAGAAAGTTCATTTATGGCTGCAACAGTCAATCCCTACCTTTCCCTAAGGCAAGATAATTTCTTTCACCATAGGTTAGTTTCACCTGTTTTAGAATTTCACATAAATCAAATTATACTGTTTTGTGTCTGGTTTCCCACATAGTATAATGATTTTGAGATTCCTTTGTCAACAAAAATTCATTTAACAGTCAACTTAAGGAATAAAAGGGAATTTTATTTGAGCCAAACTGAGGATTATAACCTGGGAGACAGATTCCCATAAAGCTCTGAGAACTGTTCCTCCAGTTAGAAGCTGAAAGCACAGTCATATACATTTTTGAGACAAAGGCTCATACATCAAATGACATACTAATGTTTACATAAAGTTCACCAAATGTACGTAGTCCACATAAGCACATACAAAGCGAGCAGTAAGTCACTAGACCCCTTACAGAGCTGGGAGGGAACTTTATTCTTTTAAAAAGTCACATTGCTAGCATCAGAAGAAAGGAAAAAAATATTGATCTTTACAGTCGAGCAAGCACTCCCATCTTTAATGAGCTCTGGTTAATGTGTAATGCAGATGTACAGTGCATATTAGGGAGGGGGGGAGGAGGCCGAAGTGGACACACAGAGAGAATTTTATGTTTAACTTTTCTTGTCTTGCCTTAAAATATTATTTCATTACATTCATATAGTTCATTACTTCGCATTAGTTGAGTAATATTCCATGGTATGGTTCTACCACAGTTTGTCTATCCATTCATCTATTAATGGATGTTTGGGTTGTTTCCAGTTTTAGGTTATTTTGGTTTTTTTGTTTTGTTTTATTTTGGCCACATTCAGTATCTTAGTTCCCCAACCAGGGAATGAACATGTGCCCCCTGCAGGGGAAGGGCATAGTCCTAACCACTGGACAGCCAGGGAATTCCCTAAGTTATTTTGAATTAATCTGCTGTGAATATTCTTGTGCAAGACTTTGTGAATATATGCTTTCATTTCTCTTGGGTAAGCACCTAGAAGTGGAATTTTGGGTCATGGGGTAGGTGTATATTTGACTTTATAATAAACTGCCAAACAGTTTTCTAAAGTGAAACTAACTAACAATGAATCCCACTAACAATGAATGGCATTCTAGTTGCTTAAAATGCTTGTTAGCATATAATGTTATCAATCTTTATTTTAGCCATTCTGTTAGGTATGTATCTCAGTGTGATTTTAATGTTAATTTCTCTGATTTTGAGCATCTTTTTATGCGATTACTGGCCATGATGTCTTTACTTTGTCAAGTGTCTGTTCAAAACTTATGTCCATTTTAGAAATGATTTTTTAAAAACTATTGAGTTGTAGGAGTTTTTTAAGTATTCTGAATATGTCCTTTTCAGATATATGTATCAAGATTATTTTTCCCAGTCTGTTTTATTTTTCTTAATATTGTCTTTTGATGAACAGACGTTTTAAATTTTGATGAATTTTAATTTATCAATTAAAAAAATTGTATATTCTTCATCACTTACAGACCCTCTACATGCCTCATACAGTTTACCACATGCTGTGTACTCTGAGTAGAATATAAAGAGTTAAGTGACTTTTTTTAAAGCTCTATCTGAATGGCAATTTTTTGTTGATTGTTCTTAAATTGTTACAGAGCCTTAATCCAGAACAGTGGTTCAAAATTTAACTGAGCATATTCATCACCCTTGAAATTGTTAAAAATAGGATTGCTGGGCTCCACTTGATCGTGTTTCATGGGTTCTCCGGTGTTGGCAGGTCTGGGAATCACTGATCTAGTAGTCCTTAAAGCTCGGCCAAACTTAAGGCTACTCCACCTACCATTTCCTCAGAGGGCAGGACACTGTTCATGGAAATAACCTGTTGTGTTTTAATTTCGGCATATTGTTACCACCAGTGCCTTTTACTGTCCTTTGAAATAGTTAATTAGAAAGCACTGGTTGGGAAAGCACTGGCGAACTTTACCAAACGGATTCTGTTGTAACAAGGCATAACTCAATAAAATATTTCAGAACAGAAATCAGTTGCATAGTCTGTGTGCTTTCCAACTGCTGGCTCTTGCTTTTCTTTTGCAAGAGAAAACTGCAACAAGTTTTCACAGGAAGTTTTTTTTGTTACATCTTTATTTCTTAAAAAAAAAAAAGTTGGTTTTCCTAATGGTTTTGATAATGGACCTTCATTTGGCTTGCAATAAAACATGAAACTTCTCATTGGGTATTTTCAAGATTGCCACGAGGAATCAGCTGCCAGTTTACTGCAAAGTGGAAAACTGCACGAGATTCTGGGATTGGACTCAAAATGCTAATTTCAAAGGTCGAGTGAAGCTGTGGCTCACGTTTTCGCGTGCCTGCGCTCTCTGCAGGCAGAACAAAGACCCAGCCCGAGGAGGCAGAGGCAGAGACCCATCTCAAATCTTTTTCCTGAGATAATTTTGGAATCATGCCTGAAATGCCGGAGAACATGAAACAGGTAAGAGTTAGCTATTCAAGAAAAGAAGCATTCTGGAGTTAAGAGTTTCTTTAAAAGAATCCCAATGAAGGTCTGGTAAAAGCCGAAAGGGTGTGTAAAAAAATAAGTCATTCATTTCTTTAAAACGTTTAACTTTGGGACTTGGAATAATAAAGCAACTTTAATTATTGACGCTGTATGGAGAGCTCAGCTAAGTCTCAATTGACAAAAATAAAATCCAAAACAGAACAGCAGTTTCATTTACCGGATTAAATGCAGTGATGTAGGTGAAGGTTCTATATAAATAACGATTTTTATCTATAGTTGTGTGCTCCAGCCTTTCTTTGTCTTGGCATGAAATGAATCTGCTAACCTAACTTTTATCTCCAGATTGCTGTCGTTAAATTTATAGACTTAGCCACCACAGGAACTTGGATATTGTCTGTATAACAGTGGCGTTTTTATTCACAAAGAAACTTCCATTTTTAAAAAGAATGATTAAAACCCATACAGGAACATGTGCCCCTGGAACCATACCCACGTTTTATCTGGCAAACATGAAACCAGATCCTCAAACGCAGGCAAGTAAAGTCTATTTGTACCTCACTCTAGATAAGGCTGCTCTGAGACTCAAAATGCTAATTGCATATGCATGACCTTAAACCGTCTTCACGTTGAACACATTTTTTTTTTTTCCTGGAAAGATCAGACTGCATCACACGTTGCAACTAGAAACTTCACAAAAATTCCCGCTCCTTTAAAGAGAGGAGGATCAAGAGGATCTTGAATCCGCTCCCCCAAAACCCACCCACACATTTTCTTTGTTTGCAGATTATGCATGGTTTAGTGTTTGGGGCATTCCTCTCAAGGACTCTAAGTAATGCTAAATTGATTAACAGCCTGGATTAAAACAAAAATTGAAAAGTGGGGGGCCTCAGGCTGTCTTCTGTTACTGTTCCAAAGAAACTTTATGCTTATGCAAATAAAGAAATGAGTTCTTGTTGGGGGCTGGGTAGGAAGGAAAGTCACGGGACTCAGATGGGGGGAAAAAATTTTAAAGGCTGCTTAGCGTTGAGCTCTAAGATTAAACCAAAAAAAGGTTTATGAAAATAATGTCGTTTTACAAAGATCCAAAGAGTAATCACGTTTGCGGGTGACTTTTAAGGTCTTGGTATCCTGTATGCCTGGACAAGAACGCTCAAGACTGTTCGGTGGAAAGTTGGCGAAACCTATGCGGTCCATGCTCTGGTTCCCACCTCCTCGCCGAGTAAATGTCATAAGCATCTCGGCTGGCTGGGGGCTTTTCGGGTTTGAACTGGAAGAGAAATCAGTTGCAATTAAGTGCTAGGTCAGCCTCAACGCTTAGAGCTGTCTTTGTCACTTTAAAAAAGCGCAATCCAGGTGGTAGAAGGTTCAGTATTACTATATTCCCCTGGTTCCTTTAATTTTCCTTGGTAGCCGAGGTTCGGCTCGTGTAGCCCGACGCTGCAGCCTGTAAGGCGGTGCTTCTCAAGGGCTGATCTGAACTCCCGTTAAATCCACCTGAAGTCCCAGGCTCTACTACCACAGCTCATTCTGCAATTACTGGTAAAGTCCGAGAATCTGCGTTTGGAAGAGGTACCCAAATAATTCATCCCCCAGCCTCCCACATCTTTTTATTTTTAACTAGTCAAAATTAGTTTGAGATCTTTGGAATTTCACACGTACTACTTTTTAGCATCCCGGAAAGACAAATGGGTTCTTGAGGTGTTAATGACTTAGATACCAACACTTTTATTTTTATTCCAGTGTCTTTCTAAATCTCTCAAAAAAATACTCTTAATGCTCTAAAGACACAGGTCCATTGTGCTTCCTACCCTCCCCCTCACCCCCACTGAGTGCAACTTTATGTATTACGTGCCCAGTAGATTCTTATGCAGTAGATTCTTATGCACTGCGCAAGTCTAGGCGATCCAATTCAATCCTTACCTAGTCAAGAAGGAAAAACACACAAAATAAACAACTCCTCCTCCCCCACCCGCCACCGCCCCCGGCCCCAAAACAAAACTCGCATTCCTTGCTTAAGACCAGGGCCTTTGTTTCCCTTTAAGAGTTGGCGCGTGGGCTGGGAGCGTCCCGAGCGCGCCAGTCCCCTTTCTGGGGCGTCGGCGGAGCGTGGCCAATCAAGGGGCGCGGTCTTGGCGGCGGAAGCCGGAAGCGGTGAGCGGGGGCTGGCCCGGACCTAGGGGAGGCGGGCCGAGGGCTTTGGAGCTGCGGACCGCGGTGATCCTGGGCTGGGGGAAGTGGCGGTCGCTGCGGCGGCGGCGGCGGCGCCAAGACGGCGGGCATGGTGGGGCGGGAGAAGGAGCTCTCTATTCACTTTGTTCCCGGGAACTGCCGTTTGGTGGAGGTGAGGGAGTCGGCCCGGGTCTCGGGGCGGGGAGGGGAGGTGCGTCTCGTAGGAACTGAATGCGCGGAGGGGGACGAGTCTTGTAGCCGGCGCTCGAGTGGTTTTCCAGACGCCTCCTGCCGGAGTCGGAGGCCCCGGGCGGCGAGGGCGGCGCCGCCGAGTTTGTTTACTTCGGTGCACACCCTTCTGTATTTTCTTTTTCAGCCGCTGTGACGGGAAAAGTGTAGGTCGGGTTTCAGTTTCGACCCTCCTGTCTCCCCTCTCGGGAACGGAGAGGGGTTTTCAGAGCTCTTTCAGTTTTGATTATTTCTAAATTTCTTTTTCATTCTTTGTTCGTATCCTTCGGTCTTAACAGTTCGTATATCTAAGAAAGAAGGGGCCAGGTGGCTTTTCAGAAATAATAACAGGATTGGAGTTGAAAAGTTACTGAACTCGTCACTGTGTTATGCACTTTACATGCATTATTTACTTTAGTTCTCATATTTATGACATACTGGTTTTGTTCCATTTTACAGATAAGAAAATTGAGGCTTAGAGGGCGAGTCCTTGGCCCAAGTTCATTCAGTAAGGTTGCAGCCGGGATTCAAATACAGATCTATTTGAACCACTACGGAGGTTGAATAAACGAAAGCTACTACTGTGTTTGGAGAGCCTCCATTCTCTCCTGTTTCATTCCAGGCCCCCCAGCATTCATCAGTCCACAGAATGTACCTAGCACTGGGGATAGGAACATGTTAATGCCCAGGCCAACATATCTTAAGGATATAAGAGAGGACATAGGTGATGGCTGTTTTTGATTATGCAGAATTCTTATGCCTTCAAAATATAGCAGATTTAGTGTTTCAGATCGTCTTGGTATTTGGGGGGTAAGGTTAGAATAATGGGCAATTTAAACCTCTCTTTTGTTTCTGTGTACTCCAAGCAATGCTGAGTACTGTAATGTTACATATTGTTTGTTTATGTCAGTGTATATGCGCACATGTATGTATATACAGCTTAATCAGTAGGAGTCCAGTAGACAAATGAAAATGGATTTTCCTTCAGTAAAATTGCACAACCAGAAGCTTGGCACATATTTGCTGCTCTCAAAACCGGAATTAAAACTTGCTCGTGTCTTTTTATGTCTGAGAAATAGACGGTAGTGGTTCCTGTTAATAATACTGGCTCTGGGGTACAATAGGATGCCGGTAGGAGTTAGACAAGTGTCACCTAGGTATCTAAAGTTTTTTAAAGTTCAGGAGTATCCCCTCAAAGATCTGCCTCAAGGGGAATGTTGTAAGAATCATATAAATCAGTGTGAAGCTTTGCCAAATTGAAGAGGTTCTAAAAATAGCAAAGTATAATTACATTTACCACTAACATTTAAGAAGATCCCTCTTTAGATACTTGTTTTGTTTCACTCTTGACTTTTTCTAGGACATTTTTTAGTAGAAGTTAATCTGAGTGTGCTAAAGTAGAAACCTGTTCCAGAGTACTGTTTAGACCATTTTGAAAGAGCCATTTATCTTCCATTACCTGTACAGTTTGGTATTATTTGATTTGATGGCATAATAAGAGCTACAGCTCTTCATTTATTTATATGCATTTACTTTTTCAAGTTTTTTTTTGGGGGGTATCTGTAAATCTGGTCATCTGAAGTTACTGAATTCTGTACATCTAAGAGTTTATAGCATAAGAGGCACATATGTTGAGGGCAACTTAAAGTGGTGTTTAATATTCCTGACCCATAAGAATAAAAATTGAGAAATAGATTTTTCAGGCAGACAGAGTATCTTTAACTCTTAATTATTCTTTGGGTTAACTAGACAGCTTTTTGTTCCTCTATTCAGAGTTCCTTGAAGTGTTTGGACATTCCTGTGTTTTGCAGAACTAAAGTAATTTGCAGAGTAATGATCCAAAATAATTTTTAGAGGACTATTTCTCCTCTTTTAAAAAGAAAAAAATCAAAATAGTGTGCTTTAAGAAGCTTCAGGTAGAGTTAAATATAGAAGAAATAGTTTTGTTTGGCATCTTTTAGTTTCAGAGTGATGCGTATTTTATTTGCTGACTACCAATAAACTTGCAGTCCAAATGAAAACATCTTGTTGGGCTCGTATACTGGTGACACAAGGGGCTCATTGAGTCTCTAGAGAGAACTACATGAAAAGAGGTTAAGTTACTTTAAGTAAATGAACCTTCTTTCACTCTATTCAGATCCCTCTGTGGTAAGGATAATATGGAATTGTAGGACTGTAAAGCTGGAAGAGCCTTAGGCATCTTGTCCAAATGCCTCATTTCACCAGTGAGGAGTTAGATCAATAGAGATGGAGTCACTTCTCAATGCCACAGAGTGTGGGAGTTAGATCAATAGAGATGGAGTAACTTCTCAATGCCACAGAGTGTGGTTAATCATCATGAAACCGAGTATAAGTTCAAAGGATTGAGACAAAACTCAGTATGTATTTGGCTGGATGATAGAAGCAAAAGGGCCCAAGTTCTGTTTCCAACCTTTTCCCTTTTACTGTGGGCAAAACCTTTAACATCTGTAGACAAGGTTCCTCACTTCGGAAGTGATATCTGCCCTGCCTGTCTAATAGGACTCCTCCTGTGGTCAAAAGGTATGATGTAGGTTTATATAACACATGATAGTTTTCAAATATAAGATTGTGCAGAATCATTTGTTTCAGAAAATCCTTGTACTTTAGATCTCTGCTCTTTTTTTTTGCGATATGCGGGCCTCTCACTGTTGTGGCCGCTCCTGTTGCGGAGCACAGGCTCCAGACGCGCAGGCTCAGCAGCCATGGCTCGCGCCCAGCCGCTCTGCGGCATGTGGGATCTTCCCAGACCAGGGCACGAACCCGTGTCCCCTGCATCGGCAGGCGGACTCTCAACCACTGCGCCACCAGGGAAGCCCGATCTCTGCTCTTTTAACGTAGAAAATTCTTGAGCAGTGACATCTAACCACTAGGTAACACAGACTGTTTCATATTTTCTTCCAGGGACCTTACATATTATCCCAGGGTATAAGGATGTAAGGTTGTATTTTTTCCATGCAACCCCCATCCTTTTTTAAAGTTAAGTGGTATTATATTCCCTAAAGAGCCTTGCTGTGCTTGTCATTTAATACTGTATTTCATCAAATCTAAGATGCTCTCAAATTATAAGATTATCTGGGCTCTTATTTTAAGATGCACTAAAAAGCAAAAAACACTGCCAAACCATCTTTATTTCATTCATTTAACAGAGATGATAAATGAGGAAAAAATGTGCTTCACAGAATCAGTGAGGTACCTAGAGATCTTATTTTACTGTTTAAGAATTTTGTGGTTACTGCAAACATGATGCTTGTTCTTTAACTACTTCTAGTTTTCCTTTTTAAGGGGGAAAATGGGAAAGATGTTGTCGCTGCTAGAAAGGCAGATGGCAGTTTTTTGACTTCTTTGATTAAGAGCTATCTTTAGGAAGGTCTTGGACTTTCCTGGAGTTCTCACAGTTCAGTTTCCAAATCACCAGCATCAGCACCTGGAAACTTGTTACAAAGGCAAATTATGAGGCCTCATTCCAAATCTACTTGATCTGAAAGCCTTCCAGTCGATTCCTATCCTCAGCGAATAAAGCCTGTGAACCACTGATCTAAGAGCTCTTGTCTGTTCCTTTCCTTCTTCAGAGTGAAGTGAGAAACTCAGAAGAAACCAGACCATAGCTCTGTTATAGTAATTTTCCCAGGGATCTTTATCCTGTGTAAATTGTTTTCTGATTGTATCTCTACTAGACTTGACATGTTTTAACCTCTTTACAATTAGAATCTTTGTAGAGTTGTTTTCTTGCCAGAAATTCAAAGAAAATATTTTGCTGGCTGAAATCCTTGTTTTTATAGATCATTTGGCTTAGAGCCAAGTTGTGCAACAGAGAGCATAGATGAATTTTTCTCTAACTTCTAAAATGTCTTGAAATTGGTTGAACTAAGGAAAAAATATCTTTAACAACTACCTTTGTACTGTCTCTGTCAGCCCTTTCATTTCAGGTTTTTCATATGATAGAAATACTTGATTTGGGTGGCCTTTTTAAAAAAAAATGTATAGTCTTCTAAGCTGAATTGAGGGCTAGGGAAAAAAAGTCTTTTTGTGTGCACAGAAAAGGTTATTGTGTGCATATTTAAGGTTTTTGACAGCTCAGAATTAGGTGACTATAACATCATTTGAAATTTAAAAGGCCTCAAGTTGATAAGATTTAATAAAAGTTTTTGTTGTTTTTTAATAGTAAATGTTGACTTAATTCAAGAGTCTGAGGAAATTCGGTGTTACCTATCTTGGGAAGAAGGGAAAGTTCTATGTAAACAGAACTTGTTTCTTAAATAGTAGTTCCTTTTTAATTTCAATGTGTGAGGAATTTTTCCTTTCACAATAGCAGCACAGACTAGTTCCTCTATCTTTGTTTATTTGTTTTAACTGGTCTAAATAGGTCAATTAAGAGTTAATGCAGGAATATGGATGATGGTGGTGGTATGAATTGGGAGATTGGGATTGACATATATACAGTAACATGTATAAAATAGGTAATTAATAAGAACATGCTGTATAAAAAATAAATAAAATTTTAAAAAAGAATGTTATATGATGTGGAATCTAAAAAAATGGTACAAATGAAAGTATTTACAAAAAAAAAGAAGAGTTAATGCAGGAATATATTTACCAGTTTGGTTAAACTTAGAAAGAG